>NC_067405.1:44758454-45061787 GCF_009764475.1 Pristis pectinata
TCCAACTGCCGTAGAATTTGACTTTCACTGGAAATCCCTTCAAACATAATTTTTTACAGGTATATGAGAAAAACAGTGTGATTTTAAGACATTACAGGATTTTCAAATGAGACAGAATTGAACTTAAGAATATCTCACTGCAGGGGACTGTGAAAATGCTGGTAATCATTTCCAAATGGAAGCAAAATTGTGCCAAAGCCCATACCCTACATGTTTGTTTAAGAATTGTAGAAAAGATATCTGAATAACAGAAAGAATGCCAAATTGCAATAGAATTGAAAGGAAAGTATTTATCAAAAGTACCTGGATTGGGTAAATTAAGTCTGACTAGAAATAAACTATGTACATCTTATCACATATATAGAATGCTTCAAAGTACTTCACAAGTGATGAATTCCTATAAAAGCATGATCACTGTTAATATAGGAAAATGTTAATAACAAATTTGCTGCCAGAAATGATTTGAATGATCAGCTAATCTGATCTTTTGGTGTTGTCTGAAGAGGGGAATGTTGGCCCAGAAATTGAGAGAAATCCCTGTTTTTCAAACAACACTGTGGAGCAACTACAATAGGAACAGTTCTTGCAGCTCAAAACTGACATCTACAAGGGGCTGCGCATCCTCATTAGGAACAGAAACGTACAGCACCACAATCTGTAACTTCATAGCCGAGCACATCCCTCATTTTACCATTTTGATCAGAGGAGGTGTAGATAGGAATGGCAGCAGCAACACTAGGTGTATCTAAAAATGAGTTGTCAACCTGGTAAAGGTACAAAACAGAATTACATGCTTGTTAAACCGCAAGAGCAGAACGCAATTCACACAGCCATATGATCCCACAACCAGCAGATCAGATAAGCTCTGCAGAAATGCCACATCTGCTCATGAATGGTGATGGAGAATTGAAAAGCTAGTGTGAGGAGCTGACTCCTGGAACATGCCCATTTTGAATGGTGGCAGGGCTCCTGAGTGTGAGATCCAAGGATAAGGCTCCATTTTTAAGCAGAATTGCTGAGTGAATGATGAATACCAGCTTACTCATGAATTTCTCATGATCACAGAAACTAGTCTTCAGCCAGTTTGATTCACTCTATGTGATATCAAAAAAATAGCTGGGAGCAGAGCTATGGGACCAATCAACATCCTGGGTATAGGACTGAAGATGTGTCCTCTAGAAAAAGCCATGCCTCTAGCCAAGCTGTTCTGGAACAGTCACATCACTGTCATCTACCCAACAATACGAAGATTTGGCCAGATATGCCCTGTATTAAAAGCAGGACAAATCCCACCTGGCTAATTATGGCACCATCAGTCTATTCCCATCATCAGTGAAGTGATAGAAGATGTTGTCAACAGTGTTACTAAGCCACACTTATTTACCTACAACCTGTTCACTTATGCTCAATATGAGTTTTGATAACAACTCAACTCTCTTCATGTTTATGGTCCAAACAGAACAAAGAGCAGAATTCCTGCAGTGAGGTGAGAGTGGCTTAATTGACATCAAGGGAACATTTAAATTAGTGTGCATCATGGAGCTCTGCTAAATCAAAAGGCATCAACAGGAAAAAAATCCCAAGGGTTAGCATCATTCCTTATATTATGAAAGGTAGTTGGAATTATTGGTTGGCTATCATTTTAATCTCCAAAATGTTACTGCAGGCTTCTTTCTAGGCTCAAGCACCGTAAGTTGCTCTTCAGTAAAATCATAATTTTAGAAGTGGGATGTACACTGATATTCAATTCCATTTTCAACATCTTAGAAAGTGAAGAAGTCCATGCAAACTCCAACAAGAGAAGGTCAAACACATATCCTTGGTATTACCACCTTTGACTTCTCCAACATCAACATGCTGGAGGGGACCATTGGCCATAAACTGTGAAGGTCCTGCCACATAAATAGGTCCAAGATTAGGTATTCTGTGGCAAGGGACTCAGTTCCTGACACCCTTCGGCCTTTCCACCATTTACAAAGTACAAATCAGAAGTGTGAATATCTCTCCTTGCAAGATAAGTGCAGTTCCAGCAGCATTCAAGAAGCTCAACATTATTCAAGACAAAACCCCGTCATTTACCCAAAGCATTCATTCCCTCCACCACAGGCTACCCTGTGTGCCATCAATAGAAATACACAACAGTTACTCAGCTTTGCTAATTCAACAGCACCTTTCAAACCACAGCCTCTACCACTCAAACACTGGGATGGCACAGTAGTACAGCGGGTAGCTCACAGCTCCGGGATCCAGGTTCGATCCTGGCCTCCAGTGCTCTCTGTTTGGAGTTTGCAAATTTTCCCTGTTACTGCATGGATTTTTCTAGGTGCTCTGATTTCCTCCCACATCCCAAAGATGTCCTGGAAGATTAATTGACTTTTGTGAATTACTGCTAGAATAAATGAGTGGTAGGAGAATCAGGGTGGAGTTGATGGGGATGTGAGAGAAAATCGGTTACAAAGAAATAAGCAGAGGAATGTGACTGACAGGTGTGCTCAAAGAGCCGGAAATATGAGTATATTAAGATGGATAAGGGCTGTGAGTGCAAGGATAAGCTACAATCTGGAAGGTTCTCTTGAAGTCAGAAACTATTCTGACTTGAAACTATATTGTAATTTCTTCATTGCAGCTGGGTTTATATCCTGGATTTACCTACCCGACAGCTTTGTTGGAGTACCTTTAGCAGACTGCAATAGGTCTAGGAGGCCTTCCCTTCCACCTTCTTGGGGGCAATTAGGGATATTGCAATAAATGCTGGCCTTCCTTACAATGCCCACTTCCTGAAAAATGTATGGATAAAAATGAATTACATCTTATACCTCCACTTGAAATAGCATTGTGACTTCATATCAGAAGGAAGCAGTTCTGAGAATACAGGACTCTATCATCACTGCATGGAAGTGGGAGCCTACAGTATGTAATGAGGTCCTTGGGTCATGATTGAGAAATGAGAGTGATAACAATAGAACCAAGTTTATATGGTGACTGGAGACTAACCATACTAATTGATGAAGAAGCAGATGGGGTTAGTTGCATACAAGGTCCAGTTTCTTCTTCAAGCAGTGAGACAAAACATTGTTCTCAACTCCTGGTAGCAAAATTAGCCAACTGAAGCAATGACGATCACCAAATATTAGAGGATTGACAACGTAGTAATAATAGGAGAGAACTTTATTGGTATCTTTATGGTAGGTATAATTTCATTCCTGTATAAAGGGTCCTCAGGATGTGTCCTGAACTATTTAGGGATAGGAGTTTTCTGCCTGTGTATTCTGTTAGCTCTATTTGAATCAAATCTGGAGGGAATTTTTTTTCCATTTGGCTTATCCATGTGAATCCAGTGAATGGTAATCACACCGAACACTTTCCCAAGTTGATATAAGAACTTGGTGTGGGGTATAACAACAAATAATCATGGAAAATTTTCCACAATTTAAGAAATCTGTTGGCAACCACATGAAGCAGTTCCTTTATAGATCAGAATTATTTATTCTCGAAACACTCTGTACACCATTTCTATTTGAAAAAAAATGAATAGCAAAACTCACAGGAATTAATTTGTGACATGTTTGAGTTAATGTGAACAGTGTTGACAACTTAGATTCCCCTTCCTTCTTACCACTTAGATACTCTGTTCGAAAACGAGAATTCTGGATTTATAGAAAGAGCCACGTTCTGTTACCTTGGAAGGGAAAGAAGAGTAAAAGGAGCAAGTGTAAAATGTAGGAGCAATTTGCCAGGAGAAAAAAGTGAATCAGTAGCTTGTGTCATACCTTACCTGATTTTCTTTTCTGCTGACCAGAATTCTTGAAGGGTGCAAAGCTAGCTGCTTTTTTTTAATCACATGTTCTCAACCAGTAAAAGTTAAAGTTACTCCTATTGGCTTCTGTTTTTCCGTGCAGAAAAATTTAGTTTTCAATTTGGCAATCAAAGCTAAATAAAGTCTAATGGCATGGAAAGATTTTTTTATTCATTTTTTTCAGATCTGGGCATCATTAGCAAGAACAGCATTTATTACCCATCCCAAATTTCCATTGAGAAGGTGATGCTAAACTGTCTTCTTTGATTGTCTTCAATCCTTCTGCTGAATGTGTTCCCACAATGTTGATGGGGAGGGAATTCCAGGATTTAGACCCAGTGATGATGAAGGATTTTTTCAACAGCCTAGGCCTTAAAATTTCTGTCAGTTGTATTGGTGTTTGCGTGTGCCCTAAGTCTGATTTTGTTGCTTTGGGAGATAGAGTAACTCAGGTGAATAACAACATTGCATTTTGAAGAGGCAACACACTGCAGCTACTATGTGCCGGTGGTATTGATATTGGTTTATTATTGTCTTGTGTACCAAGATACAGTGAAAAGCTTTTGGGAATGAATGTTTGTGGTGGTGCATATTATACCAGTCAAGTTGGCTGCTCGGGATTGCTGCCAGTGCCACACGATAGTGAAGGCAGGAATAGGAGGAGGTGGCAGATAAATGTGTGGCTGAGAAGCTGGTGCAGGAAGGAGGGTTTTAGATTTCTGGATCATTGGGATCTCTTCTCGGGAAGGTGGGACCTGTACAGAGAGGACGGGTTACACCCGAACCAGAAGGGGGCCAATATCCTTGCGGCGAGATTTGCTAGGGTGGTTCGGGAGGGTTTAAACTAGTTTGTGATGGGGAAGGGAACCAGAGGAGTAGGTCAGAGGAAGAAGGGGATGGGGAAAAGTTAGATCAAACAGGTAGAGAGTCTTTGGGGAAGGAGAAGCAGAATACAGGCTATAAAAGTAGTAAGGTAGATGGACTGAAGTGTGTTTACTTAAATGCAAGAAGTGTCAGGAATAAGGGGGATGAACTGAGGGCTTGGATAAGTATGGGGGACTATGATATCGTGGCTATCACTGAGACGTGGCTGACGTCAGGAGAGGAGTGGATATTGAATATTCCTGGTTTTCAGTGTTTTAAGAGGGATAGGGAAGGTGGGAGAAGAGGAGGAGGGGTGGTGATACTGGTCAGGGACACTGTTACGGCTGTGGAAAAGATGGATGTTGTAGAAGGATCATCTCTAGAGTTCATATGGGTGGAATTAATGAACAAGAAAGGAGCAGTTACTCTACTAGGAGTATTCTATAGGCCCCCCGGTAGCAGTAGAGATATAGAGGAGCAGATTGGCAGGCAGTGTTTGGAGAGAAGCAAAAATAACAGGGTTGTTATAATGGGAGACTTCAACTTCCCAAATATAGACTGGAACCTGCTTAGTGCCAAAGGTTTAGATGGGACGGAATTTGTTAAATGTGTCCAGGAGGGATTCCTGACGCAGTATGTTGACAGGCTGACTAGAGGGAATGCCATGTTAGATCTAGTTTTAGGAAATGAACCAGGACAGGTGAAGGATCTATTGGTGGGTGAGCATTTGGGGGACAGTGACCATTGCTCCATAACCTTTAAAATTGTCATGGACAGGGACAGGTGCAGAGAGGACAAGAGGATTTTTAAGTGGGGAAGGGCGAACTATGAGGCTGTAAGGAGAGAACTTGGGAGTGTAAATTGGGATGTCCTTTTTGAAGGAAAATGTACCATGGAGATGTGGTCGATGTTCAGGGATCTTATGCAGGATGTTAGGGATAAATATGTCCCGGTGAGGCAGAGAAGGAATGGCAGGGTGAAGGAACCGTGGGTGACGAGAGAGGTGGAATGACTTGTTAGGGAGAAGAAGGTAGCGTACATGAGGTATAAGCAGCAAGGTTCAGACAGGGCCCATGAGGAATATAGGGTAGCGAGGAAGGAACTTAAGAAAGGGCTGAGGAGAGCTAGAAGGGGACATGAAAAGGCGTTGGCTAGTAGGGTTAAGGAAAATCCCAAGGCCTTTTTCAAGTACGTGAAGGGTGGGAGGATGGCTAGGGTAAAGGTAGGTCCGATTAAGGACAAAGGTGGGAGAATGTGCCTGGAGGCGGCGGAAGTGGGAGAAGTTCTCAATGAGTACTTCTCTTCGGTATTCACCAGGGAGATGGGTCTTGATGACGTGGAAGGGAGTGCTGGTAGGGGTAATGTTCTCGAGGTTGTAGATATCAAGAGAGAGGATGTGTTGAAGTTGTTAAATAATATTAAGACGGATAAATCTCCGGGGCCTGACAGGATTTTCCCCAGGCTGCTTCGAGAGGCTAGGGAGGAGATTGT
Source organism: Pristis pectinata (assembly GCF_009764475.1). NCBI lineage: Eukaryota > Metazoa > Chordata > Chondrichthyes > Rhinopristiformes > Pristidae > Pristis > Pristis pectinata. The sequence goes on from NC_067405.1 coordinate 44,764,606, forward strand.
TGAACCGCTGGTAAGGATCTTTGAGTCCTCGTTGTCCACGGGGATGGTGCCGGAGGATTGGAGGGTTGCGAATGTTGTCCCCTTGTTCAAAAAAAGGTAATAGGGATAGGCCAGGGAATTATAGACCAGTGAGTTTCACGTCTGTGGTGGGTAAGCTGTTAGAAAGGATTCTAAGGGATGGGATTTATGAACACCTAGAGAATCATGGACTGATTAGGGACAGCCAGCATGGCTTTGTGAAGGGAAGATCTTGCCTCACAAGCCTGATAGAGTTCTTTGAGGAGGTGACCAGGAAGATTGATGAGGGCAGTGCGGTGGATGTGGTTTACATGGATTTTAGTAAGGTGTTTGATAAGGTTCCTCATGGTAGGCTTCTCCAGGGAAGCTTGACTGTGTGGATTAGGAATTGGCTTGCATGTAGAAAGCAGAGGGTTGTGGTGGAAGGAGTGCCCTTGGATTGGAGGGCAGTGACTAGTGGTGTCCCGCAGGGATCGGTTCTGGGACCTCTACTTTTTGTGATATTTATAGATGACTTAGATGAGGGGGTGGAGGGCTGGGTTAGTAAGTTTGCGGATGACACTAAGATCGGCGGTGTTGTGGATAGTGAGGAGGGCTGTCGGAGCTTACAGAGGGATATTGATAGGATGCAGAGCTGTGCTGACAAGTGGCAGATGGAGTTTAATCCGGAGGAGTGTGAAGTGGTACACTTTGGAAGGACAAACTCCAGGGCAGAGTACTGGGTAAATGGCAAGGTACTTGGCAGTGTGGAGGGGCAGAGGGATCTGGGGGTTCATATTCACAGTTCATTGAAAGTTGCCTCAGGTGGAAAGAGCAGTTAAGAAGGCCAATGGGATGTTGGCTTTCATAAGTCGCGGGATTGAGTTTAAGAGCCGCAAGGTGATGATGCAGCTTTACAAAACTCTAGTTAGGCCACACAGAGTACTGTGTTCAGTTCTGGTCACCTCATTATAGGAAGGATGTGGAGGCGTTGGAGAGGGTGCAGAGGAGATTTACCAGGATGTTGCCTGGATTAGAGAGTATTGAATATGAGGAGAGGCTTAAGGTGCTAGGGCTTTATTCACTGGAAAGGAGGAGGATGAGAGGAGACATGATAGAGGTATATAAAATACTGAGAGGAATAGATAGAGTAGACAGTCAGCGCCTCCTTCCCAGGGCACCAATGCTCAAGACGAGAGGGCATGGCTTTAAGGTTATGGGTGGGAGGTTCAGGGGAGATGTCAGGGGGAGGTTTTTCACCCAGAGAGTGGTTGGTGCATGGAATGCACTGCCTGGGGTGGTGGTGGAGGCAAATACATTGGACAGGTTCAAGAGCTTGTTGGATAGGCATATGGAGGAATGTGAGATGGAGGGATATGCGGGAGGAAGGGGTTAGGTAGTGTGAGGGTGGTTTGATGGACGGCACAACATGGTGGGCCGAAGGGCCTGTTTTGTGCTGTATGGTTCTATGGTTCTATGGTCATGGATGGATGGCACAGTGGCACGGCAGGAAGTTCTCATGCCTCGCAGCTCCTGTAACATGGTTTCAATCCTGACCTCCTGACCTTGTTTGTGTGAAGTAAGCACATTCTCCCTGTGACTGTGTATTTGCCCTGCTCTGATTTCCTCCCACATTCCCAAAGTTGGTAGGTTAATTAATGATTGTAAATTACCCCTAGTATAGGTAGATGGTAAAAGAATCAGAATGGAGTTGATGGGTATGAAAATAGGAGAATAAGTGGGGTAAAATGATTGATGGGATTGAACTGGCATTGAGTTGATGGGCTGAATGGCCTTCTTCTATGTCGTTAGAGAATGTGCAATTGTGCCAAGCTCCTTCTGTGTTTTTGGAGTTGCATGCATCCAACCAAGAGGAGAGTATTCTATCGCCTGACCTGACAGGTATTTATGTGGCTGGCCCCCAGCACGTTGGTAGTTGATGTCTTAGCAATAATAAAGCCATTGGATGTCAAGGTTAGTTGGTTAGACACTTTCTTCATGGAGATTGTAATTGCCTGGATATTTGTGGCATGAATGATACCTGCTACAATGGAAGAAAATCTGTAATATAAGAAAAGAACGTAATTGATAGAACACTTTAAATACCTAGACAATGTGATTAAATAAATAAGATAAGTTAAGATCTTTATTAGTCATATGTACATCGAAACACACAGTGAAATACATCTTTTGCGTAGTGAGTTTGGGGGGCAGCCCACAAGTGTCGCCACGCTTCCGGTGCCAACATAGCATGCCCATAACTTCCTAACCTGTACACCTTTGGAATGTGGGAGGAAACCGGAGCACCCGGAGGAAACCCACACAGACACGGGGAATAATAGGAATTTAGAATGTAAGTTAAAAAGTGTTTTATTGACTCACATCAAATTGCACATGTAAATTTCTGGTCACTTTTCTGAGAAAAAATGTTCAGACTGGAAGTAAGTAGAAAAGATAGAAATAATAATTTTAAAAAGTAAATAAAATCAACAATGAATGAAATTTAATTAAGCATTAATTGTGCATATTGGTGAGCAGGCTCATAGAGAAAATTTAAAAATTTCTGTAATATTGTATAACTGTTCTGCAAAGTCAAACTATAATATGCATTACTGCAGAGTGTATCGTATTGTTTCTGAACTAATATGATCCTAACATCAATCAATACCACTACATCTTAAGCCTATTGGATCCTATTGCAAAAAATAGTGTTTCTGCTAACTTTATCTTCAACTTTTCAACACCCTCTAACCACAACCCCTGCTCCCCCCTCCTCTGCAATCCCTTCCCAATGTTAATCACTCACATCAAGGATTTTGAATCTGGCGCTTTGCCATTCCTTTGTTCCTTTCTTGACCCCCATGGAGTGCTTTATCTTTGCTTCACCCATTTACTTATTCTCATCAAGTGCTCTCAGCCTGTCATCTCCCCACCACTCTGACACTGTTAGATTCAAGACAATCCTGAAGTTGACAGTACAGATTAATACCTAAAATCTGTATTTTAGGTGGGCCAACAGCCAAAGTTCAACATAAGGATCAGTACATCACATAGTGCATTAGTGCTCTGTTGTTCATTTGTACCTATATTGACTAACAGAACAGTCCTATTGTCCATGAACTTTCCCTGTAATTTATTTTCTTTATGTTCCCATCAACTGTTCCCAGATTTTGCCACTCACCTACACACTATGGGCAATTTACATAAAACCTGCTTACCTTTGGGATGCAAGAGGAAATTGGGAGTCCCCAGAGAAAACTCAAGTGATCACAAGAAGGATGTGCAAAGTCCACACAGACATCACTGGAGTTCAGGACTGAACCCACATTGCCACCTTTGTGAATGTCTTTTTGCTAGGCAATCTAGGTGATGGCCTTGCTCCCCTGTAAGCAGCACAGAAGCTGGTCTACATATCTTGTAACAGCCACCACCTGTATGAGTTGCCCAGGTCATTCATAAGCTAAGCATTTGCAAATGAATTTTAAGCAAGTATTATCTCAGCATATGCTGAATGCTGTTTAATACCACTATGATTGTCCATGTGCATTCATGTTTATTTGTCATATGCATGGAGGGTCTAGGACAAATTTGGCTTTTTATAAAATGGAGAAGCAAAAGACTGCAGATGCTGGGATCTGGAGCTACTAACTTCCATCCTACCCTCAGATTCACTTGGACTATTTCTAACACCTCCCTCCTATTTCTGGATCTCTCTGTCTCCATCTCAGGAGACAAACTATCCACTGTCATTTATGATTAACCAACAACTACCAGACTACACCTCCTCCCACCCTGTCTCTTGTAAGGGTAACACCCCTTTCTCATCGCTTCTCCATCTCTGCCGCATCTGTTCTTAAGATGAAACTTTCCCTTCCAGGACATCTGAAATGCCCTCCTTTTTCAGGAAACATGGCTTTCCCTCTACTATGCCCTCACCAGTGTCTCCTCTATTTTCTGCACCCACCCCCCTCCACCCCTTCATGGTTCCACCTAAACAAAACAGGGGTAGATTTCCTCTGGTCCTCATCTTTCACCCCACCAGCTTCCACCTCCAGCACATCATTCTTTGTCAGTTCTATCAGCTGCAACACTATCCTGCTACTGGTCATGCAATCCCCTCCCCACCTCTTTCGGCTTTCCACAGGGACCACACTTTCTGTGACACCCTAGTTCATTCATCCCTCCCCATCCCCAGGCACTTTCCCCTACAACCGTAAGAGGTGCAACATCTGTCCCTACACCTCCTCCCTCACCACCATCCAGTCTAAACAGCCCTTCCAGGTGAGGCATATATTCACATGAACCTCCTCCAACCTTGTCTATTGCATTCACTGCTCTCAATGTGGCCTCCTCTACACCAGGGAGACCAAGAGCAGACTAGGTGACCACTTTGCCAGGCACCTGTGCTCTGTCCACAATAGGCATCTTGAGCTCCATTGCAAGCTAGTTTATCTCTCCTCCTCATTCCCACACAGATCTGTCTGTCTTTGGCCTCCTCCACTACCAGGGTGAGGCCAAATGCAGACAAGAGGAAAAGCACCTCGTATTCTGCCTGGGTAGTCCCCACACTAGACTTTGCCAAACACTAATTTCTAGGCCTATTCCTGCAGTTTCTCTTGTAATGTTTGCTGCAGTACCTCTTGGTTGCATCTTCTGTTCCCTTTCAGCTTGAGTGAGCTCAGCTTCCAGTCCAGACCCTGAATAAACCCCTAATTTGTCATAGTTGACAAACATTCTGTTTTCCATTTTCTTCTTTTCCTGTAAAAATGTAAAGGACATACATTCAGTAAAAGGAACTGGAAAAGTCACATGAAAAACATACAAAAAATTGAACAGAGCAGGCTGAAAACACTGAAGAGAAAGTGTATGATCCATGTGCAGAGGGAAAGGATAAAAGGTGAAGGCAAGGCAAATACAAAAAACTGAAGTGTAGGAATCAAAAAAGAGGTAGTTAGAGAAAGAGGTGCCCATACTTTTTTAACCATTGTTTTCCCATGCGACTAACTTAGTGTTTTGCAGTTGAGGTGCTAAGAACATAAGCAACTACCAAGACACTACAAATGCTTTTGCAAGGCTCACTTGGAAGTTCAAGAAACAAACCATACATAACTTCTTTTTTGAAACTTACTTGCTCCCAACCATTGATTTGCTAGTGAGACTTGCATTTTTAGCCATGTTTGTATATGGTGCTGCAGGCCCTTTTCATTGGAGGAAATGGCCAGTAACACCAGTGGAGGAGACTTGCATTAAGTGACAACAAAAGGTGTAACACCTGCTGTTTTGGGTCAACAAAACAGAAGGAACTGCAGCCTCAAGCAGGACAAAATTAGTTGGCCTGATCCAGGCCTGCACTAGACATTGAATGACTACCAGTGGATGATTGTAAGCTTCAGTCAAACCATGTAATTTTTGGACTTGTACCATGAAATTGGAACCTCAAGTCAATAAAGTGTAGTGTTAAATTAGAAGTAAAACATTGGTCAGTTATTAGTTTGTTCTATCCACAAAAGTTACAGGGAATGAAGGGATTAACAGGGGATACCTAGGGAGAACCTTGCATATTCAACTTAACCTGTGTTTGAAAGAAAACTACTGCAGATGCAGGAAATCTGAAATAAAAACAGAAAATGTTAGAAACCTTCAGCAGTTCTGAAGAAGGGTCTTGAACTGAAACATTAACCTGTTTCTCTTTCCACAGGTGCTACCAGACCTGCTGAAGGTTTCCAATATTTTCTGTTTTTATTTCAACCTGTGCTTGATTCACCCCATTCAGCAATTCTTTAAACAACATAAGAAATGGAAGCAGAATAAATTGTGCCCCGGAGTCTCCTCTGCCACTGAATAGGATCAGGGCTTTGTTTTACAAATGCATGGGTTTCCTGCACTAATCTGATATCACTCGATTGTCCTAATTTCTAAAAATTTGTCAAAAGCCTTGTAGATGCTGAATTTTTCTCCAGAACAAGCACAGTCTCTTCTTCTGCCAGACTCAGTTGAAAAGACCTTACTGCAGCACCCCATGCTGTGCCTTCTGTCTTCCACCTTATCTGTGGATTTTTGCAATAGAACAGCTGTTGTCCTGATGCTTGTACGAAATGACTTTCTCGTACTGTCCCACAGATTACAGATTCTTTATATCAAGGTTCCAGATTGTAACCATCTCTTGGTGAATAATTTTTTCCTCAGATCCCTTCTAACCTCCTTACTCCTGGCCTTAAACCTATACTCTCTTATTTAAGATGTCTCCGTTATGGGGAAAAGTTTCTCATTATCCACCCTATAATTTTGTATACCTCCATCACATCCACCTTTGGTCTCCTCTGCTCCAAGGAAAACAAACCCAGACTCTCCAGATTCTTTTCATAACTGAAACATCCCACCCTTGCACTCTCCCCAATGCATTCACATTCTTCCAATAACATAGTGACCAGACCTGCACACTGTACTCCTGCTGTGACCTAAACAAAGTTTTATAAAGTTGTACTTTGAATTCAATGCTCTTATATTCTATGCCCCAACTAATGAAGGCCAGCATCCTGTGTACCTGAAGATGCATTCACCTGCCATTTCCTTTGCCCCCTGGATCCACCAGACAAACTTATAACTCATAATCAAGGTTGTTAAATGTTCCTGTATGAGAATCTATCTGTACCGTGTGGCACTAGTACACCCACCGATGTCTCATGCTTCTGTCCCAGCAGCAACAGCAATATTGCCTTCCTTTTTTGCATCCCGTCATGTTGCTGTGTGCTGCGCCCTTCGGAATTGCAACAATACAATTTCTGTTCTTTCTATATACAGGATAAATATCTGATACTGCTCCTGTTTCTTGAAATATCCACTATTTTCACTGCCTGTCATCATTACTGCTCTACTTAGTGAACTGTATTCTCTATTAACATCATATTAGATTGCTATTCACACTGCTACTCTCTCAAGTAGCAACATCCCAAATTTGTTGGTAATGTGTCTGTAGTCTCTTTGGTATTGCTGCTTGCTAATTTGGAGTTACCAACAAAACATCTTTTATTGAAAACAGGCAACTTTCAATGAACAGCTGGGGGAAAAAGTCGGAGCACATAGTACGCCCAGTGCCTAAAGATACACAAACTCTTGTATATACTATAATTTATAGTGGCAATTTGGTGGTTGTTTGTTTTCAGTAATACTGGATTCCTCATTAATGAGATAACTCTGGAACAAAATCCATTACTGCTTCCATCAATCTTCTGGTTTACCTTAACTGACCTTGATTCCAGCAATGTCAAAACCACAGTTGTAGGTAGGTATTTTCATTGCATTTTTAGAGGTTGCAACTGTTGAGTTGAGGGTCACAGACACGAAAAGTTGGATTTTGAAGGAACCAAGGAGGATGCTACAATATTTGCAATTACTTATGTGCACTTTTTGCAAAATTAAATCATCATCCTTTACAACTGACATGTGGAGAGAAAAAATGAACAATTCCCACTTCCCTCAGAGACCAAGCTTGGAGGATTCAGTCAGCAGTAGGAAAAGTAAATATGTTTAAATGTGATTGTAAAGATTAAAAGACATGGTGAAAATATGCTTCTGGAATTTTCCTTCCTTCCATATAGGATGTGGAAGCTTTAGAGATGGTGCAGAGGAAATTTACTAGGATGCTGCCTGGATTGGAGAGCATGTCTTATGAGGATAGGTTGAGCGAGCTAGGGCTTTTCTCTTTGGAGTGAAGGAGAATGAGAGATGACTTGATAGAGGTGTACAAGATGATAAGAGGCATAGATTGAGTGGACAGTCAGAGACTTTTTCCCAGGGTGAAAATGGCTAACACGAGGGGGCATAATTTTAAGGTGACTGGAGGAAAGTATGGGGGGGGGGGGGGGGGATGTCAGAGTTAAGTTTTTTACACAGAGAGTGGTGGGTGTGTGGAACGCTCTGCCGGCAGAGGTTGTGGAGGCAGATACATTAGGGACATTTAAAAGACTCTTAGATAGGCACATGAATGAAAGAGAAATGGAGGGCTATGTGGGAGGAAAGAGATGGATCTGGAAGTAGGATAAAATGTCAGCACAACATCGTGGGCTGAAGGGCCTGTACTGTGCTGTAATGTTCTAAATAGTTATGTGTTACTAAAAGGAAAATTTGGAATTGTAATATTTTCAGTTATTATTATTACCTGTTAATTGTCATATGAACACATAAACTAGAAGCAGGCAAAGGCCACCTGGTCCCTCAAGCCTTCTCTGCCTTTTAATAAGATCATGGTTTATCTGATTGCCCCATTCAGTCTGCATTCCCCTCCACAAGTTGTAACCTTCCACTCCTTTGCTTTTCATATATCTTTCTACATCTGTCTTAAAAATATTCAAAGACTCCATCACCCTTGAGGGAGAGAGTTCCAAAGATTTATGACCCTTTGAGAGAGAAAAAAAATTCTCCTTATCTGTCTTAAATGGGCAACCCATTATTTTTAAATAACAACCCATGGTTCTAGATTCTCCCACAATAGGAAGCGTCTCTCTGCATTCACCCTGTCAAGATCCCTCAGGATCATTATATGTTTCAATCAAGTCCCCTGCCAGTCTTCTAAACTCCAGTGGACATAAATGTACTTCATCCAACCTTTCCTCACAAGACAACCTATCCATTTCAGAGATTAATCTAGTAAACCTTTTTTGAACTGCTTCAAATGCATTAACATCCTTCTTGATCTGAGATGTTGATGGCTAGTTGAAAATTTAGCTAGTATTGATTTGGAATTGGTTTATTATTGTAACATGTACTGAGGTACAGTGAAAAACTTGTCTTGCATACTGTTCATACAGATTAATTCATTACACACTGGTTGGACCAGGACAGGCTACTGTTGATGTTCACTCCAAGGAACTTGAAACTCTCAACCCTCTCGACCTCAACGCCGTTGATGTGGACAGGAGCATGTGCACCACCCCCCTTCCTGAAGTCAATGACCGGCTCTTTTGTTTTGCTGACATTGAGGGGAAGGTTGTTGTCATGATACTATGTTACTAAGCTCTCTATCTCCTTCCTGTGCTCTGATTCATTGTTATTTGAGATACGGCCCACTATGGTGGTATCATCTGCAAACTTGTAGATGCAGTTAGAGCAGAATCTGGCCATGCAGAGGGGGTAGAGTAGGGGGCTGAGGACACAGCCTTGTGGGGCACAAGTGTTGAGAATAATTGTGGTGGAGGTGTTGCTGCCTATCTTTACTGATTGCGGTCTGTTGGCCAGCAAGTCAAGGATCCATTTGCAAAGGGAGATGTTGAGTCCCAGATCTTGGAGTTTAGTGATGAGTTTGTTTGGAATTATAGAATTAAAGGCGGATCGCTAGTCAATAAACAACAGTCTAACGCAGGTGTCCTTACTGTTCAGGTGCTCCAGAGATGAGTGTAGGGCCAGGGAGATGGTATCCGCTGTTGACTTGTTTCGGTGGTAGGCAAATTGCAGTGCGTCGAGGTTGTCTGGGACGCTGGAGTTAATAAGTGCCATGACCAGCGTCTCGAAGCACTTCATGATGGTGGATGTCAGAGCCACTGGGTGGTAGTCATTAAGGTACGTTACCTTGTTTTTCTGAGGCAGCAGGATGATAGTGGTCTTCTGAAAGTAGGTGGGAACCACAGATTGAAGCAGGGAGAGGTTAAAAATGTCTGATTTAGATTTAGGTGGCTCTTGACTGCCTGCTATATTGGTTCAAAGGAATGGAACCACTTTGGAATAAATCTATCTCAGTAATGTACTGCAGAAAGCATGTTGGGGCTCAACATGGTGAATTCATACAGGAACCAATATTTTTATACATAAATATTTATCTGCCAATAGGATTTGTAAAATCAAAGCCTCAGTGTAATCTATCATATAGAAGATTTGTAAAAATATATGTAAATGGTGGAAGTCGCAGCTTGTCTTTGCAGTGTTTGGCAAATAATATTGACTAATATTGCAGAAATATTTGGCTGCTAGTTGCTTTATTTTTGTGTAGGCTTAATGAAGACAAACGTAACCATTGCTCTCTCTGTAAATCTGCAGAGAGTTGTTATTCCTTATAGATAATGCATGTAGTTTCTCTTCTATTTATTAAATTTATGTCAAAATGAAATGTCACATCTTCCTGTTAAGGCTACAAGATTGCCATGACCTGCCTGCTTGTACTTGAATGTTGTTGTTACTGCTTTGGCGTGCCCTGAGGCAATTATCCTTCCTCTATTGGGATTGCATGCATTCATGAATCCTGTAAAACTGAGTTAACTGAAGTTTAACTGAAATTTTGAGTGGACTGCCTGTTTGGAGGTTAAATAACTATCTAGACAGTTGAACTTAAATGCCTGTTAGCATGCTTAATTTCTATGTAATTTCACATAAATTTAATTAATGGAGTCAGAACCAAAGATTATGTGAGTTTTAGTGACAAAGTATGAGGAATCTTCAGACTTTTTTCATACATTTGTGGACCACAGAAAGAGGTCATTTCAGTGTATCATCCCTGTTCTAGCTCTTTGAAAAAATTAGTTCCACTCCACTGATATTTCCACTTGGGCCCACAAAATTTTCCTTTTTCAAAAAAAACCTTAATTTCCCTCTTGAAAGTCAATATTGCATCTGCTTCTACCACTGTTTTAGTGATTTCCAGATCTTAACAACTCTTTGGATAAAATAAATCCTTCTCACTTTGTACCAGTTTTTTAAAAACTATGTCCACAGGCTACCATCCTAACACTGGAAATAGTTTCTCCTTATTTGCTATCAGAAAACCCATTGTTATTTTAAACAACGCTGTTAAATCTTTTTACCTATCCTGTGCAATGGAGAACTGTCTTATGTTATCTAGTCTCTTCAGATAATTGAAACCCTGTATCCATGATATTTGTACTTTTGCTTGTGGATTATTATCTGTAAGAAACATTAGTTCTACCAGTACTTAATGTAAAATATGATGGTCAGATTACACTAAGGCTTTGATTTCTGTAATGGTGTCAACGGGGTATAATTGAATAAACTCAATAAATGAGAAGCTGGCCTGTCCTTTAAACCAAAAGGTCTCTAGTTTCATTGTCAGTCTGTGCCTGTTAGATAATCTCAACTGGGGCATCAGTTTGGATTCTTCAGATGATATCATTACCTCCCTGATAATTAAGAACTGGCAAGTTTAGCTTGGAGGGAGAGCAGTAATGCTGTGAAAAAAAAGTTGTGTGGGTGCTAGAGCAAATGATAGGAAGGAAGTTGAGCTGAAGAATGAGGTTCCAAGTTCCCTCTCTATCCTTGCCTCTGGAAGCCTTTGTCACCTGAAGTCCTATATTTAAACTCTGCCAAATAGGCAAGATGGTTTATCCCCTAACTTTCATATTATGCAGATACCAGGCATTGACCCAGCTACAACAGGATCGCCAAGGTCTGTATTAATCAGAAACCTAACTGATTCACCCACATAAATATTGTGGCTACAATATTTATGGCATGTCCTGGATGTTGTGTTCTGCAGTGAGTGATTCATCTCCTAACTTTTTAAATTTTTTAAAAATTTTATTTACAGCGTGGTAACAGGCCCTTCCGGCCCATTGAGTCCGCGCCGCCCATTTTAAACCCAAATTAACCTACCCGTACGTCTTTGGAATGTGGGAGGAAGCCGGAGCAGCCGGAGGAAACCCACACAGACACGGGAGAACGTACAAACTCCTTATAGACAGCGACGGGATTCGAACCCCAATTGCTGGCACTGTAGCGGTAGCGTCGCACTAACCGCTACGCTACCAAAAGCTTTTTCACTATCTGTCAGGCATAGGTTAAGAATAGTATGGCATAATTTTCACTTGACTGGATGAGTGCAGCTACTTTAACATTCGAGAGCTTTAAAACACCAAGAGAAATGAACCTGGTTGATCAGCACCTGCATCCATTATCGTGAACATTCTCTCTTGCTGCCACTAGTGCAACATACTGTAGCTGCAATGTGTACCATCTTCAAAGTCCACTTCATTACCTTGGCAAGGCTTCTTCAACCGGACCTCCCAAGACTGCATCCACTACTACCTAGAAGTACCAGAGCAGAAGGAGCTTGGAACCCCAGCACCTGCAAATTTCTCCTCAAGTTACATGCCACCCTAACTAGAAAGTGTATCATATTTTCTTTTTTATTGTTAGGTTAGTCTCATAGAAGTTTTTACCTTGCAGTATTATGGGAGTATCTTCACACCAAGGACTGTAGAGGTTCAAGAAGATGTCTTCTCAAAGGCAATTAGGGCATTTGAGTGCATTTAATGCACTCAAAAAGAGCAACATATTAGATCTGTAGCCTAATTCTTCCAGTGACAACTGCAGTGCTTTTCCCAGTGTGAAAAGGACATATTTCAGTATCAGCAAAATTATGCAGGAGAAGGTAATCTTTAGCCACCAGCGCAAAACAATAAGAGCATCCAATGTCAGTTTTATCCACCTGCATATATTCAGTTCCATTGACTTCAATGTATCCAAATGTGAGGAAGTGGACAAAACAAACAACTGATATACATGAACACCTTTAGCACCAACAAGCTAAAGATTTATTTTCTACCTTGCTTCTTATCAGGAGATTATAGTTGCTGTATTTATGATGCATCAGTTCACTTCTAACCAATATCTGTACTGCTTTTGATTTGAAATTTGGAGTTGAAGTATTTTGCTAATGGCATGAAAGACTGCTAAAGTATGTAAGGTTCTTTAATCAAGATAAGATTTCCAAAATTGATGCCAAACATTTCTAAAGAGAACAAAAATCCCTTGCATTACTTTGCCAATAATAATCCATTTTAGGGATTTGTATTTGCTGCTAATATAATTAAATAAAAATATTATTCTGTACTGTGAAAAATGATTTACTGTATACAGTAAATGAACTCAAAACTATGTGTAAAAATAGACAGATGATATTAGGCAAAAATATTAGTCCACTAAAATAAGATAATTTAGAAATGTACTTGTTTTGCTTTCTCCACATTCAGATATTAAAAATATTTAAAATGAATGCATAGCTCCCTTGTTACACAGTTTGGGCCAGTTTTCACAGAATGAATCTGTTCCTAAAATGCTCAGATTTTATTTTAACCAATCAATGCTCAGATTTTAGTTTAACAAATACTATAAAAATAATCAATGATTGATAAAAAATAATCAATGACTAAAATTAGCAATTAGTCATGAGAAATTTATGCAAATTACACAGGATATATTTCAAGCATTATTGATGACTAACAGTGTAATATTGTTTCATTCCACTTTTGAAGAAGGCTTCAGTAACGAAGCTGTGATCTGGTTGGTTGCAAATTTATGCAGCATTCCTCACTTGAGTTTGAAGGGGTGTCATGTAATTATCCACAAGCCTATTCATTGTTATGTGTTAAAATAGATGTATTTTTTTAATGTAGGAAAATCATGCAGTAATTCATATTTAAATAAATGAACAAAAAAGCAGGAAATGTATATGACATTTTAAATTTTGTTCATTAAACTCATTCATGAATAGTTAACAAAATTACACTCTGGTCCTTAGTGCACTGTTAATATTATCCATTTAAAAATAGCATGCAAAACTCAAAAAGTACATGAACTTTTCAAACTTAGTCTGTCAATTGGATTCTCTGACTTTTTTATGTAATTTCCAACATCCAGTTTACCTTATAGCTCTATTAAAGGGTGACTAATTTTTTTATCGTGTAAGACTCTGACAAGTGGCCTGATGTGAATATATTTCTTTCACAAAAGAAAGTGTGCAAAGCATCTGGGTTGTGGGTTATTGAACATGAGTCCTTTTCCTTGTTTGTTTCCGGTGTACTAAATTGGGCAGATTTTACCATGCAAATAGGTTTCAAAATGGAGCATGCCCTTTGACTGTCTACATAATTACATGCTTGTCTCTGTATTTTATTTGGCTGCTGGAGCAGTTAACCCCTGAAAAAGAAGGCTGATGATGGCGTGACCAGCACGGGTATGCAGACACTGCAATGTCAATGCACTGTTGTTTAAGGTAGCCTCTAGTCCTAACCCTGAAAACACATGCCTCAACATCCAACTGAACTATATAATATATAAACCTTTGATAACTCTAGTTGTAAATTGTTAATTCATCTGTCTTATTATAGATAACCACAGCAAGTTATCACAATCAAAGAAAAGGTTTTAAAAAAAAACTATATTTGTCTTTCATCTCTGAAAATCATTATTTATTTACACTCATTACAATTTATCAACAGGATGCATTTATTTTTTGTTAAATTTCAAGAACTCTTGGCTTTCTAGTTGGATGAAGCTGTGTACCTACTCTTGCGGGACATGCATTACAATCATTCAACAACACTTAATTCATTGTGAAAATGAAGTCTTTGTCATTAGTTTGAACAAATGAACCTCAGCAATAAGATAAATTGAGTATCTGCACTCTCTAGCTCAAAGTTTGGAGAAAAAAAACTGTAAGAAAAATACAGCTTGTAGTATGTTTGATATATCCAGATGTTAGTATTTTCTTGGAGGCTTATTGCAAGGCATTATGGTATATGACCAGCTGTCACTAATGATTGATGATGTTGATGTATCAAATGGGCTGTGTAGATGTGGTTTCAGAATAGTCACAGAAATATTAAGATTTTTCTTCCCTAGAAAGGAAGTGTGTGGGTAGTTCCAGAATTTTCCCACATTATTTCCAAACTCCCCTGAGCTGTGTGATTTCAACACTTTTTTCCCCCCAAAACGAAATGCCTTTATTTCTTACATTTTGGGGCAAAGGAAAGTGACAAAGAACTCATTCACTGTTTAAAATGTTAGTTTTCCAAACTAAATTTAGTGATGGCATTCTGTTTTGAATTTGATATCTAAGACCAAAATCCCTATTTTTTTTGAAAAATATGACAATGGCTATAATGGATTAAAATTATAGATTGATATTGTAAGCAGTAATAAAATATTGGCCAACAACAAATCCACAATATGCTTTCAATATTGGGTATTCAGTTTAGTAATGTTTTTGCTGTAAATGCTAAAAAGCAACTGAGCAAAACAGTGGATGTGTTTAACTTCAAGTTAGCAAAGATGATCTGTATAACCCATTTTGTGTCATAGAAAAATAGTGCAGATTGAAACCTTGTGTGATCACATCTATTCACTGAACATTATTTTAGAATTCAATAGCACCATTGTAGATTAGAATTAAAATTTAGTTTCAAAATTCGCAGAGTTTGATTAAGTTTATGTTTTAAAAATATCAGATTTAATACCATTCTATTAAATGGGTGTTCATTTATGTTTACCTTATCTGGGATATGTTTTCCCATAGGATTATGATAGCATATAACTTTAAAGTATGACTATTTTCAAGTTAATAACTTTTGGAACAAGCAGCATTTGTTTGAAAGTAAATTTAAGATATTTTACCTGTTTACATAAAATCTTCATATTTTCATAATAGTTTTTTTAACAGTTATCAATAAATATTTATTTATTAGTAGTAAAGTCTGGATGGATAGCAATAATGAATCAGTGAATTTTACAACAAATGGCAGCATTCATAAATCCCTCCAAAAGTTGCTGGATTTATTGTATTATGAGTCATGAGAAGTAATGGTGGCATTGAGACTCATAGGTTGACATTGCAATACCACAGACACTGCACTGTTTTGCTCTCAATTAATTAAAATATCATTCCATTAATAAGATGTCTTCAGTGTCTGGGTGCCAGCACTTAATGTGTCACTGTACCTGGGGTTACTCAAAGTAAGTTCAAATGACTGGCTTGAGTGTTGGAGAGGAAATAGTTCAGAGATTGATATAGTGGTGGACAATGACTGTATATTTCATTGAGACAAAAACCTGTCCCTGTCCAGAAGCATTTTAATAATCAATGTGCTTTAACTCATATAAGCATATTTAGTAAGGATATGTTTTTTGGACTTGTTATGCATTGTAAGAGAGGATGGTGCACAGAATTATATCATCATAAGATCATATGATTATGTGCTGAAAACAGCTTTTTCTGAAAAGGGAATAAATTCAAGTGGCGTTTTGAGGGCATGTCATTATGCTCTGCATCAGAATTTGCTTTCCCTTAAGGGGAAAAAAGCTCATATTGATCAATTACTTTTAAAGTAGAAAAGATTAGCCACTGGCTATGTTAGTCAACATATTTTTCATCAGTCAATTTTTTGCTTCCTTCTGTCCAGCAAGTATTGTGGCTTAGCTACAAACACAGAAACCTTTTTAGTTCTATTAGTTTAGAAAATATAGGGCCCTGTGTATACTGGTACCATACAGGTAAATGCTCCACATATTTACTTAACAAATCTTATCACAATTATCACACTTTAATAACTAATTAAGTAAGGTACTCGAAACAATCACAAAACACACACACTTTGCTCTTTGATCTAATAACTTTACAAAAACATAAGTTAACTTACCCATGCATATGCTGAACAGCTATCAGTTATTTATTAACTTATTGGATGTGAGCATCACTTGCAAAACTAACATTTATTGTCCATCCTTAATTGCCCTTGGAAAAGAGGTGGTGAGATGCTTTCTTAAAATTCTGCAACCCTTCTGATAAAGGTACTTTCACAGTGCTGTTGAGTGCAGTGTTCTAAGGTTTGGACCCACTAAGAATGAAAGAAACTGAAGTGTTTCCAAAGGAAGGATGATGTGTGAATTTGCAAGAGAACCTTCTCATTGTATATTTCCGCATCCTTATTTGTAGAGGTTGTGGGTTGGGAGATGGCTTGGTGAGCAAAGTGTATTGCATTTTATTGATGATACAAACTGTGGTCACATTGTGCCAAGGATGGAAGGAGTGAATTTTTATGGTGGTGGATGGGTTCCACTCAAAGCAGACCACTTTGCCCTGATTGGTGTAGAGCTTTTTGAATGTCAAATAATTATGTTTAGTAGTTTTTTAATTTACTAACTATAAATAGAATTAGCTACATTTAGATTCTCATTCTAGAGTTTAGCACTTTCGAATAGAACTTTGCAAATACAACTGCTCCATCCAGAGTAACAGGATAAATATATTTAGAAGAGACATACACATGCACCCCACGTAGCACTTTCATGCAGAGTGCTAACTTGTTAAAACACTTTTGGCCCTGGAGTCTGAACTGGCAAACACCTTAACCACCGCCCCCACAGCAAGCTTTAAAAAATACACATGCTTAGGTTGCATCTGCTGTTCTGGGAACCCAGAATGAACCCCTGCCCCCTCCACTGTTGTGAAGTACTGTACCCTCTTTCTATGGGGCCCAAGCATTGATCCCTTCTGTATTCCACAAACTGTGATCTGTGGATTATAACAGGGATTGGTGCTTGGGTCCCAGTCTTTAGCGGTGATTTGGCAAATCTTAAACTAGGTGAGAATAAAACAGAGAACATAGAACATCACAGCACAGTACAGGCACTTTGGCCCATGATGTTGTGCTGACATTTTATCTTGCTCTAAGATCTATCTAACCCTTCCGTCCCACATACCCCTCCATTTTTCTATCATTCATGTGCCTGTCTAAGAGTCTCTAAAATGTCCCTAATATATCTGCATCCACCACCTCTATCGGCAGTGCGTTCCATGCACCTACCGCTCTCTGTGTAAAAAAAAAACTTACCTCTGATATCCCCCTATACCTTCCTCCAATCACCTTAAAATTATGCCCCCTTGTGTTAGCCATTTTCGCCCTGGGAAAAAGTCTCTGACTAATCACCCAATCTCTGCCTCATCATCTTGTACACCTCTGTCAAGTCATCTCTCATTCTCCTTTTTTCCAAAGAGAAAAGCCCTAGCTCGCTCAACCTATCCTCATAAGACATGCTCTCCAATCCAGGCAGCATCCTGGTAAATCTCCTCTGCATGCTCTCTAAAGCTTCCACATCCTTCCTATAATGAGGCAACCAGAATTGAACACAATATTCCAAGTGTGGTCTAACCAGAGTTTTATAGAGCTTCAACATTACCCGGCAGCTCTTGAACTCAATACGCTGACTAATGAAGGCCAACACACCATATGCCTTCTTAACAACCCTATCAACCTGTGCAGCAACCTTGAGGGATCTATGGACGTGGACCCCAGGATCCCTCTGTTTCTCCACACTACTAAGTGTCCTGCCATTAACCTTGTATTCTGCCTTCAAATTCGATCTCCTGAAGTGTATCACTTCACACTTTTCTGGGTTGAACTCCATCTGCCACTTCTCAGCCTTTCTCTGCATCCTATCAATGTCCTGTTGTAACCTACAGCAACCTTCTACACTATCCACAACACCACCAACCTTTGTGTCATCAGCAAACTTACCAACCCACCCTTCTACATCCTCATCCAATTCATTTAGAAAAAAATCACAAAGAGCAGGGGTCCCAGACAGATCCCTGCGGAACACCACTGGTCACCGACCCTTAGGCAGAATACACTCCATCTACAACAACCCTGTGTCTTCTATGGGTGATCCAATTCTGAATCCTCACAGCCAAGTTTCCCTGGATCCCATGCCTCCCGACTTTCTGAATGAGCCTTCCATGAGGAACCTTATCAAATGCCTTACTAAAATCCATGTACACCACATCCACTGCTCAACCTTCATCAATGTGCTTTTGCCACATCCTCGCAGAATTCACTCGGGCTCATGAGGCACAACCCTCCCCTCACAAAGCCTTGCTGACTGTCCCTAATTAGCCTATGCTTCCCCAAATGCCCAGAAATCCTGTGTCTAAGAATCTTCTCCAGTAATTTGCCCACCACTGAAGTAAGACCACTGAAGTGAGTAGTAATGTGGATGTAAGGCTTCAATGGGGAATGAACCAGCTAAGTAAATGACAGCTGATGGATAATTCACTCCTTCCATCCTTGGTACAATTTGGAAAAATGAGAGGTGATCCGCTACAATAGAAAAGTCAGAAAATGCTCTGTATTTTTTTAAAGGGTGAGAGATTGGGAAATGTTGGTGTTAAATGGGATGTGGGTATCCTTGTCATTGAAAGCTAGCATGCCAGTGCAGCAGGTAATTAGCAAGGCAAATAGTATGTTGGCCATTATTGTAAAGAAGATTTGGGTAAAAGAGTAAAGATGTCTGAGTACAGAGTACAGATATAGAGGGCCTTGATGAGACCATGCCTGGAGTGTTGTGTGCAATTTTGATCTCCTTACCTAAAAAAAAGGGTATATCTGCTGAAGAGGAAGTGCAGTGAAAATTCATCAGAATATTTCCTGTGATGGTGGTAGGAGAGATTTAGTGTTCTTTAGAATTTTAAAGAATGGCAGATGACCTCATTGAAGGAACAAAATTCTTAGAGTTTTGGCAGGGTAGATGTGGGGAGGATGTTATCTCTTGCTAAGGGTTGTAGAGCAGTCTCAAAGTAAGAGGTAGGCCATTTAGGATTGAAATAAGGAGAAATTTCTTCACTCAAAGGATGGTGAATTCTGCAAATTCCATCCCTGAGTGGAAGTGGAGGATCAGTCATTGGTTATATTCAAACCAGAGATTGAGAGATTTCTAATTACTAAAGGAATCAAGGGATGTAGGGATAGGGCAAGACAATGGTGTTTTTGAGGTAGGGACCAGCTAATGAACATCAAAAGGCAGAGTACACTTGAGGGGCCGAATGGGTTATTCCTGCTCTTATTTCATATGTTGCCCTTTAATGACATCATAAGTGCAGAAATTAGTTAATTTCTTGACTGACATTAGTCCTTAAAGAAATGAAAACTCCCTCCAGCTGAAGATCAGAGCAATAATTTTTGGTCCTTTTCATACATTGACTGCCCCTATGAATGATTCCAAGCCTTTTTCCAGCTATTCGCTTAAGTGAATCAAACCGTTAAGTACCTTGCTTTGACCCAGAACTGAATTTGAAACCCCACATCCAAGTCATCAAGCAGGCTACCAGGTTATGCTACAACCTCATATTCACTGCTGCCAAAAATGTTATCCACATTTCTGTTACAGGTGGACTCATGTTTTTCATTGCTAACATAGCCATCAACTTCATTTCATTAATAACTTAGCTGACCATATTTTGTCTTTGCTAGATCTTGCTTGCCCATCACCTCATCCTTCCTGCACCCCAGTACTCTGAATTTAATATTTTTATGACCACCTTCAAATTGCTGTACAATAACCTGAATAGAAGCTTGGGTGTCTCAACAGATCTGGGGCTCTTCTCATTATCACAGTAATGTGCTGCATTTGAAGGAGGCAAGGTAGCAGCAATCCAGAAGAAGGCCAGAGAGGATAAGGAAATAAAAAGGAAAGAGGACCACTTGAAAAATAAGTAATATGAGGGATCAGCTAATTCTGTTGATATGTTCATTCTTCTGCTCTGCCTTCATATATCCTCTACTACTCTCTTCATTCAACAGTAAAGAGCCTTCAAACCATTCAGACATATTCTGTTCAGTGTAACACTGAATGCTATCTTGGATATAGGTAGTGAATTTACTGTCTGACAATATTAACTGACAGTTCTGATCTGGAATGCAAAGCCTGAAAATGTGGTGGAATCACATTAAATCATGGCTTTCAGAAAGGAATTTGATAAGTACTTGACGGAAAAAAAATTACAAGGCTGCAAAGAAAGAGCTGGTAAATAGGACAAACTGAACTGTACTGATGAAAATCTGGCAAAGAAACCTGGCGTAAGCTTTTATGGAAAGGTATAATTCTATATAATAATTCTCTGATTTAATGATTTCCTTCCATTCATTTCTCACCCATAGCACTTTAAAAATGTTTACCAACCCTACTATTTCAAAAAGATGCTCCCTAGTGACTTAAGTAAAGTTAATGGAAGGCTGCTGAAACATTGTACTTGCCCTTACTGTCCTTGGGCAGACAGTGAACTGCTTCCTATACTGAACCCATGTCCTGGGGATGAAGCTCATGTCACTGACCCTTCTATCTACTTCAGTCCTTTATTATGGCCTTCTGGGGAAAGATGCTTCCTCCTTGCCTTGACTTCCTCCATTGAAACCTCTTGGGAAGTATCAAAAAGTCAGAACATACCTTCTACTTATTATAGGGGTGAAAATGTGTTCAAGAATATTAAAATAATATCTGCAATCAAGAGGTGCAACCTTATTCAAAATCTGTTTATAAATGTGGGGCTGCAATTAGGAAATGCTGCCTGATTTCCAACATAAATAGGAGGGTGGTCAATGATTCAAATGGTAATAATGCCTGAGATTTAAGGTACCCAAAACCTAACACTGTATAGGACCTTCTTGCTTGATTTGTGACCCAAGCTCAAACTGACCTGCTATCATATTACTCTTCAATCTTATGAAAACAAGGAGAATCACATAGGATGGATGAGTTTTTAGTGTGAACAAAATAAACTTAGCATCCTAGAATAACACCCAACTTTTTTCTAAGAATTTTACCCTGATATCAATAAATTAAGACTTTTTGAAGATATGAGCAGTGGCAACTCATGGAGTTATTAAAGATAAAAAGAAACTACAGAATCTAAAAATGTAATGGATCTACAGCCAGTTTTTTTTTTATTGTCCATTCCTAATTACTCCTCTGAACAGTGTCTTGAAAAGCCATTTTAAAGGACAGCGAAGAATCAACTGCAGAGGTTTTTGTTTAATTCATTCACAGGACATAGATGTCACTAGCAATGCCATTATTTATTGTCCATCATAATTACTCCAGAATTGAAAAGAGGGTCCAGAGTCACATATACGCCAGACCAACTAAGGCTGGCAAGTTTCCTTCACTGAAGAATATTGGTGAGTTTTTATGACAATCTAGTAACTTCATGTTGCTGTTACTAAGACCAGCTTTTATTTTACGTTCTAGGTTTATTTAGTTACTCAAATTTAAATTCACCAGCTGCTGTGGTGGGATTCATCAGATGAAAGATCATCAACCTGAAATATTAACTCTAATTCTCTCTCTACAGAACCTGCCTGATCTGCTGAGTATTTTCAGCATTTTCTGTTTATTTCTAATTACTAGTAGGTGCAGTATTTTGCTTTTGGATTACTAGCAAAGATTATATTGTACAAGAGAAAGCAAACTGCTGTTTTATGATAAAACTAATGGAATACTGATATTTTTGAAATGTTATGGCAAGAAGTAAACTCAATAAATGATTTAAAAACAGAACATTGGAAGAACTCAGTGAGTCTAGCATCAACTACGGAGGGAAAAGGTGTATCTTGACATTTCAGCTCAAGACCCTGCATCAGGATGCAGGATCTTGACTTGAAACATCTTACACCTTTTGCCTTCACAGATGCTGCCTGACGCATTGAGTTCTTATAGTCTTCTGTTTTTTTGTTCCAGATTCCAGCATCTGCAGTCTCTTTTGTCTTCAATAAATGATTATGTCTTCCTCTGCTGTGTTCCATTTATCACAAGTGGGAAGATAATCTGCTCTTAATCTACTCTCAGTGTAATTCTGAATTAACAGCTAGACCTCATGTAAGTGTGAGTTTGTTTTAACATTTCCTCTGTGAACAAATTCTTTTTCTGTGCTCAACTGCTCCCAAAAGAAAGAAAACTAAAACCTGAAAATCTGCAGTGTGTTATTGCAGGCTCACAGCAACCATTGTGTGATGTCAGTGAGCCATTACTCAGCAAGAGAAATTTTCCTTTGTAGCGGTTGCTACCGCGAAATAAAACAAGACGCTAGTCGGAGGATTGCCAAACAAGAACTGGTTTATTTTCCTGCCTTGCGCGGGCCCTTTAAGGGAGACTGTTCCCGCCCAGTGCAACTGGGCCTCGTCGCTCCGACGCTGCGCGACCTGACTGCCGAGCCGGTTTGCCCGACTAAACGGTGAGTCGCCACACTACCCCCCCCAGAACCGGCGATACAGTCCCCAAGGTCCGCGGGCTGTGCCAGCTGCCGCTTAGGGGGCCGGCCTTTGCGTCGCGGCGTTGCAACCTCGACAGGTTGTTGCAGATCCAAATGGGCCGGTTTGAGGCGGTCCATCGTGAAAACCTGTTCCCTGCCTCCAACGTCCAAAATAAAGGTGGATCCATTATTCCTTATGACTCGGAACAGTCCCTCATATGGTCGTTGCAACGGCGCCCGAGGTGTGCCCCTGCGAACGAAAACAAACTGACAGTCCCGTAGTTCTTTGGGCTGGCAGGATGGGGCTTGACCGTGCCATGAGGTGGGAATCGGGGCCAAGTTGCCAAGCTTCTCGCGCAGTCTTTGTAGGACTGCTGGGGGTTGTTCCCCTTGGTCCCGGAGGGCAGGTATGAAATCCCCGGGGACAACTAGGGGCGCCCTGTACACAAGCTCAGCTGACAAAGTGTGGAGGTCTTCTTTGGGGGCAGTGCGTATGCCGAGCAGGACCCAAGGCAGCTCATCAACCCAGTTAGGACCCTTCAAGCGGGCCATCAAGGCTGATTTCAGATGGCGGTGAAAACGTTCCACCAACCCGTTTGATTGAGGATGGTAGGCCGTGGTCGTGCGCAGCTGCGTCCCTAGCAGGTTCGCTAATGCAGCCCAGAGACTGGAAGTGAATTGGGTGCCTCTGTCTGAAGTGATGTGGGTCGGAAAACCAAAACGTGAGACCCAAGTTGTGAGCAGCGCCCGGGCGCAGGAATCAGTCGTGATGTCAGTCAGGGGGGTTGCCTCAGGCCACCTCGTGAACCGGTCCACGATGGTAAGGAGATACCGGGCTCCTCTTGAAACTGGCAGAGGGCCCACAAGGTCGATGTGTATGTGGTCGAACCTCCTACGGGTAGGCTCGAACCGCTGTGGCGGGACCTTGGTGTATCGCTGGATTTTTGACGTCTGGCAGTGTGGACAAGTCCTGGCCCACTCACTGACCTGTATGCGCAGGCCGTGCCAGACAAACTTGCTGGCGACCAGTCGGACAGTTGATCTGATGGACGGGTGCGCCAACCCATGTACCGAGTCAGAAACGCGTCTCCGCCAGGCTGCAGGGACTATAGGGCGGGGCTGACCAGTCGCAACGTCGCAAAGTAGGGTCCGCTGACCTGGACCAACCAAGAAATCGCGGAGCTGCAGGCCTGAGACTGCGGTTCTGTAGCTGGGCAGTTCGTCGTCGGCCTGCTGTGCGTCAGCTAGGGCCGTGTAGTCGATGCCCAAGGATAGGTTGTGGATGGTCGGTCAGGGGCAAAATACTGACCTCCGCTCCAGTATCAACGAGGAAACGCCGTCCAGATTTCTTGTCCTGAACGAAGAGGAGGTTCTGTCGGTGGCCAGCCGCCGTAGCCATCAGCCGCGGCTGGCCCTGGCATTTCCCTGAAACTTGCAGGGTGGGCGGCATCGACGGGCCTCCGCACCCCACCTCTGATGGTAGAAGCACAGCTGGTCACCCGTGCCGTCGTCTGCGTTCGTGGGGTGTGGCTGCTCGGTTGCTGGGGCCGGGCGAGGCGGGCGTTGGGCTCGCGGCCTGGTGATTTGACTGACGGATGAACCGCTCTCACGCTTGGCCCTCCACAAGACATCTGCCCGGGCGGCCACCTCACGGGGGTTGCTGAAGTCGGCGTCAGCTAACAACAAGTGGATGTCATCGGGGAGCTGTTCGAGGAAGGCCTGTTTGAACATCAGGCATGGCTTGTGTCCCTCGGCCAATGCCAGCATCTCATTCATTAGGGCGGATGGGGATCTGTCCCCCAGGCCATCCAGATGAAGCAGGCGGGCGGCGCGCTCACGACGGGAGAGGCCGAAGGTCCAAAAGGTGGGCAGCTTGAGGGCCACTGTGTTGGCTGCTGCACTGTCGTCCATTGCGCGGGTCCAAAAGCCGTTTGGACCGTCGGGGTCACCAATGTAGCGGTTGCTACCGCGAAATAAAACAAGACGCTAGTCGGAGGATTGCCAAACAAGAACTGGTTTATTTTCCCGCCTTGCGCGGGCCCTTTAAAGGAAACTGTTCCCACCCAATGCAACCGGCAATGATGTAAGTACTACGTCATCAAGACTTTCCCGCGTGCGGGTTCTCCCCATTGCTCGGAAAGACAAGGCCCGCCGCCATCTTGGGCCTCGTCGCTCCGACGCCGCGCGACCCGACTGCTGAGCTGGTTCGCCCGACTAAACGGTGAGTCGCCACACCTTGAACTTATTTTTGAGTAAACTCAGCATTCTAGACTGATAATTTTATCCCAGTGGATGGCAGAGACTTTTGGAGGCACCACCTTATGTGGATCTAGAAAACATCAATACAAATCTACGTAAGTGAATCAAGTTCTCTTTGGCCATCTGGAGGTATGTTTTAGATCAGAAAAGGGTTTACTGAGCAAAATGACGTACTTTAAAGATGTTTTGGGCTAGGACCTTTAATTTTTCAAAATATTGCAGTGCAAGTGATGCAATAAAGTAGGAATTTGGTTAAAAGTTTTGGAAATTTCAAATAACTTGAAATAGTCAAATTTAAACTGTAAATTAATTTATATATATTGTGTGTGAAGAATGGCACAAAGGAGAAAGGAGGAGATGGAAAGTGTTCCAGTGCTGAATGGACACCTTGGTGCAGTAGAGTTCGGGAGAGATGTTCTCTTTGCTCAGAGATCGAAGATGCTTTTCAGACTAAGTCTTAGTGGGCAATTGAAGCTAAAAGCTATGGCAGAAAATGTCAGGGATCAGGTTGCAAGGAATCTGGTAGCAAAACCTCAAGAAGTTCAACAGCTTCATGTGGTCTAGGTAAGTGAATGCTTTTTCATATGCTGTATTCCAGCCACTTGACCTCAAATCTCAGACTTTGCTCAATATATCACATCCAATCAGGATGTAGGCTATAAAATTTAGTTTTATACCAAATTAAACACCATATTGATAAGAGTATATGCATGCACAACTAAAATCAGCTAGAAGGATGTAAAACAGACATTGTGACATCAGAAAGAACTGCTTTACTGAGTTAAAGGCTCTGGTTAATATCCTCTCTTAGCCTTGCATACTTTGGCAGCAGGAATCACTTCCCCATTCACTTGTGGTCCTAGCTTCCTCATACTGCTGCCCATCATAACATCCATTGGCACAATGCCAAAATAAAAGCCAAGACAAAAGAAACATTTCCAAAAAAATTATAAATAAAATCCTGCCTTTTAGAAAATAACCATTGTGCAATCCCTTAATACCAGTCCTCCATGAGTTTTTTTTGTCTTTGTTTTCCTCTGCATCCAAGTTTCCATAGCAAGGCTTGATTTTCAGTAGAGGAAACAGTAGGACAATTTAAAACAGCTTTGGACTTAGAAGGTCTGATTTCAGAGTGCAGTCAAGGTTGGCTGCCTGAGAGGCAGCAGCAAACATTGACAGGGGAGAACAAATGATATCATCCTGAGAGTGGGCAACTCCACGTAGCCACTGCCACTCCCTGGGTGGGGTGGTGGGTAACTATGGTAGCAATTCTAGCATGCAGTAAGACAAATTGCTGGACGCTGGTGACACCCAACAAGCTATTTTGAAAGCTTGGCTTGCATGGCAGCAGGCTGAGCTTGGATGACTTAAATAAAAACAGAAAGTGCTGGAAATAATCAGGGGGGCTTAGGCAACTCCCGTGGGGAGTAGGAAAAGTGAGAAAACAAGTGTGCTTTGAGTTGCATAATGGGAGACAGGCGGAGAGAACAAAGGGAACATCCGTGATAGGATGGAGGCCCAGGCTGTCCAGGTGACATATAATCCTTTCAGTACCACTTATCTAATAGATGGATGAGAGCAGTATGAGAAAAGAAACCACAAGAACATGCTGGGAATATGAGTTGCTAAACACAGCAGTTGCTGGAAATGTAAAACAAAGGAGAATTCTGGACATAATCAGCAGATCAGGCAGCATCCGTGGAGAGACAAAAATATTACAGGAGGGTGCCTCGAAGGAAGGTGGGGTGCTATTCCTCAAGCTTACGTCGCGCTTTGGCCTCCTATACAGATCAATGTGATCAGTATAGGAGGCCAAAGGCAGAGAGTTCAGGGTCAGAGTGAGATGGAGAAATAGTGTGATAAGCACTGATAGATCAAGGTCACCCTTGTTGACTGAGTGAGGTGTTCTGCATATTGGTCAACCAATCTGTGTTTGGGTTCTCCAGAGTAAAGGAGTCTACATAATGAGCACCCAGTACAATGTGCTAGATTAGAAGAAGTACAATTGAACTGCTGCTTCACCTGGAAGGACTGTTTGGGTCCCTGGATGATGGAATGGGAAGAGGGAAAAGGGCAGGTGCTGCACCTCCTGCAGTTGCCATGAGTAGGGGAGTGGTTGGTGGAGGTGGAAGAGCAAACCAAAGAGTTGCGAAGGGAACTTGGAGGAACGTTGTCTGAGAGTCTATTGCAGCATTCACTTGTGCTGTAATGGAATGTGAAACATTGGCGATCAGAGGCTGCATCGTGGTTGAGTCCATCAGAGAACTCTTTTTATTGGTCATTACTTCTCTCCTGGTGCAAGCTCCTTGAAGCCCTGTGGGAAGCTGATACTGGATTCCTCCATATTTCTTGATGAAGTCTTCCTGTCATTTCATTGTGATCTCTTGTTAGCCTTGCAGACATCAAATTCAGTGTATTCATTAGAAAACAGAAAACAGCTGAAGTGCTGAGCAGCTCATCCAGCATCTGTGGAAAGGGAAACAGAGTAAACATTTCAGGTTAATGGCCCTCCATCAGAACTGGGAAAAGTTACAAATCAAACATGCTTTAAGTTGAAGCGAAAGGGGAGAGATAGAGAGAACAAATGGAAAGCCTTTGATAGATTAGAGACCAGGAAAGACTAAACAATACAAGTGCTGGTGTTTCCAGCTTAGCAAGAAGGCTTGTTAATTGTAGCTGATCTGTCTGGAGGAGGTGCAAGTATAGGAGATGCAAAAGGGAGAGAGGGAAAACAGTGCAATTGCTGGAAACCTGAAACAAAGAGGAAAGCTGGAAATTATCAGTAGAATACATTAATGTACATTAGTGCATTCACTTTTGTTTAAAGGAATGTTTGAAAATTTGATTTTCTGACGTAATTAGTTTAAAACCCACTCTGGCAGCATTTTCACTTCAACAAAATTGATAAAACTGTGCAAAGTTCATCTCCAAATTGTGTGAGATTTTGAGGTAGTTTTCTTCCTTTATTTTTGCAAACTCAGCTGCATATTGTTGAAAATAAAACCTGGCATCAATCAACATAATTGGATGATGTTTAAAAATGTATTCCTTAAATGCTTTAAAGAATATTCCTTGATGTATTTAAAAGTTGTGACTTGGTGTAATTTAATTAATGAAGCAGAAATTAGCTTTATTTTCAGAAACACATTGTAGAGATAAATATTTTTAAATAGAGTATAAGCAGCCTGATTTAAATAACACAAAATTACAGTGGTTAGCATAACGCTATTACAGCACCAGCGATCCGGGTTCAATTCCCGCCACTGTCTGTAAGGAGTTTGTACGTTCTCCCCATGTCTGCGTGGGTTTCCTGCAGGTGCTCCAGTTTCCTCCCACATTTCAAAGATATATGGGTTACAAAAGTTGTGGGCAGGCTATGTTGGCACCAGAAGCGTGGCCACACTTGCAGGCTGCCACCAGAACACTCTACGCAAACGGTGCATTTCACTGTGTGTTTCGATGTACATGTGACTAATAAAGATATCGTAAATCTCTTAAGAATCTTAAAAATCCAGGTGGAACCACTTGCTAGATATATTGGTGTGCAATTGTCATTTTTTTTAGTAAATTTTAAAGAAGTTGTGTTTGGAGTCTTCATAAAAGTGCTAATTATACCTTTAAAACTCAACCAATGGCATTATTTTCAGTTTCCTGGAAGGTGTGATTAGTTTTGTGGGAGGGTCTAACTTTTAATTCAATACCTTTTTTAAACTGGTGCAAAAGTTCATGGAAATGCAGTTTGTACTTAATGTTACCTAAATGAGAAGTTACTCAAACTTCTTGCTTAATCTTGCTGCTGTCCTTGCTCAATACTTGCATTTTTCCTGTAGTCACACTTGCTTTTTGCAGTTTCACTGTCCTAATACCTTAATCACTGTCTATCAGGGCCATCCCATGGGGCAGAGTTCGCTGCAAATGACCACTTGGCTTTAACTATTAACACTGATGTGCTACTTTCCCCCAAATAACCCTCATTGCCTTTTTAACATAGTGTTGCCACTAAAGACCTTGGAATGATCTTTAATTTTCTCTGATCTTCAAAGAATTTAAAAATTAATCATGGATTTAAATAATTAAGAAGATTACAACATTTTTTAAAATTGCAAGATAACATATTAAAGTTCCAGAAATTACTTAATAACACTAAATTTAAGTAAAATAAAGAAAACACTTCCCTGCACCTACTTTTTCAATCAAAGTGATGACCCATTGAAATATATGTTTGTGCAATGTATACTGCAGCCCTTCTTGGTGCAGTGCTGATGGAACAGACACAAGGTCTTCTAAACTGTCCCGATCCTCCCATGACTATCAAACTCCCCTTACCCCAGTAACCAATTACATACTCCCTCACATTCGATCATCGATATCTAGGGGTCCCTTTACCATTCCTTGGCCTGAGGCCTCTACCTAACTATTGGCCTGACCTGTAATGTTTTAATATCTATGAACCTTTTGTGTTGATGCATTAAAAATTGCATTTTGATTAACCAGAAAAATTATTGCAAACTGCTGGTAATTGCAGTCAATCTCATTTTTGTGTCGACAGGATATGTGCCTGTTTGTTGCAGAGTTTCCTCATTACAATTCAACACTGCCCAGAAGCTCAAAGCATTTGGGGTTCAGCTTATAAGATGTATCTTTTGGCAACGTGCCTCCTACCGAGTCGTCCATCCGGCTATTGTTGGACCTTCTTACCCTGTACCTAAGGTACATTGCTATTGACTTACAGTATTATTCTTTCAACACAACTCCCTGCTGATTTTTGTTATTACCTATAAGAGAGGTTAAGGTAAGATGAGAGATGTGACAAGTTAAGCAGAAATAATGATGAAGACTCAATAGGTAATTGTGGTTAAGGTCAGGAAAGGATACAGAACTAGGATATTAGGCAGAAAAGAGTGGATTTTTATAACATATAATGGTTTTGAAGACAAGCACATGGTGGGGGAGATCAACGTTTTCCTTTTATTAAATTTCATTTGGATAATTAGTATTTGAATGTTATATTAAAGGGCATACAGTTTAAGCCATATTTGGCCAAAAAATATGAGTTTGTTGCACTAGCAATGTTGTTAATATGAAGCACAATACCTTCCTGGTTCAATATGGTTAAAATAAAACAATGAAGGTGGTTCCTCAAACTGATTTGGGATACACCATGCTACAAAGGGATATTTTTATCAAATGTAGAGTTATAACATGTCTTTTAAAATATTTAGTTGTGCCTTTCTGAATTCTGCATTTTTTATTCTTATTGGATGTTGTATTCACAAAGATCTTAGCTTCAGTGGAATTGTCTCTTTGAACCATATAGCTAAGGCACGCTTTCATGTTTAAGTACTTGCATTTTACATATTAAAGTAACAATGAATAATTCATTTTGCCAAAAGGAAATGTAGGTTAAAAGGCTGTGTTTCATCAAAATTAATAAAGGTTTCACAATTTTTTAAAAATAAGTAAATATGCTCTTCCCATTTGTGTTCGTCAACTGAAGGCTAAAAACAGCAAGCTGCTATTTTTGTTAGTCCTTTGAGTTAACAGTGTTCTTAGGAATTTAGAAGTGGGCAATGTTAAGTTCAAAAGGGCATTTGAAGAAATATTGCAGCAGCCTTGGGGTTTGTCTGATGGCTCAGGAAGGGTCGACACTATAACACTCAGGGCAAACTGCCATGAAGCAGGAGTCTCTTTTTGAGAAAATGATCCCATTGTCACGCTCTAGTTTTCTCATCTTCATTTTCAATCTTTTTTTTCAAGCACATAAAGAAACCAGACTATGTGACGACAGGCATTATACCAGACTGGGGAGACTACATCGAAATTAAAGATGAAGATCAGATTCAGGGCCTTCGACAAGCCTGTCAACTGGCTCGCCAGATCCTCCTCTTTGCTGGAAGGAGTTTAAAGGTAATGTATGTTGTTCTAAAGGTTAACTGAGAAAGGACCATTTCAACAATTTTGCCTGCATCTTCATGCCTCTTCTGCCCTCTTTGTTATAATTATGAGATTTAGAATTTCGATTTCATAAGCTTGTTCTTATATTTTAATTGCCCATTTAATTTGCAGTTAAATTATATTTGAAAAGTTTCAGGTTACAAAACAAAACTTCATTTATAAGGGAATAGTGTTTTGACAGTTCTCTAAATCATTTCTATTACATATATATGATTATAAAACAAAACCATATTTTTTACAGAGGACTTTTTTAAGTGTTAAAGACAACATTTGTGCCTATCATTTTTATCTCTAAAGTGATAAATTGATGTTGACAATTCAGAAATATGCACATTCTGAAGTTTTTACAATGTCAGTAATTACTTTGGCATAAAGCAGATCTAAATGCAAAACTAAAGAAAGGAATACTAAAATTTCCTAATTGACACACATTCATTTTCATAATTTTATTTATATGCCATGTTCTAATCACAAATTGTCCAATAGAAATTAATTGGAATTTTACAAAATCATTAATATAAAATCTCCATTCATCTGATTCTCTGGCTTCTGACTGCATGAGAAAAAGTTTTCAAATGGCCAGAAATGAAAGTCACATCTCCAAGAAGAATGTATGCCTATTGTAGGAAATGCATAGCTGAAGTTATAAACTCTGTGGTATGAATTAAAGATTACTAGTTCCACAAAACTGTTATGTGCTTGTACTTTAGGTATCAGTTCCAAAGTTATAGTTAATGTTTTATAATACCAACTTTTGGTGATGTAATACAGATAATAAAGAAGCTTTTTTAATATTGATTGTTTTTCATAATTTACAACTGCAGATAATATTGGTTTGTACTTCCACATTTCTACTGTAGTGGAGAAGAATGAGATGTTGTTTATTCATGTAAAGCATGTGAATCTTTGTTATTTGGTATCCTTTAAAATCTACCTGTGCAGCAAAACAGTATTCTGTGTATTGACTTTAAAGATTATTATCATTTCATCAAGAAGCTGTAGCTTCAAAAGTTTCAGTATTTCTTCCTAGTTTTATTAGTCAGTAAAAAACACAATATTAGTATAATCCTTACTAATGTCATGTATGTTAAAAGTAGATTATTTTCAGTGCATTCTTCTTTATATTTTAGGCTGGCATGACAACTGAGCAATTGGATTACATTGTTCATAATGAAACTATCAGAAATAATGCATACCCTTCACCGTTGGGTTATGGAGGTTTCCCAAAGTCTGTTTGCACCTCTGTGAACAATGTGGTATGTCATGGCATACCCGACAGGTATTTGTTTATGGTAATTTGTCCATTGAGTAATCTTGTATTTGCATTTCTGAGATATTATATTTCTTATGCAAATTGGTAAATTATTTGACTTCAAAATAAAACAAAATGTGAATTCTAAAAGTCTGAAATAAAACAAAGAATGCAGGAAATACATACTTCTCTGCTGGCATCTGCATGGAGGAAAGCAAGTTTACTGGTTTGCACGGAGACCTTTTATTCTCTGTGACATGACAGTTTTAACAATTTTTTTTACACTGAAGTGTTTTAACGAAAATTCTCCTCTTAATCGTTAACCTTTCATTTTTTGTTTTCAGCTGCTGATGTTGTGTACATACTGGATTTTTTTTTCCTTATTTTGTCTTTATCTATTTGAATTTTCCTCTTTCTCATCTTGTTATAGTAAACCACCAACTTTGATGAAGTTGGAGTGCTGTAGGGAGGGGTTGGAGGGGATTTTTCCTTTCTTCCCACAAATTGGCCTTTTTTAAAATATAGCTTTTTAATCTCTCTTCAGGTCACAGCTCTTCGGGTCACAGCTCTCTAGTATCGGTGAGGAGTCTCCAGTGCTTAATTGATCCCCAGGACATGGCTGCTAGCAACCCTGGGGAAAAATTGAGCATAAATTTTGTTTTTATTTGCTTTGAATTTTCCTGTTTATTCAATATAACAATATGTGAAATTTGGAAAATGGCAGATTGATTTAGGCAAGAATCTATTTTTGTAATGGAGTCTTTCTGTCTTCCATTTGGCCTGGAAGGAATGGATATCTTGTGCACAAAGTAGTGGGAGTGGGAGGGTTGGCCAGTTGGAGCCAAGAGGTCATATAACAAAAGGTAACACTGGCTCTCCCAGTTGATCATGGAGAGAGAGTATGTATTGTGATATATATCATCACAATTTTGTGAGACACTGCAGGGACAGGAGAATTTTTTCCTGTCTGTGATTGTAGGCTTCATGGCAGTCTCTCATATGAATTGTGTAATCCTTACTAAAATAGAAGTAAGTTTATTCTAGTGCACATTTCTTTATATTTTAGGCTGATACGAGAATGATTTTATCATTCATCATGGAGAATTAGATATAAATCCCCAGTCCACGCATGTACAGTTGATTACCTTTCAAAATAAAATGTCTTGAAGCTGGTTAAATCTGTTCACTTTTGTGATGACATAGAAAAACATTTCAATAACTTGAAATGATAATCTCAGACACTTTGAGGTGTGACTCCTTTAACACATATTTCTTAATCACCCAATTGTTTTAAAAAGTGCATCATTGAAAGTTTGTTCTCCTGTCAACACTTAAATTGTCCTTATTCTTATATCAGCATGTGGCCGCGAAATAAACTGCAACTATTGCCCTCTGCTATTGCTTCGCCATTGCTAGAATAAAATGTAAAATTTAGCCATATGGAGAACAAAGAGATTGCTTGACTTCAGATTCAAAATTTTCAGTTTTGGAAGCATTATATTAGTTTAATATATGTAAATTAGATGTTCAATGGATTTATCAGGGCCATGTGCAGCTTGACTGGAGGAAACACATAATTAGAATTTTACTCAATTTTCAGTGTTTTGTCATTAAGCAGCGCAGAATACAATATTAACTTATTGATAGTTTCTACTGTGTCAGAAATGTATTGTAATATGCTGATAGGGACTCTGAATACTCAGGAAGATTGATGTTTTGTAAAGTACTGCTTAACTTGATATTTAGCCCTTTCATATCACTCATTTTTTAACCAAGCAGTAGGACTACAAAGCATAGACATGCTCATTTTAAACATTTTAATTCTTTTTTTTCTATGGTCCTAATGTTTTCTTAAATTTCATTGCAGTCTATTGAACAAATGTGTTTATTTCTGCTTGCATTATATTTTTAAGTTTGAATGGCATGCTCAGGTTCCTCTCCTGGAACTGAATGTCCCAGTGCATAGTATATGCATAGCCATGCCTTACAAAAAGTATTATTTTAATGAAGTATCAAAAATTGTCCAAGTTGGTATTGTTTCAGGTGTCCTACAATACAGTGTAATTATAGTGCAGCTATTAAATGAGGAGATCAAAAGCTAAGTACTTATAGCATGTTCTGTTTAATGTAAGGTAGTTGCAAATAGTTGCTGGGCCTTTCTAATCCACTCTTATTAATCTGATTATTCTATTGTGCTGATTATTAAGCTATCCCTCTTATATTTATTTTTTTTTCTTTACAGCCGACCCCTTCAGGATGGGGATATTATCAACATTGATGTCACAGTGAGTATTTCATCTGAAAATAACAAGGACTTGATCACCATTTTGATTCCCAGCAGTAACAGGAAAAAAATCTGAAGTAGGAATATGAATGTATAAATGGGCGTGTAATTCATTTCCACGCAAATAAAACAGCTGCTTCCTTTTCCCTTTATTTCGTATTGGACCAGATTTTCCTAAAGGTCTGTGAGTAAGTTAGATGCATCATGATCAATGCAAGGTAGAGGATATGTTATCTCACTCCTGCTACGTTGTCCCCTTCAGAAGGTATAATAGTTATTGATCCACAATGTAGTTAATGTAGAGGACTGCAGTGTTGGGAGGCTTCTTTGAATGGATGTGAGAGATGAGCTAATGTATAAAAGCCTGGCATTTTTCCTTCACTCTGCAGAGTTTGATCTTCCTCTTCCTGGTGATTTTGAGTGGGGTCTGTGATTATCATACTCTGTCATTATAGGCTTCAGTGACAGCAATGGCTTGCATATGTCATTCTACTAGGATTGTAATACTGTTCCTACCAATATCTTTCACATCTATTAAAGCCTTGATTGAGGTATCCTGCTCCAAGTGTAATGCAATTAAGATTATCTGTTATGTGGATGTGAATAAAACAAAAGAATGCATATTCCTTTTGCTTAAACACCTGGATACTCATATTAAATCTGCCCTGTTTATAACTTCAGTTTAGCTTTTTTATCTTCAACATGTTGTAAAATTATCATATAAATTTCTAAAATAATGTGAATGTAATGCATGTACAAACATGCATGTGCTAATACATCCACAAACTGAAAATGAATTGATTCCCTTGAATTAACTGTTAATTTAATGTCAAAGACATAGATACCTAAGAAACATTCTTAAAGTTGAAATAACTATGAGAATGTAAATTATAACATAAAAATGCTTCACATGGCAAATGATCATAGGGAGTAACTGATCATGTAACTTGCAACATGCAACATTTCTCATTTCAGGAAACAATGTAAAGCTTTATAAATAGAAAACTGAATATAAAATTGTAATTGGATCTATGAATTGTTAAGGGAAAGAGAAAGGAAGAAAGATGAGAAATAATAACCTAGTTCTCCTTTCCCTTGCATAACCTACCATGTCAACCTTTGAACGATGTTTCTTGTAAATTATTTCTTCAACTCTGGTCAATTTTTAACACCTCAAAGGTCAATTGAACAGAAAACGTTAATAGGAATTTATTTTTACTCCATATTAATCTTTGGTTGAATAGGTGTATTTTAATGGATACCATGGTGACACTTCTGAAACATTTTTGATTGGAAATGTGGATAAATCTGGGAAAAAACTCGTGGAGATTGCCAGAAGATGCAGAAATGAAGCAATTGCTGTTTGTAGGCCAGGAGCACCGCTGAATGTAATTGGAAACACAATCAGGTAAGTTTTATACCGACAGGCGTGGGGGAAATCTAATGGGACAGAGGTTATTGGTGGCGTGGAATAAAGTTGATAGCATGTTTTATGACATCAGTCATTATTTCAGTCTGCTAGGAGTATTGGAATCGGCAGACAGTAATGTTATTCTCCGAGCAAGGGATAATACCTAAGGTGACTCAGAAAAGTATGTATAACAAGAGCAGGAAACATAAGATATCTTGCACTTACTGGTTATTTTCACTATTTGTTTATAGGCACTTTGCTTTATACCAAATAATCTTTGAAAAAAAAATCTCCTGAGTATGTTGTAGAATAATATCTACAAAATATATAAAATCTCAATATTAATGGGAAGTCAGCACTCTTAATGAAAAGTAGCAAAGATCATGGTTAAAAAAGTCTCAAAATGGGAAATTATTTAAAGCAGAATTAGAGTTGTTGTTAGTGTTATACGGTGCCGAACAGTCCCTTCGGCCTACTGCATTTATGCTGACCTTCATGCCTATCTCTACTAATCCCACATGCCTGCATTAATTCCACATTGCTCTCTGTCTTGTTCATTCAAGTACCTGTCCAGATGGCTCTTAAGTGTTGTTACTGTTCCAGCCTCCACCACCTCTTTGGCAGTTCATTCCAGATACCAACTACCCTTTGTGTGAAAAATTTACCCCTCAGATCCCCTTAAAACCTCCCTCTTACCTTAAACCTGTTTTAGGCACCCCTACCATGGGAAAAGACTCTGGCTATCTAACCTGTCTATGCCTCTTGTAATTTTATTTACCTCTATTATTTGTGTTATTGGCCAGCTCTCTTTAACCTTGAAACACCAGAAAATTCACAGCAGCCTGCTTAATACTAATTGATTTTCATTCGTTCTGGTATCAGTATGATTGGAAATTTCATGCTGGTACAGATGAATGTCTTATAGAGGTTTTGGGAGCATACGTTGGGACTATGTTATTACAGTTATTAAAATTTAATCTGCCACCAAAGCAGTTGGATCAAATTGCTCTTGTGAGAAATAAATTTAATCTAAATAAAACTATTCTTGGATGAAATAGAAGTGAAATGCAAATTGAGCTTTATTTTGCAGATTGGAAGAGTTAAAAGATAAAGCTACTTAGTGTCTTAGAACTCCCAGGGTTTAATGCATCTGCTGGTGGTGTTCTTACATTATATCTAACAAAATTTGTTCAGTGATAAAGGGGAAAAAAAAGCTCCAGAATTCTTATTCAAGCATTCTGTCGAGCTCTGCATTCATGGCTGTGTCTAAAGGGCATGTCAGTCTTTTGATTCACTTTGAGAGGTAATTATCCTTTTCCTGTCACGGAACAACAAATGATAGCTAACTGAGGCACATTTGCAGTAGTTGCATTCATCAATTGCTTAAAAAAAATTGAATTTAATTGTGTAACACAGCTGCACGTCAGCTTTTATCACATCTCTGTTGTAGTGTGTCTGGTTCTCCTTCCCTCTGTATATCTATTTTCTTGTTCCATCTTGTTTTTCTCTCTTCATCACCAACCCCCCTCTCTCTCTCCTCCTATCTTTATTCCCCCCTCGCTCTATTTTCTTGTTAAAGTAATTTTCCTTTGTGAGTCTCATTCTTGATCAAGTAAGGGTACATGAATGGACTAAATTATCACAATTACTCATATAATTGAACCTCCTTTGTACCAAGTGCAACTCCAGTAGCCCTTTTTTCCATCATGAAACTGCTTTCATTATATGGTTTTTCATATTCTCTGACACCATGCACACACAGAACCAGGCGTGCAGATGAGATGCAGGGGGGAACATTGCAGATCAGCAAGGTCACAGTAGGAGTAATTAGCTGTGCTATGGAAAGAGCATCCAGCCTTTTCTGCAGTGTAGATGTACAATCCATGGCTTTCAGTCACAAAGAACTTACTAACAAATGGAGCTCCCGCCCATTGCTTTAAAAAAAAGATTTGTATCAACACTACAATTTTCCATCATTAGGACTAATAATGGAGAGCTCGGTATGCATCAAGGGGAACAAAAAAAAATCTCACATTCAAGTGGCTGCTGGATGCCTTCCCTTTTTGTCTACAAGTTAACTCTTTACCATAAAGCAGCATATACCACATTCAGATACCCTCAAACTGCTGTTGGTACCTACTCTATTTCATGGTGCTTCCTTTGAAAGCGTGTTAATTTTCTATTTGGAAAAATGCATTTGATTTCACAATTGAAATGTGAAATGTGCCCCAGTGTTTTTTTGTGAGTCTTGGTTTTGACTTACATGGGCTGTTTCTGTTTTTGTCCTTTTGCAATAATGCATGCTACTTATTTATTCATCAAGGGAAAAATGAACTAAAATGAGTACTACTACCTACTTATTTTCTAACAATTATAGCTTTACAGATATTTACAGTTCATTGATTTTGTTCCTGTTTCTATTTTTATAAAAAGTTATAAAATTATTATTGCAAGTATTTTAAATTAAGATGATAAATGGGAGGAAAATGTGAGTGCCTTTTTAATCATGTTTTACCATATTACATGTAAAATTTTATGCTATTATACATATCGATATGCAGCCATATATTTTATAAAGCCTTTGAACAATTAAGGGTACATCCACATCAATATTTCAGGAAGGCCTTGTATTTCTTCCAGAGCATTTTTAATTGAGTATTGGAAAACTATTAAAATAACCCAGCATTTCCACAGAACAGTTTGGTACCCATGCTGTTACTGCTCACCTACCCACTAAATCTGTTTTGACCTTGAGCAAACACCTCAGCATGAACTTCCTCAAGGAAGCTGGCTCCTACCTGAATGGAAAAGCCCTGAGCATCACAGGGCCTTGTTGATCACAGATCCCATAGAAATGCTTTGACATTCAATAAACCCATACACTCAAGCTGAACTGTAAAAGACTTTGATTGTTTACAAGTGTCTCTGACTTTCACAAACTTTCAACAATATTCAGGAGCTATTAAAAAGAAAACACATTAAAATATTTTGAAGTATCTGTAGCTTACCCAACTCTCTTGTGGTCTTTCCTTAAATTGAAATGAACGAAATCACAGAGAACTTGTTGTGAAACGGCAGGAAAATTGCAGAAATTTGTGCGCCACTGTCAAAACACAGTTGGAATAAAAATAACGATCTGCTGTGTAGAAGTGCAAAACTGCTTTCACTCATACTTGTACAAAATTCTCAGACTTTTGCAGAAATTTCAAGCCATTCTTTCATTGAACCAGATTCTCTATTATTATACACTTTAGGCATTACCTAAGGCACTGCATTGGCTGACATACTAGTGTGGTACTGCGCCCATGTCACAAGTCCCAAGCCAGTCTAACCTTCAGTCTCCAGTTCGACACTCTTCATTGAGAATATGTAAAATTTATTTTCTCTTTATGAAAGAGATTAAATATTAGTACAGATATAGCATGATATTTATTCGACAGTGGGAATGGAGAACAACCCAAGGGAGAAACAGAACATAACATATAGGCTGAGAATGGGAAAGAGCAGGTTTTCTTAAGTTTGATGTATAGCTGTTGCTGGAGAAAGAAAACAAATCAGCTGAGAAATGGAGTGAGGTGACAAAATGGAGCACGGCAAAGCAGGGCACTAAACAAAATCTTAAGAAGTCCTGGAGGGTGAGAGTTGTCTTTCTATTTCAATACTGTTATTCTTCAAGAGATGTAAGTAATTATTTTTTGTGAGTTATCTAACACAGACATTCAGTCTTTCCTCTGTTTCTTCATTGAGGGTTTGAACATTCAACTCATTGAAATTTTGTGTTCTTTCTCATGCTTCTGTGTTCTTTCCTTTTCTCTTTGGCTGCCTTTTCCAGTTGCTACTTTGGAGACGTTCTGGAAAACTCAAACTCCTTGTTACTAAGTTAGTACTCCACTAGCCTGCTGGTGCAGTCTTCAATTTCTTAAACCTTCACTCCAATTTGCAAACAGCCCAGCAGATTACTCACACTTTAATGAGCCTTCTAATGACTGTGCTAATGAGCTGGTGCGAATTGTTCTACTGTCTATCAGGGAGTGCAGTTCATCTCACATTGATGTAAATGCAGTGAGATGCAACTAATCACATGCAATTTAGAGTAATTGTATTACTTTGCAGTTAAACGGAAGTTCAATGGCGGCAAAATCTGATCAGATTTTGCAGTCATTTTAGCTCTGGATTTTCCAATTTGGGACTAATCTTATTTTAAGCTTTTATCATTTGCTATTGGTGTTTACAGTGGATAGCAAGATTGAATGTAAACTTCAGAATGAGTATATTCAGATGAGAATGATCACACATACCTTGTTTTCCACAATCTCTAATGTGCTCAGACACCTTGATCATAATAAAACAAACATCCTAGGTTGCCAAGTGACTATGGATTTGAAATGTCGAGCACATAGATTATAAGCATTTGACAGAAACCCCGTTTACTGTCAATTTTGGTGATGATCGTTTTTATTACCAGTACTCTGGGCCCTATAATGCAGGGATGCTATTTCTCAACTTTTCTTACACTTCTCATTACAAAATACTTCTCCTGCTTGGAATTTTTTTTTTTGGTGCTGGAAAATAGGCAGCAATTTAACTTGTGCCTGATGTTTAGCTTTTCTCCTACACTAGAATACACAGAATACCCCAAGTTATCACAGAAGCAGAAGTTTAGTGATTTCACGTCACAAAGTAAGCGATCAGTGAGATTTTTCCATATATACTGCATTATTACAGGACTATCAGTTATACTGCAGAGAAAGGTCTATGCTCCAACCAGCCTGCTTCACTACTTTGTATCTTTTTGATACTTAAATACTTTGCTTCTGTAGACCTTTGGTGACACAGATGGCAGGCTGAGGTAACAAAATTTCTGTTAATTAAGAAATATATATTTAATGTACGAAACTACACAATAGGATTTACTCTTTTATCAGTTGTAACTTGTACATTATCTGTTCCAATGAATCAGTATGCATAGGCTATGTAATATTTTCATTGGTGTGCTATGAATGTATTTCAGGTTGATACTCTTGAGTGAAGAAGAAAAATGCTGAATAAAAACTGAATAGGGTATTTTATAAAGCCTGAGTGATATATTATGCAAAGAACTAAATACAGTTAATCTCTCATGGTATTGATGAATAATTAAGAAAGGTTGTATTCAATAACTGCCTTTCTGCTTTCTTAAGTTTTTGAACCATTTTCTTTAGTTTACCTCTTATATCTCTTTCTTTCTGGATGTTACACTTTTTTTCTTTGTGGTACCTCTATCACAGACCTTCACTTTATTCTCAATATTTCAGCCTCTTTTTTTAAGGAGTTGCTTTCACTCTGTCTCATCCCTCTTCTGCATGTTTGTTTTCCTCATGAGGTTTTGTACAGATATATTCAGTAGCACAGTTTTTCAGACCACACCAAACATTCATTGTGCTTACAGTTGTCCACAAACTTTCTGTGTGTTTTTGCACTGTGGCTTACTGCAATAGCAAGACTCTCCACTTGGGCTTTCATTGTTTGTGAACAGAGCATGCAGTGGTGCGCCTCCATAAGAGATTCTTACTGAGATGTGCCAAATAAACAGGGAAGTGTAAATGAGAATATTTAATTCAGTATCAAAATATTTACAGAAGGTTAAGCAGAGGTAATAACAGATAGGTTGAGAGCAAGAAATAAAAGAGAACAAAGAGAAAAAGTAAACAAAATTGTTTAAATAACTGTTACAATAATTAAAATTTGAAGGGAGGTGAACCCACAACTTTAAGAGTAAATTTTACTTTAATGTATTTCTGTGATCTTGACAACCATAAACAGTATTGCATGCCAGGAACATAGTGACATCCCCTGCACTTCATATTGCTGGAGCCTAAATATATGTGTTATTGGTATATTTCAATAGTGCTGCATTATCATGCACCCACTCATCATGTGATAGATGTATTTAAATGCACAGCTTCACTGTTGACAGAAGAAGTCAACTGGTGGTGAGACTTCATTGAAGTAACTTTGGATAAAGTCTGTGCTACATTTCAGCTGAGTTCTTCCATATTCATACCTTGCACACCTTACAGATTTCAAGGAGTTCTTCCTTTGATGTGGTTTATTTATTGGAAATGTAGCTCTAAAAATGGTTTCATCCATTTCCTCCCTCTCAGAACAGGTGAATAAATATGCCTGTTAAATACTAACTTTTGTATGATTTGAGAAGGAGGATGCTCATTTGCATACATTAATCAATTTCTTTCCATTCTTATATTTCTCCATTGTAATTATATTAGAACTGGTCATTGGTGCATCAAAGCCAAAATTACTTTTTCTGAATGCAAATTGTATTAATTGGTATCAGTGTTCTCATCTTCATAGATTTGATTTATTAAATGTTAAATATTCCCTAATTGCAGATGAAGGGTACTACATGTGAAATATGTAATATTAATATAAACCCATTGAAATAAGCTTCCAAATCAGAAAGCTTTAGAGAAACCATGTCCAGATTGGTAGCTCAAATTTGTAAGCTATAAGATATGCAGAATTTGGAAAACTGGTGTGAACTGATGCATAGAGAAGTTGGTCTTTCCATACATAATTAAATGGCATGGTATGGAGCCAAGATGTACAACTTTCAAAGCTAGTCTATCCCTTCAGAAATGCAGTGTCCAAAACTGAATGTAGTGCTCTTGAATGCATAACTTCATTCTGTAAATTTCCAGCCCTCATGAGAGATGTTCCATTTGTCTTTTTGCACAGTTTTGTATTTGTCCATTAATGCATGTGGATAATTGGTGATGGTTAAGGGTCAACGTAGATAAAATTTGTAGCTTTTCAATTTTCAGCCCAGGGTTTCAAAGGAATTCGCTCAAATAATTTTGAGACCTGTTAAAGATATCTTAATGAGCAAAAGTTAACACAGGGTTGTCAGAAGAGCTTGTATCATATCTGTTCAGTTTATTCAATTTCATTGTAGAAACTATAGACCTAAGGCCAGGGAGGGACCATGGATTTCAGGAAAGCATTTGACCTGTCCCCTATAACAAAATAGACGAGTGGACTTGGCTTAAGCCAATACTTGGGAGAGAGTTTCTTTGGAATGCCACATTGCTCTTTATTAGAGTCACTGCTGCTTATCATCCTTAAAAGAAAATTTTATCTAAACTGTCCAAATACACGGAAGATAGTAACTTGGAACTGGTAGCAAATGATGAATATCAATATCCACAAATTCAAAAGGATCTTGATAAACTCAGTACAATTCAGAGAAATGGGACATGGAATTTAAATCAATGAAATTACCTGAGATTTGAGAGCATTTCCTGTGGATTAGGTGCTAAATAGGAATGTAATTGGGATATCAGAGCAGGAGAGAGATCTTGAGGTTTTACCAGACAGATCTGTAAAATCATTTGTAACTTGTCTTATAATACAAACAGGAAATTAGGATGGAAGCATCTGTGATGCTAATTCTAAAACTATATTTGGCCATGTTGAGTTCACATCTGGACTAGTGTTTACAAGGATACTTGTAATTACTGGGATACCAAATAAGGGAAGATTAAAAGGTAGACTTTACTCAGAATTCGGAGAGCACATATAATTTTAAATTATGAAAAATTTGTACAGATCAGATCTAAGTAAACTTTCCTGCCATATACATAATTTAAGCACAATTTGTATTCACAAATAACTGATAATAGAAAATGGAAACATGGGTACTTTTTTTTACTAAAATTGTTCTAAATATGTTGAAAATGTATTCCAGGCATAGGTGCTGAAGCAAAGTACCTTAAAGGGTTTCAAGAAAGAATTAGACAGGTTATTGTTACAAAATGTGTTTAAGATTATTATAAATGCACTAAAGGAATATTGTAAATAGGTGGGCTAGAGAAACAGCACCTACTCTTGCCTGACACTGATGCTACCAGCTATAAACCAGCCTTTTACGACTGACTTTAAAAGCTGAACATGCTGGGTTAATGCTTGGATGGGAGATTTCCAGGAAATAGCAGGTGCTCTGAGATTTATCTAAAATAGTACTCATTCATTGTGTCAAAATATTTCTTGTTCCAAAATATCTACCTTGTAGCAATTCACAGTAAAATTCTATCTTTTTCTTTGCCCTATCCACTTAATCTGGTCAGATCACTGTAAATGCTGTTGATGCTGTCTAATACTAAACACATATTTGTACTGCTCAAGGTGCTCAACAAATTTTATGTTATTATGCTAAAGGCACCCTCCTCCACGTCA
Source organism: Pristis pectinata (assembly GCF_009764475.1). Lineage (NCBI taxonomy): Eukaryota > Metazoa > Chordata > Chondrichthyes > Rhinopristiformes > Pristidae > Pristis > Pristis pectinata. The sequence continues at coordinate 44,808,797 of NC_067405.1, forward strand.
ATTATCAACCTTTTAAACATTCAGGGATTTTTTACAGAGTTCCACCCATCACCCACACAGGACTATTTTCATTCATTCTCTCCTGCTTTCTTTTCCCAAGCTATTTTCTTAATCTCAGTTAACTAATTAACAATTGTTCCTATGAATTTTGGTAGTTTTGATATGTCTCACAGGCAGAATGTTACTAATTACCTCTTTAAGTTCCTAACAAATAGTAATTCACTTGAATATTCAACAAATATCCTGAGGATTTATTTGCCTCACATATCTGTAAGCAAGATGACTACTAACTGTTCCCTTTAGACAAACATTGCAGCCTCTTATTAATGCTATTGAACATTTTGGACCTGGTTAGTGATATACTAAAGAAGTATGTAATTTCTAAATTCAAATGTACTGGGATAATACTGGCTTTCTTCAAGTCCTCCAGTGGGGTCCTTAATTTGGCATATCCATGTTATACCAGATTAATAAAATGTATGGTTGCATATATGTAGATTTTAAGCAAACAAGGAAGAGGGTGCATTTGAAAGTATGCTGCCATTATTATTAGATTGTGATCAAACCACTCATCATGCTGCAAACATGTTGTTTGTCGATTTGCTGAGAGACTGATCAATTATCATTGAAAAGAGCAAGGAAATAACCATTCACTTCTGCATCACTTAGGTTCCAATCAGCTGTGCACGGTCATCAGTTCAAAACAGTTAGTTAAGATGAATGACTTAAATAACAGTAGCTGCACAGAGCTTTCTGCAAACAATTGGGAGCTCATCAGGTAATATCAGTGAAATCAAACCACTTACAAGTGAACCAAAACCTGAAGAATCCTGTTTTCATCTCATTTGCCTTGAAAGATGAATTTATAGTAGATTATAATTTTTGTTTAGATTTTTGGATATTAGCTGAATCAAGGACTATGGAGTGAGGACAGGAAAATAACATTAAAGTTAAAAATCATCTATGTTCTTACTGAATAGCACAGGATCTAAGGGCTGAATGGGTTATTCTTCTTTCTATTTCTTACATTCCAATGTTCTTTTGCATTATGGTTTTGTATAAATTTAATAACCAGAAGGGGTTTATTTTGAGATTTAGTAAAAGGCATTGTAGTTTATGTTAACTGTGAAAAAACATTATTACCTGATTGTGATTAAAATAATGGTTTACCTTTTACATCTGATTATATGATAATGTGAAACTCTGTCTGCAAAAAGAAATCTGTTTTATTTTTTGGAATTGTAAACTATATCTGTTTAATGGGGAATTCATGTACAAGTACACAAAAGGGGTCCCCAGTGATAATGAATCATCACGCAGGCAAAAGAAACACTAAATCCTTGGGAAATGAGCATTGGCATTTTCTCAAGATTGGTAAATTGGTTTATTACTGTCACATTTACCAAGATACAGTGAAAAACTTGTCTTGCATACCATTCATACAGATCAATTCATTACAACAGTGCAGTGAAGTAGTACAAGGTAAAACAATAACAGAATGCAGAATAAAGTTTTACAGTTACAGTGAAAGTGCAGTGCAGGTAGACAATAAGGTGCAGGGTCATAACAAGATAGATTGTGACATCAAGAGTCCATCTTATCTTACTAGGGAACCATTCAGTAGTCTTATAACAGTGGGACAGAAGCTGTCTTTGAGCCTGGTAGTATGTGTTTTCAGGCTTTTGTATCTTCTGTCCAATGGGAGGGGGGAGAAGAGAGAATATCTGGGGTGGGAGGTGTCTTTAATTATGCTGGCTGCTCTACCGAGTCAGTGAGAAGTGTAGACAGGGTCCATGGAGGAGAGGCTGTTTTCCATGATGTGCTGAGCTGTGTCCACAACTCTCTGCAGTTTCTTTCACTCACGGGCAGAGCAGTTGCCATATCAAGCTGTGATGCATCTGGATAGGATTCTTTCAATGGTGCGTCGATAAAAATTGTAAGGGTTGAAGGGACATGCCAACTCCCTTTAGCCTCCTGAGGAGGTAGAGGCACTGGTGAGCTTTCCTGGCCATGGCATCAATATGGTTGGACCGGGACAGGCTATTGATGATGTTCACTCCCAGTAACCTGAAGCTCTCAAACTTCTCGACCTTAGCACCGTTGACGTAAATGGGAGCAGATGCCCTGCCGCCCCCTTCCTGAAGTCAATGACCAGCTCTTTTGTTTTGCTGACATGAATAACCAGCGTAATGTGCAAATTAAAGGTTCCTGTGATTTGCATTTTACAAGTTCCTTTCTAAGTCTGGGGCTTTATAAAGTGAAAGGAATCATTAATATGATTTTCCCATCATATGTGCCATGACACTGGCCCAGTGGTAGAGGGAAAATAAAAGCAGAATTTGCCATTTCATTATTTTTCAAAGTACTTCTTGAGAAGATTCAGTAACCTATTCCATAAGATATATTGAATCATAGAATCATAGAAAATGCAGCACAGAAATGAGCCCTCTCGGCCCACTTCATCCATAACAACTGTGATGCCCATCTATGCTAATCCCATTTGCCCATATTAGGCCCATATCCCTGTCTGCCTTTCCTATCCAAGTATCTGTTGAACGCTTTTTAAACAGAGTAATTGTATCTGCCTTCACCACTTTTTTTCTGGCAGCTCATTCCAGCTATTCACCACCATCTTGTGAAATACTATTCCCTCAGTTCTTCTCTAAATTTCTCTCCTCTCATTCTTAAACTTGTGCTCTCTAGATGTATACTCCCCTGTCCAGGGAAAAAGACTTCATCCATCCTAGGGTGTTTAGGGAGTACTTGCATGGGATTCTGGATAGGTTTGTCCCATTGAGGCAGGGTAAGGATTGTAGAGTGAAGGAACCATGGTTGACAAGAGATGTAGAATATCTTGTCAAGAGGACGATAGAAGTTTACCTAAGGTTTAGAAAGCAAGAATCAGACAGGGCTCTGGAGAGTTACAAGGTAGCCAGGAGGGAGCTTAAGAATGGACTTAGGAGAGCTAGCAGGGAGCATGAGAAGGCCTTGGCAAGTAGGATTAAGGAAAACCCCAAGGCATTCTACATGTATGTGAAGAATAGGAGGAGGATTTAAGTGAGAGTAGGACCAATCAGGAATAAAAGAGGAAAAGTATGCCTGGAGTCAGAAGAGGTAGGGGAGGCCCTTAATGAACACTTTGCTTCAGTATTTACCAGTGAGAGAGACCTTGACGTTTGTGAAGACGGTATACAACAGGCTGATATGCCAGGGTATGTCGATGTGAAGAAAGAGGATGTGCTGGAACTTTTGAAAAACATTAGGATAGATAAGTCACTGGGGCCAGACGGGATATATCCAAGGTTTTTATGGGAATCAAGGGAAGAGATTGCTAGGCCTATGGCGATGACCTTTGTGTCCTCACTGGCCACAGGAGTAGTGCCAGATGATTGGAGGGTGGCAAATGTTATTCCTTTTTCAAGAAAGAGAGTAGGGATAACCCTGGGAATTATAGACCAGTGAGTTTTACTTCAGTGGTGGGCAAATTACTGGAGAAGATTCTTAGAGATAGGATTTATGAGCATTTGGAGAAGTATAGGCTAATTAGGGACACTCAGCATGGCTTTGTGAGGGTCAGGTTGTGCCTCACAAGCCTGATTGAATTCTTTGAGGATGTGACAAAGCACATTGATGAAGGTAGAGCAGTGGATGTGGTGTACATGGATTTTAGTAAGGCATTTGATAAGGTTCCTCATGGAAGGCTCATTCAGAAAGTCAGGAGGCATGGGATCCAGGGAAACTTGGCTGTGTGGATTCAGAATTGGCTCACCCATAGAAAATAGAAGGTGGTTGTAGATGGAGTGTATTCTGCCTGGAGGTCGGTTACCAGTGGTGTTTCGCAGGGATCTATTCTGGGACCCCTGCTCTTTGTGGTTTTTATAAATGACTTGGATGAGGATGTGGAAGGGTGAGTTAGTAAGTTTGCAGATGACACAAAAGATGGATAGTGTAGACATTTGTTGTAGGTTACAACAGGACATTGATAGGATGCAGAGAAAGGCTGAGAAGTGGCAGATGGAGTTCAACCTGGAAAAGTGTGACGTGATACACTTTGGAAAATTGAATTTGAAGGCAGAATGCAAAGTTAATGCCAGGACTCTTAGCATTGTGGAGGAACAGAGGGATCTTGGAGTCCACTTCCATGGATCCCTCAAGGTTGCCGCGCAGGTTGATAGGGTTGTTAAGAAGGCGTATGCTATGTTGGCCTTCATTAGTCCGGGTATTGAGTTCAAGGGCCACAAGGTAATGTTGCAGCTCTATAAAACTCTGGTTAGACCACACTTGGAGTATTGTGTTCTGTTCTGGTCGCCTCATTATAGGAATGATGTGGAAGCTTTAGATAGGGTGCAGAGGAGATTTACCAGGATGCTGCCTGGGTTGGAGACCATGTCTTCTGAGGATAGGTTGAGCGAGCTAGGGCTTTTCTGTTTGGAGCAAAGGAGAATGAGAGGTGACTTGATAGAGGTGACTTGATAGAGGTGTACAAGATGATAAGAGGCATAGAAGGAGTGGACAGTCAGAGACTTTTTCCCAGGGCGAAAATGGCTAACGTGGCAAATTTTAAGGTGATTGGAGGAAGGTATAGGGGGGATGTCAGAGGTAAGTTTTTTACACAGAGAGTGGTGGGTGCGTGGAACGCACTGCTGGCAGAGGTGGTGGAAGCAGATACATTAAGAACATTTAAGAGATTCTTAAATAGGCACATGAATGATAAAAAAATGGAGGGCTATGTGGGAGGGAAGGGTTAGATAGATCTTAGAGTAGGATAAAATGTAAGCACAGCATTGTGGGCCGAGGGGCCTGTACTGTGCTGTAATATTCTGTATTCTACCCATACCCCTCCTAATTTTATAAAACTCTTTAAGGCCACCCTTCAGCTTCCTACCTTTCAGTGAGAATAAACCCAGCCTATCCAATCTCTCCTTATAACTACAGCCCTCCATTCCAGACAACATTCCGGTGAAATTCTTCTGCACTCTTCATTGCTACCACATCCTTCCTGCTGTGTGGTGACCAGAACTGTACACAATACTCTGTGCAATCTGATCAATATTTTGTACATCTGCAGCATTGACAGCCCAATTCTTATACTCAGTGCCTCAGCCTATGAGGGCAAGCATACCAAATGCCTTTTTCACTACCCAATCTACCTGTGTCACTAGTTTCAGGGAGCTATGGACTTACACCCCAAGGTCCTTCTCTTTATCAGCGTTCCTCAGGTCCCTGCCATTTGCTCTATATGTCCTACCAGAATTTGATATCCCAAAGTGCATTTTCAAATATGAACAGAAAATGCTGGAAATACTCATTGTCAGCCTGCATCTGTGGGAAGAGCAACATGTGTGTTGCTCTTCATCATGCATGTTCTGATGAAGAAGTCTGAAAGGTTTTGTTGGCAAATTGTTACTATCCCATGGGCTTCACTCTGACACTGAATGTAACAAAGTTCAACAAGGAGGTGGGAATTTGAGAGCTCTTTGCCCACTACTTTCAGAGGTAACTCTTCCACAAGTCCTGTGTCATGTCTCAGGAGGTGCAGTGAGTGTTTTTCCATTGATTTTAATGGAAGATAGCTGTTGTGAGAGACTTGGATGACAACTCATGAAATAACTTTCAAATGGCTCATTAATTTAAAACTATTTTACAAATTCATTCCCAGACTGTTTTCAATGGTTTATTACTTTAAATTCTTAAATGTGTTAGAACCTCTCAGAAATACTCTGTGCATTTGAATGTCCTGATGCATGAATTGAAAAGAAGACTAGTATGAAACTACTGCAAAGTTTAAGGAACGCTAACAGAATGTTATTGTTTATCACAAGGGTAATGAATACAAACGTGGAGAGGTTCTGCTCCAGTTATATGGGGTATCGGTGACACTACATCTGGAGCACTGTACATAGAGTTAGTCCCCTCATTTAAGGAAGGATGTTAATGTGTTGGAAGCAGTTCAATGAAGATTTCCTAGACTATTACCTAGATTATGTGGGTTGTCTTTTGGGGGAAGGTTGAACAGAGTAGGTCTGAAGTTTAGAAGAGTGAGAGGTAATTTAATTATAACATGCTGAGGATTCTTGACAGATGGCTGGGGAGAGGATATTTTCCCTTATGGGAGAACCTAGAACCAAGTGTCTCTTTTAAAAATAAGGGGTTGCCCATTTAAGACAGAGAAGATAAATTTTTCTCTCTCAGAGGTCGTGGATCCTTGAAACTCCACGTGTGATAACCTCTTACCCCCTTGCTAACCATGTGTTTATCTACCTCTGCCATAAAAATATTCAAAGACTTGGTTCCTCAAAGGGTGGAATTATGATTACAGTTATGTTGTTAAATGGTGGAGCAGGTTTGAGGGGGCTATTCTGCCAATTAGTATTTTCCTACATATGTTCGTCTAAGTTTGAGGGAAAGATTTGGCTTTAAATCAGATTTTATATGGACTTTTGTTGTCAGCACTTGCATTTGACGTCTCCTTTTAACTGCATGATGCAATAATGTGCAAGGTCCAGCTGTGGGAAAACCCACTAGTATTTTCTCCAAGTTATTACTTGGGAGTATTACCGTTGACTACAAAATCCAGGCCATCATCTCTGTTTATTGTTCCATTAATCCCAGGAGAGGGGTAAAGGCTCATGATTAAGCAGTTTATTATGGATCAGGTAATTGTTTATCTTAAAACCCATACAACTCTGTAAAGGCAGGAAAGGAGCAATCTCCAGTTTACAGGTAATTATTCTCAGGTAATGATGTAGATCTGATTTTGTTGTTCCACAATGAGTTACCATGGACCTGATGGGCTGAAAGTGGTAAAACAGTGGGCTGAATTTTGCAGAGAAAAGACGAATGTTATGCATCGAACTGAAGGCGCTACCTTGCATAAGTGCTATTAAATTTAGGATGTGCTATGAATTTTGGAATATAGGCATATGCATAAGCACTCACTTAAGTCCTGAATTTACAAGTAATAGCTCACCAGCATTTTCCCACCTTTGCTCCATTGTTATTTTCATATTTCCTGATGACACAAAGAAAACATTCGGCCTATCAAGTGTATTCCCCCATTTATCGTCCATTCCCCCATTTATCTCCCTGCAACCTACTCTCTCTCACAACCCATCGAGTCCCTTCCACTCCCCCCCCCCCACCCCCCCACCCCCCCTCTGATTCTCCTGCCAAGCATCTACACCAGGGGCAACTCCTATCAATGTATTGGGATGTGGGAGGAAAATGAAGCGCCTGGGAGAATCCCATGCAGTCACGGAGAATGTGCAAACTCCACACTGACAGCACCCTATGCTGCCCTAACTGTACCACTGTGGTGCCCACTGTGCCAGTGTACCATAATGATGGACTCCTCATGAAACTTGATGGCAGAGTGTGAAGTTGTGGCCAAACCTCTTCACTTATGCTGGTGAATCTGCCCAAACATTTTGTGCCAGATTAAGCTTGTTACAGGAATGGTATCTCCATTCTCCTGTGAGGAGGATAAATGCAAGAAACGTTTGAACAGAGAGGATTGGTTGTTAGGAAACGAGACAATACTAGTTCAGTAACATTTTTTGAATAAATTGAGTTTAGTTAAAGACTTTAATTGTTTTTATCTGTTTTGGCTTAGTTTTATTTACATTTTAACTGAGTAATTTTTAATAGTTTTTGAATATTTCTAAATGTCAGCCACAGTATCCAGCATTAGCTTCCTGCAAAGTGCCAGCCAACTCTCAATGCTGAAGTCCTATGCAGTGGGTGAGCCTTATGTATGTAAATGCTGTCACAGAGTTGGTGGGGGTGAGTGGATAGAAGGAGGTGAAAGTTGTCAGTTCAGACTATGTCCATACAAATACCCGGAAGTCCTTTGACATCTGGCTAACCCACACTCCCTGCAAAAACTGTCAAAAGATTTCAGTGCATCTGAAGGTTAGCCTTTTTTGTGCAGGACCTGATCTGATCCTCTCACCACATTACAGTATTTACTTATTCATGTTCCTGCTGCCATACAGGGTTTCACCTTTGAGGATCAGGCTTGTATGATTCAGGCTAGTTCTTAGCAGTAAGTTGATGCTAGGTGCAGACCAATCCTTTGCTTATAGAATTAAATATTGAGCTTGCCCTCTGTATGTGTTAAAGATTACATATAAGAAGCTTTACATCGACATTTCTGGAAAAAAATCCACAGAAAACATATTAAGTGATTTATATCTCTGCTTTATTAAGAAATGTCTTCAAATTATGGTTGGCTGTTTAATACAAACTTTTTAAGCATATTTCTCTGAAATTATAGAAAAATATAGGTTATTATTTCATCTGCTGGAGTTTTGCCACTGGTTTTCTGGGATTTAATGAACAAAATGCTTGTTAGAATACTTCAGGACAACCAGTGCAGTGTCAGCTGGTGGAATTGATAATAAAATCTAAATGTTTTTGTATTTGATGGCATATCTAATGAGGAACAGGAGCTCTTGCTCTTAGTCAGCTATTTATCTTACTTTGTTGCACATTATTCTCTGTGGTCTTTTCTGACACCAAATCATTTTCATCGCTATTGTATTGATCTTAACCTATCTAAAATTACTTCAAGTAATTTTGTTTACCACACATTCTGCAAGTGAAAATTATCCCAAGTTATTACTTTTGTAATTCAATGAAATAAAATTGTCAAGTTATCCAACTACCTCTACTCAAGCAATGAATTTAATAGTTTAACTACCTATTTAATAACAGAGTTTTTGTCTGTACATGTTACTTTTCCATTAATTATCCCTTTCTTTTCCTCCATCTTTCTGTATCTGATTTGACTTTAATGTACACGATTTCCTTTTCCATCATTCTTGCTTTCTTTCTCAAATCTTAAATTTAATTGGTTAAGAAGATAGACTTTTCACACCATTCTTTTAATTCCCAGATTCTCCTTTTCCCTCATTAAGCTGTTATTAGTTTGCACTTGCACTAACTTGCAGTCTACACACAAAAAAAATTGAGCTGGGGGCTGAGGGAGAAAAACGCCTAGCAGGCCACACTTCTAGATGTCATGTTCCAACTAAAAACAGTCCCACAAACTGCAGAGAAAATGTAGTTCAAATACCTCTGGACTTTTAGTAGACTAAAGTAGTGCTATTTACAGAAAAATACTGAACATTTCCCACTGAAGGTGGTCAGTAAGTCCGACCTATGAGACAATCTGTGAGGTTTAAAGTGATTTTCTTTTTTTCTCTGAGGTCCAACAGACAACAGTATTGGACTTTGCATGCTGAGTTAATCTTTACAGAAGTGCAAGCCACTGGAAGAGAAAGAAATGTTTACAGAGAGCTTTCATCCTTGTCTGCAGGAGATGGGTAGTTTAATATTGTTTATGTCCAGCAGCCTCTACATATAGCACAATCTGTTGTCTAACTACTGATACTAAAGGCCTTTTGGCTGGTCAATCAGATCTTAATTCCAGTCTCCAGAGGAGAGAGGAATGGCTATGGAGCTCAAAGTAATGAAAAACACAAGTATAAATTGACACAATAACAAACTTTCACTAAATTTTAACGTTAGCTTTTGTTTTGTGTATCACATCTACACAATTAACAGGGCTTCATTCAACTCATGAATTTAAAGTTGCATGTGTATAAAAGCTAGTTAATAAAGACATAGTAGACAGCTAGGTGTAAGAAAAGAAAACTTTTCATAAACTTTAACAGAAAAGTTATGTTGGGATAAACAAAATTGCCAAAGTACTGGCAGGTTAGACCCCATCTGTAGAGAAACAGAAGTCAATACATTGACATCGCAGGTTAAAGAAAAGTGGATATTTTGGTGGCTGTTGATCAAATTGTTGATTCACTATTAATACATAGTGAAAAAAGCCAGAAAGAAATTAGGAATAACAACTGGAGTTGAGATCTATATGTCCAAGTAGTTAATAAATCAAACTGTAAGTGCTGGAAATACACAGCAGGCCATGTAGCATCTGTAACAAGAGAAATAGAGCTAATGTTTTAGATTAAAGACCCTTCATCAGAACTGGGAAAGGGAGAAGATAAATTGGTTTTAGGTTGAAGAGAGGAAGGGATGGATAGGACAAAAGGAATATTTCTGCTAAGGTTGCTGTGGCCAAGAAGTTAATGTATCCAGAATTCGTGGAGCCACAACTGGATCTTGTGTTCAATTTTAGTCTAGTGCAGCACATGTTCACCAGACTACACTAATTTGCAGCATGCCAAAGCTTCTGGCTCACTTTTAATTAAGATGGTTAAACAGGAGGATATGTTTATACTTGAGTCACAAGTGAAGACTTTTGTTTCTTTGATGGAGGAAGTTTTGACTTATCCATTTCAATGTGGGCAGGCAGTTTGACAGGACAAATGGTGATGGGGTTGTGAGAAGGACCTGATATTTGGATCTGAATGTCATGACCATGTCTGCAGAAATTGACTCCATGCTATTACAGAAGCATAAGGGGCTGGTGGGATAAATTCTTTGGTGTCTTCTGAGGACAACTCTGGATGGAAAATAAGTTGTGGTGGTGTGGATGTATGTGGAGAGATGGAAGGTGAAGAACAGAAAAACACTTTCAGGCAGGGATAAATAGATTTCTGCGTTTGGAAGACCATTTTCTTTTTAGAGTAGGCCATTGGTAAAAACTGGTGCCAGAATTTACATACATATGAACGTAAGAAAAAGCAGCATGAGTACGATGAGTTGGCCTCTTATATCTGGTCTTTCATTCAACAAGATCATGGCTGATCTTTTACGTCAGTGCTACTTTCCGAACTAATTCCATATCCATTGATTACTATAATTCCAAAAATTTATCATTCTCAGTCTTGAATATATGCAGTGACTGAGGCTGGGAAGAGATTTCAAAAGATTGACTGCCCTCTGGATGTAGAAGTTACTTTTCATCTCAGCCTTCGATGACCAACCCCTTGGTTAGAGACTTGTGACCTCTGTTCTAGACACTCCAGCCAAGTCTACTCTGTCAATTGCCATAAGATTTTCAGTAGGATCTTCTCATTCTTCTAAATTCAAGAGAGAAAAAGCTGAATCTGCTTAATCTCTTCTCACAGGACAATAGCCCCCAACATCACAGGAATCCATCTGTTGAATCTTTGCTGTACTTTATCGCACGTATATCATTCCTCAGGTAGGGAGACCAGACCTGTACACTATACAGTATAATTACAGTAAGACATTGTTATTCTTGTACTCAAAATCTCTTGATTAAAGTCCAACGCGCCATTTGCCTTCCTAATTGCCTTCCAGATATGGCATACTAACACAAAAAGGTGGCTGGACACATTCAGTTATGTCAAATATGGTCAAAAATGGTCACTTGCACAAAATTCTATAGCACTGACAAGGCCTAGGAAAACATAAGGCAGGTCTTCTATGTGGTCTCTCAGGGTTGAGGGTGACTTGCTTCCATTCCAGCTCTATGGGTTCTCAGTTAGCGGATGAGGCCCGTGCGCAATCTGCAGACTTTGCTATAGATGAGGCAGGAAGTGCTTGACAAAGTGAGTGGGTGACTTGCTTGAGAGGTTCTTTGCTCATTTCACTATTAACATTCAGTCTCCAAGTGCTCCCATTAAAGAAACTCAAAGTGTTCAGTGCCTTTCTAGATTGCCTTTCTCCATTTGAGTGGTCATGAACCATGGATTCCCAGGAATCAATGCAGAAGTTACATTTTTTCAAGATGCTTGAGAACATCCTTGAAGTGCTTTTGCTTGCCTTCTCCTATCTTGACGGAGCCATGGTAGAATTGTCATTTCGGGTATCTAACATCCAGTTGTAGGTGATGTAGCCTTTTAATCAAAGCTGAGTGTAATTCAAACCTTGGAATGTTGTCCTGGAAGAAGATGATGCTGTTGGTTCACTTATCCTATCAATGATTAATACGATTTTGCAGATTCACCAGTGGTGGAATCTCTCCAGTACTTTGAGATGCCTGTTTTAGGTAGTCCATACACACAATGCAAATAGAAGGGCACTGATCATTGCTGCCTGGTAAATCACTAACTTGCCGCTTTTGTGCTTGATCTTTGGCTATTCTTTTCCTCAGACAACCAAAAGCTGCACTGCATTGTGGAGGCAGTGGTGAATTTCATCATCACTGGTGTCCACATGAAATACAATTCCATAGCCCCTTCCTGCTGTGATTTCCCAGCATTACCCTCGGGCATTTCCTTCTCTGATCCTACGCAAGTCAGAGCTGGCATTAAAATTGGGGACCCTATTCATTTCAGTTGGGGTTCCTAGACTGCACATCACCACGAGGTACATTTACCTAGGAGATGCAGCACAAAAACAGACCATTTGACTTGACCAGCCCATTGCCAATATCTATGCTCCACTCAAGCCTCCTCCCTTTACTCATCTAAATCTATCAGTTTAACCCTTTATTTTCTTCTTATTCAACCTCCTGTTAATTGTATAGCATTCCCTGTGGAAGTGAGTTTCATCACAAAAGAAGTCTCTTCTGAGTTCCCAAATGGATTTCCTTGTGATTGTCTGTTAATGCTGGCCTCTGACTATGCTCTTCCCTGCAAGAGGAAACTTTCAGTCTGCATCCACTCAACCAAAATCCTTCATTATTTAATTCGCCCATCACCTTTCCTTTCTCAAGAAAAAAGTGAACTGCCTGTTTATCTTTACCAGTCACATTTCTGATAAATCTGTATGTTCATGCCAGAAGTTCCTCTCTGTCAAGAGGACACAACAGATCTAAATGTAGATTTATATATCTGTATACGTGGATCTATTTGCTTCTTTACTGTGGTTAGTTTCTTCGTTCCTTATTCTTACCACCAAGATATGATTCCTTGTAAATTTTATCTGAAGCCTGTCCAGTGCCTCAGTGTCCATTTAATTTTATGAAGCTCAGAACAATGTGCAGTATTCTGTGACATGCCAACATTCAATACAGGTTTAGCATAATGTCCCTTCTTTTCAATTCTGTCCCTCTAGAAACAAAAACCCTAGTGGTTGAATTGCTTTTTTTTAATCTTCTGCGCCAGTAGCACATTGATTGGTATATTTGTAGTTCAAAATTCTTTGTTCCTCTACATTCACACCTTCCAAGTAATAAATGGCATCTTTATTCTTCCTTCTAAAGTGTACTACTACATTTATCTGTGATGGGCTTTATTTGCCAATTATTTGCCCACTGTAAGTTTATTAATGTTCTCCTCTAATTTATTGCAGTCCTCCTCAGGACTAACTCTCCCCCAACAGTTTGATAGTATCCACAAGTTTAGAAATTGAGTCTTTTGATTCCAGAGTATAAATCTATAATGCAAATTATGAACAGAATTATATGAGTTTGTTTTACTCATTTTACTTTAATTACATGATTATTTCCTTGATGCTTCAATTACATTTTCATTTCTTTTATTTTAATAAATAACATTTATTTATAATTATTTACAGCACATTTAATAGCTTTTGATGTCTTTGAATATCAGAAACATAATGGGCAGCACAGTGGCACAGCTAATGGAACTGCTGTCTCACAGCGCCAGTGACCTGGATTCAATCCTGACCTTGGGTACTGTCTGTGTGGATTTTGCACGTTCCCTCTATGATCAGGTGGGTTTCATCTGGGCGCTTTCCTCTCAAATCTCAAAAATGTGTTGGTTGGTAGGTTAAGTGGCGTCTGTAAATTGCGCCTACTGTAAGTGAGCGGTAGAATCTAGGGTGAGTTATTCACATGTACATCGAAACATACAGTGAAATGCGTCTTTTGCGTAGAGTGTTTCTGGGGGCAGCCCGCAAGTTTCGCCACACTTCCAGCGCCAACATAGCATGCCCACAACTTCCTAACTCATACATTTTTGGAATGTGGGAGGAAACTGGAGCACCCAGAGGAAACCCACATAGACACGGGGAGAACATACAAGCTCCTTACGGACAGTGGCCGGAATTGAACCCGGGTTGCTGGTGCTGTAATAACGTTATACTAACCGCTACACTACCATAATGTTAAAATGGGATTAAGAAACAATTAGTGTAAATGGATGCTTGATGGTTGGTGTGGAGTCAGTGGACCTTAGGGCCTGTTTCTGTACTCTATTTTCTATGACTCTGTGACTCTATTTTATGACTTTAAAACTGTAAAGTACCTTGTAGGCTTTGGCAAAAGCTCTAGCTTTGGCTCTGTCAAAGACTGCTGGAGCATTCTGGGACCTCAGTTGTTTGGTACTTTAGGCTACATCCCACCTGACACTTCCCTGGCACTGAGGATCAGTGCAATTAGTCCTACACATCAATTGTGGGTGGGCATGGGCCCTAGTGGTGAATCAGGGCTATGAGCCAGATCCAGCTCAACTTGGCCCACTGTGTCAGTGTTCTCTCTTTCAACAGTTTCACATGACAGTAAATCCTCACCACTTACTGTAAAGTAAGTTTATTTGATTGGTCAATAGCCATCTTGCACGTATGCCCCAATGTTTTGTACTCATTGATGAGAATACAGTTAATCAAGCCATCACATATTCTGAGTTCTCTGTCAGTTCTCCTCTTGCCAGGGCTTTTTTCCAGGAAAAAACAGAGCTCCAGGCTGTTCAATCTTTCTTGAAAGTTCTACCCTATCACTGTTGGTCACGACCTTTTAAGCATTTTCTGCATTCTTGAGAATCAATATTCTTCTTAATACTATGGAGAATAGATGCAGTACTGAATATGCAATCTAGCCAAACAAATATATATAAATTTAACATTATCGCTCTAATTGTTGTTATTTTTCCTCTTGGTCTCATTGTTTATTTTGTACATTTTATAGCCTTAACAGTGAATATGAATACAGCTTTATGTATCTGCATTTTCAGATCTATTTGCTTCTTTACTATAGCTAATTTCTTGGTTCCTGCTTCTTCTGCTAAACTAAACCATCTCATGTTATGCTATATTGGATTTAATTTTGTTTGCCGTCTTTTGCTCTATTTTCTAAGAGTCTTAATGACCCTTATTATGGTCAGTTTTCCACATTAACAGCAAAAATTGGTAAAAATTTCAAACGTAATCTTTCTAATTTCTAAGTTATTAATTATGCATTTCATAAACCCTTGTGGTCCCAGCATGGATCCCATTTTCTCCTTTTTACAAGTCTGAGAAATATCCTTTAATTTATAATGTTGTCTGTTTTGTAGCTGCCATTCCACCCAAGCTGGTACCTGGCTCTTGCCACTACGTGCCCCGACGTTTTTCATGAGTCCTTTATTTATCATATTAACATTGCTGTTATTCACTCTTTATGCTGCTCCTTCAAAGAATTCAATTTGGCTGATTAAATATGACATTTGTTTTCAAGAATATAGAATGACAGTTTTCATTGTACTCTTCATTTCTGGGTGTTTGGTTACGTTATATTTTTATTAGTATGTTGATTTTTTTTTCCATGGAGTGACAATAAGCTAACTGATCTTTTACTCCCTGGACTAACTCAATCCTTTTTTAAGGATATGAATTATGTTGGCTGTCTGTCGGTCCTCTGGCACAGTTACCTTTACTACTGAATGTTTATGGATGGGATCTTGTGCCTCTGTTTTAACCTCCCTAATTTTGAGTACCAGTGACTGCAATTCCTCTGGACATTTCATGTTGTATTGCATATTTCCATATGAGATACAAGAAGGCTGTATGGCCCATTAAGTCCATGCTGCCTCTTAAAGCAATTCCACCAATCCCATTCCTCTATTTATTTTACCTGAAACCTATCTCACATGCCCATCAACTCCACCCCAATTTTTCTACCACCCACCTACACTAGAGCTAGTTTATAGGAGCCAATTAACATACCAACCAGCATGTTTTTGGGATGCAGGAGGAAATCAAAGCATCCAGGGAAACCCTCATGGTTAGAGGGACAATGTATAAACTAAAAACACACAGCATCAGAAGTCAGGACTGAACCCAGGTTGCTGGAGCTATGAGGCAAAGTCTTTTCCTCAAGACCAGCTGATTTGGTTAGTAGAGTTTATAGGTACCTAAGAAGCTTTAGCACTTTTGGAATAAATTGACAAAGGACCTCCTGGCTGCCTAATTAGACTTGGAAATAGCTGACTTTTTCATTAGAGAATTGTAAATTTCAAAGAGTGATATGACTGAGATTTCTGAAATGATGCAGAGAATGGGTACTATGTAAGATAAGATATCTTTATTAGTCACATGTACATCGAAACACACAGTGAAATACATCTTTTGTGTAGAGTGTTCTGAGGGCAGCCCGCAAGTGTCTCTATGCTTCCTGCGCCAACGTAGCATGCCTACAACTCCTAACCCATATGTCTTTGGAAAGTGGGAGAAAACTGGAGCACCCGGAGGAAACCCACGCAGACACGGGGAGAATGTACAAACTTCTTACAGACAGTGGCGGGAATTGAATCCAAGTCGCTGGCGCTGGAATAGTGTTACACTAACCGCTACACTACCGTGCCTGCCTGTGATTGAATATGATATTTCTACTGGAGATAACAGATAACAGTAAATCATAAATTAAGGAAGTTAGATAAGATGCTTGAGCAGAGAAACAAAGGACTGCAGATGCTGGAATCTAGATGAAAAACACTGTGATGCTGGAGTAACTCAGCAGGCCAGGCAGCATCCGTGGAGAAAAGCAGGTGGTCAACGTTTTGGGTCAGGATCCCCTTCAGGACTGAAGAGAGGAAAAGGGGAAGCCCAATATATAGGAGGCAAAAACAGAGCAGTAATAGGCGGACAAAAGAGGGGAGGCAGGGTGGGCACAAGGTGGTGATAGGTAGATGCAGGTAAGCTATAGTGATAGGCAGGTGCAGGGGAGGAGGGGAGAGCAGATCCACCGGGGAATGGGTCAAAAGGTAGGAAAAAAGAGGCTAGGAAAGGAAAGAAGAGAAGAAGCATGGTGGTGGGGGGGGGGGGGTGTGTGGGGATAACGTAAAGTGGGAGAATTCAATGTTCATGCTGTTAAGCTGCAAGGTTCCAAGACGGAAAATGAGGTGCTGTTCCTCCAGTTCGCACTTGGAATTCTCCTGGTAGTGGAGGAGGCCGAGGACTGACATATCAGTGATAGTGTGGGAGGGGGAGTTGAAGTGACTGGCAATGGGGAGGTGCAGATCGCGATTACGAACAGAGTGCAGGCGTTCTGTGAAATGGTCACCTAGTCGGCGTTTAGTCTCACCAATCGTAGAGGAGGCCACACTTGGAGTACTGAATGCAGTAGATGACATTAAGGGAGGTGCAGGTGAACCTCTGTCTCACCTGAAAGAACTGTTTGGGTCCCTGGATGGAGATGATGGAGGTGGTGTAGGGGCAGGTGTTGCACCTATGGCAGGGGCAATGGAAAGTTCCCAGGGTGGGAGTGGGATGGGTGGGGGGGGGGGCGGGGTGGGGAGGAAGGAGTGAACTAGGGAGTCGTGGAGAGAGCGGTCCCTGCAAAAGGCAGGAAGGGTTGGGGAAGGGAAGGTATGCTTGGTGGTGGGGTCCCGTTGGAGATGGTGGAAGTGGCCGAGATTGATGTGTTGGATACATAGGCTGGTGGAATGAAGTGTATGGACAAGGGAGACTCTATTCCTGTTGGGTTTGGGGTGGGGGTGGGTGGGTGGTGGGGGGTGAGATTGGAGGTGTGGGAAAAGGCAGAGGTACGGGTGCAAGCTCTCTCGACCACAGTTGGGGGGGACGAAACCCCGGTTAGAAAAGAAGTTGGACTTCTCAGATGTTCTGGAATGGAAAACCTCATCATGGGAGCAAGTCATGGGATCAGGAGATGCTTGAACATATTTATTTGCACAGAATCATTACTAGAGCATAATAATTTAGTTACTGAGCTAGTAATCAGAGTTCTGGACCCTGTATCCAGACATAGGAATTTAAGTCCCACCATCACAGCTGGGAAGTAAAGTTCAAATAATTAAATAATTATGTTTTTTTAATAAGTTATTCTCCGAAGCAATAACTTTGAATCTGCTGTATTACTGTAAAAATCTATCTGGTTCACTAATGACCTTAAAGGAAGGAAATCTGCCATTCTTACCCAGTCTGGCCCATTTATGATTCTGGATTCACCAATGTGGTTGACTCGGCTCATGGGCAATTAGGATTGGATAATAAATACCACGACCATTACCAGGACCATCCATGGCCCATGAAAGTCTCTGGAATAGATTACTAAAATGTGTAATTATGATGGATTTAATTTACCTTCAGAATAAAACTAGATGAGAACGAAGGTTTGAGGAGTTGGTCATTGCACCTTCTGAAGCTGCTTGATTGGCTTCAGGTTTCAGAGAGGAACTTCCCAGAGTTTCCTAAGTTAGTCTAATTATGTTACTTTTGTTCTCTTTGCCTCTTCAGGCGTGTTGCATGACTGGGCACAGCTAGGTTAATGTGCATAGGTTGCGTCTTGTCTCAATGGATCAATTAATTCTTTTACCGGCCCTTTTTTTGAATGTGTATAGAAGCATGGCATTTTTAATAGAATAATAGTATCAGCATGGCCAGTTTGTAGCTCTCTCGCCTCCAAATCAGAAGGTCGTGGATTCAATCTCCACTCCAGAGTCTCAAAAACAAAAAAGCCAGGCTAACACTTCACTGTTGTATTGAGAGAGTGCTTTACTAATGGAAGTGCCATATTTTGGATGAAACAATAAACATAGTTCCCATCTGCTCTCTTGAGCGTCAAAAAATAACCTGTGACATAATTTCGAGCAAGAACAGAGGGTTAACCTTGGTATTTTAGCCACTATTTATCCTTTAATCAACATCAAAAATCAGGTTATCTGATCAATATCACACGTGAGAGCATGTTTTGCATGAATCAGCTGCTGCATTTCCAACGTTACAGCACTTGCTACACTTCAAAAGTAATTAATTGTTCTAAAGCATTTTGGGATAACTTGAGGTCACAATAGGATATATATTTTTACAATTTATTTTAATTAATTATTGGGAATTAATAGTTAATTAATACATTCTGAGTCAGAGGGAAGAGCCTGATGTTTGCAATAGTTGATAACATAGATTAACGGTAATCTACACAAAGCATTATTATGTTAAGAAATTAAGTATAAACTTAAAGAAGTATTGCAACATGCAGAGAAAGTGCAGGAAAATTGAGTTTGATTAGATCCCAATTGTAATCAGCATTGACACAATGATTTTCTTAGGCGAAAGACTGTATGAATTTAGTGATCATGAAAACTTGCTTTGTTTGAACTGTTTGTTTGAACATATTGAACCCAATCCTAATTAATGGTAATAGTTTTAGGGAATGATATTTGTTCAAACAATATGCTTCAACTAGGCTTTAATCAGTTTGGAAACTAAATTAATTTAAGTTGAACTGAAGATCTTAATAAATAGGAGTAACTGCAGGCTCTGTGACCACCCCCCCCCCCCCCACCCAAATGTGCACTGCCATTTGTTATCATGTCCCGTTTTTGAAAAGTTTATCCATTTTTCAGGATCTGAGCATCGCAGGGAGGACCAGCATTTATTGCCCCTGCCTGATTGCCCTTTAGGTCAGATTGTCAGTCTTAGCTCCACTTTCCTATTGGATCTCCATTACATGTGATCTCCCTATGTCCAAAATCTTTCACATATATTAATGTTATAATAATTTATTGTTTTTGTATTGTGAATGTGTTGCTTGTCAAAAGAGTGAAAATGTTGCAAAAACCTTTACTTTTTTTTGCTTCAATTAGTCATTAGATGCTGGAAATGGGAAACAAAAGCAGAAAATGCCGGAAATACTCAGCAGGGAGGACAGCATCAATGGAGAAAGCAGCAGAGTCAACATTTCTTGTCAATTACTCCTCCGCTGGAAACTTCAGAATAGGAATTGACAAATATTATAGAAGTAAAAACCTGTACACTTACTGGCTCATTTTTGTCAGCTTTGGCTCAGTAGTAGCACCATCTCTGAGGTTTGAGTACCTAATCTAGACCGGCATTCCAGCCCAGTACTAATGGGAGGTGCCTTTTGGGGGTGCCATCTTTCAAATGATGTGTTAAATCAAGGCAAACGTAAAAGGTCCCATAGTTCCATTTGAAGAAGGAACTTAGAAGCTCTGTCAATATTCTGGCTTATACTTATCACTCAACAATGTCTAAAACAGATGATAAGCTTATTTCATTTCTACTTTTGGCCTTGTGTAAATTAGTTCTTGTATTTCCTTCTATATAAATAGTGAGATTACTCAAAAGATCTTCATTGTTATTAGGGTGATTTGGGATATCCTGAAGTCCTTGAAGACTTAAAATTAAGATTTAATTTTATTTACCTTTCATCCTTTCCTGCTTGTTTGGTGTTTACGTTTTGATATTACAGCCATTTCTTCCAACTCTGCTGACGTAGCCAATTTCAGCAAGATGCAGCAGGAATTCAACATCAGACCTACCTGAATTAGGAAACAGAAATTGCCTTAGGTATTCCTTGTCAACCACCAGTCACCGATCCTAACTAAAAGTGTGCGTGTGTGTTGATTGGGAAGGAGATGAAATGGACTGAAATGTGGTGCCGTCAATGTGAAATTATTTGATACTCATTATGTTTGTTATCCAGGATATTGTGATAATACTTAAAATTGAGTCACAAATTTCTTTTTGTGAACTTAATTCACAGCAACAGATTCATAATTTCCAATAATTTCTGTTGTGCTTATTTGAAATACCTGTTTCTCTTGTTTTAGTGGAAGTGTTAACACATTCATATTAAACTTCTTGCAAAAGTAGTAGCACAGTGAATTTCAGACAATCACATTATGAATTTGAGAAGCAAGAAAACTACAGATGCTAGAAATTTGACAGAGAGAGAGAGAGAAAAGAGCTGTAAGATATAGAAAGGAGAATACTGAGAAACCCAGCAGGTTAGGCAGTTTGTGTGGAGTGAGAAAAACTGAGTTACATCAGAACTGACCAGGATTGAAAAGCAAAAAAATGAAGATTGTGGAAATTTGAAACAAAGCAAAATGCTGGAAATACTCAGCAGCCAGACACAATCTGTGGAGAAAGAAATTGAGGTAACATGCCAGGGCAGAGGTCAGCAACCCAAGCTGCCAACCTTGCCCCCTCCCACAGATTTTGCCCAAACTGCTGAGCTCCCCCAACATTCCCTGCCCTTGCATCATCTGCTCTTGAACCTGCATTTGGTCCATAAGAGTTATGCTGAGCTTCCAGTTGCCTTTTGGATTAATTTTCTATCAGAATCACACTCCGATCTTTCTGGCTTTGGTCTCTCACGATGTTGTAACGAAGCGTAAACCTGAGGAGCAATGTCTCGTCTTCCACTAAGGCACATTACAGCCCCTGGAGCTCAACACTGAATTTGACAATTTCAGATAACCAGCCTTGCCAGTTTATGTCAGAACAGGCCATTTCTGGTTTAAGAGCAGTGAATGCTGGTGATGGTCAGCGGGCTAGACTGCAGCTTTCGGGGGGAGGCCAGGGTTTGCATTATGGGTCAGTTACTTTTCATGGTGGGCAGGGGAGAGTAGTTCATTGGCTTGCGGAATTACCTTTGATTGTCTCTTCACAGGTGTTGCCTGGCTTGCTGAGCATTTCCAGTACTTTCGGGTTTTGATTTTGATTTCCAGTATCTGCGTTTTTTTTTCATATTTTCAATCCCAGTCCAGTTCTGGTGTAACTCAGTTTTCTCCAGATGGTGTGTGACCTGCGGTTCATGTTTTTATTTCACTTTAAGCATTTATATGTTTGCATCCTTCAGTATAATTTCTGATCCACAAAATGTACCTGCAGGCATGATAAGTTACAAAAATAAATCACTTGTGTTTCAGTCAACGTAAGTAACTTGTACCTGCTGTCTGCTACCTGCATCACTTGATGGTTATTAATGTTCACTTCTAAAATACTACCAGTCAGCTGTTTTCTTGTCTTAGCAAACATAATAATTAGGTAAATTGAAAGTCTGTGAAGTGTATCAGCGCACTATTGTTACATGAGATAACCAAGCACTATTGTGGAAGTTGGCCTGCCTTACAATTTGCTGTCCACCCAAGTGTGTTTTGATCAGCTCAAGATTACCATGCTTTCCTCTCAATAGCCACATGCACCCCAAGTTCATCCTGAAGGATCAGGACAATCTACAGCTATTTTTCTGCTTAGCTAACAACCACCTTCATCGCCTGCCTTTGCCTTTTCCACCCTTATTTCTTGCTGCAAGTGTAAAATGCTAATGCATTTCCTGATGCCTAGAATTGAGATTATCTAAACACTTATTCAGCAGCCTAACCACACCGTAGCTCCTTGTTTACAGTGATTTCCTGGGGATACTACTGCATATATGAAGCCCATGCTTTCTCAAAGCTTACTCCTTTTAGAATGCTGTATTCTGCCTCCTTAATCCTCTCCCTTCCAGTTCATGAAAATTCCACTACCTTTCCTGTTTGTTGAACTTATTCTGTTACTGTCCCTATCGTTACCAAAACATCTTCAACACCCATGCCATTCTCTCCTTTAACTGAATCAGTTTTCAAATATGTGCATTAATGTTGATCAGAATTGTTTGTTCAGTATTTTTGTAAATAAATATTGAGGACAAAACTACTTTTGAAAATATGTTTAAATTATTTAATTAATTGATTTTCTCGCTGAAGGGTGGGACTTTGAGAAGACGTAAAAAGTGTAAAAATTTAAAAATAGAGGGATTTTCTGATGTTTGGCTCCATCATGGGGATTCTTCACTCCTGCAACAGATATTGGAAATAATTCAGAGATATGTTATTTTACAGCCATTAATTTAAATGGACATAATTAGTTACAAGATCCACAGAAAGATCATGCATTATACTAACATACAAAAATTCTTGTGCCCGCAGTTGTTTGCCTTTAGATGTATATTTTGAATAATCCATTGCAAGTTTCAGTAGTGCTTGACACTCAACACCTTTATTGATACAGAAAGCCTGTTGCACTTTTCTGTAATGGAAATGGAGTCACCCCAGGACAGAAATCATTATTGGGCGAGGGAGGACTGGTGGCAGAAGGATGAGGATCAGGTCTGGGGTCAGAGGCTGGAGGAGGAACTTCACTGAGGATTAGAGACTGGGTAAAGTCAATTTTCAATTGCATGAAGCTTTTTTAAAAAAAAGCATTGTGTGATTGAATCTCTAGGCCAATGTGTTCCTTTATAGTGCTTTATAATGCGCATGTAAACATACAGATGTTACTTATTTTGAATTACAGAGATTCCATCAATTCCAAGCAATATCTTGAAAAAGAATGTTCTGGGAAGAGCAATTTAAATAACACATGTTTCACATTTTTTATTCATTTTCTGGATGTGGGCATTGTTGGCAAGGCCAGCATTTAAACCCATTGCTACTTTCCCTCCAGGAGCAGTGCAGAGCCATTTTCTTGAACTATTGCCACATTTACTCCTACTGTGCTCTTAAGGTAGGGAGTTCCAGGATTTTGACCTGGCAACAATGCCGGACCATTGTCCTGCATTTTAGAATGGATTGCTTGCTGTCCCAGTGGATTTGGAGAATTTTGCAGACTCAGCATTGGTGCTACATCTTCAGTGCTTCAAGGTGCCTGCTGTAGGTAATCCAGATCTTGGAAGCATAGAAGAGAACAGGGATTACTTCTTTTATGTTTTTCTGGACTGGGGTTGAAAATATAAAAAAAACTGCACATGCTCGAAATCTAAAACAAAACCCGAAAATACTGGAAACACTCAGTAAGCCAGGCAATACCTGTGAAGTGAGAATCAAAAGTAATGCCACAGGCCAATGAACAATTCCTCCTGCCCACCATGAAAAGTAACTGACCCAAAATGCTAACCCTGGCCTCCCCCATAAAGCTGCTGTCTAACCTGCTGAGCATCACGAGCATTCACTGCTCTTAAACCAGAAATGGCCCGTTCTGACATGAACTGTTAAGGCTGGTTATCTGAAATTGTCAAATTCAATGTTAAGCCCCAGGGGCTGTAATGTGCCTTAATGGAAGGTGAGACATTGCTCCTCGGGTTTACATTAGGCTTCATTAAAACAGTGTGAGAGACCAAAATAGGGGATTAGAGCTTTCTGTCAGGTATGACGTCATGATCTTCAAACACTCTTTTTCCCCAGGGCAACTAAAAGCTTAGCTGGAACATCAAAAGCAATGGTGAATTCCATTATCAATGTCTGGCTTTCTTGAGAGGTGGTTTCCAATGTTTTGTCATGGACCTTTACCGTTGGGGGGGGGGGGGAGCGCCGGGGGCTGTGGCTTGGTAGTAGACACTTGTTTTGTGCATATTTAGTGTGAGGTGTATTCCCCTTTATACATCAGTGAATGAGTCGATGATGACTTGGAGCTCAGCCCACAAACAAACACAAGCATTGTCTGTGTACTGCAGCACGATGACTGAGATAGAAATGGCCTTGGTTTTGGAGCAAAGGGGGGATCCATTGAACAGTTTCCCATTTTTCCTGTAGATTCACTCTATCTGGCAGGAAGCTTGTTGGAGATAAGTTGCAGCATTGCGATTAAAAAAAAATTGTGAGAAATATTGGGGTAGTGATGCAGCCTGGATTGACACCAGTCTGCAATGAGTGTGAATCTGTTGTGGAGCCATTGGTTAAGATCACAGCTTGCATGCCACATTACAGCAGATGTAGAATCAACAAATTTCTGAGGGCAGCCAGATTTAACCAGTCCCTCTTGATTGACGGAATAAAAGGTTTATGTAAGATCAAGAAACAACATCTATTGAGTTATTCTGTCAGAAAGAGGACTCCATTGGAATTAACTTTCCCTACTTCTTGCTAGTTTCACCTTTCCAGAGATTTGTGACCTTTCTGACCCTGGCATGGAATCACTCAGGAGGATCAGCCAGGAGTTTTTCAAGGTTGGATTAAAGTCCTTCTTGACCTCATCTGTGGCTTCCAGGGAAGAGGGACATAAGTGTTTTTTGCCACTTATCAGTTATTGAGATTTGTTGCATGCAAACGTGGACTGCTTTTTCGTTTAAGCAGTCATGAATGGTGTTGAAAGCTCTATAATGCAGCAGATTTTCAAAAGGTCATAGCAAACCAGATTTCCACTCGAAAGGTGGAACGCCAACTTGTTCTCATAAATCCTATGATAGTACATTCATGAACCAAATAGAGTCATATGTTAGGCTAGTATTTTCCATGGATTGATTTCCCTGAGACAGAGGTAAGAGAAGGTCTGTAAATGCTCCTTTATTTATCTCAGATATTCAACTATTAATAGCTGTTGTAAACTGGAACATCATCAATTACCATGGAGTTTGATCTACTTTTGTCAATAACGATGCTTCTGGATTTTGCAGTAAGTAAGTATACCAGGTACTTGTTGGCATTCAATTGTTGGTGAATTGAAAGATCTGCTTCACCAAAATGAAACTGGAATTATTTGATGTCCCTCCCCTACCAAAAGGAAGAACAAATCAAGTACAAGTTACAGTGACAGAGTTGATTTTATTTGCCCTTGAGATGCAGCAAAAAGAGAGAACCTGGAAAAAATAATTCACAAAAATTGTTTTCTTGTATTCTCTTCCAGATTTCTATGCTAATCTATAAAAATTGATTTCTTTCTTTTGTTATTATTTGCAGTGAGATAGCACATTCCAGTGGGTTGCAAGTTTGTCCTTATTTCATTGGCCATGGGATAGGCTCATATTTTCATGGACATCCTGAAATTTGGCATCATGGTAAGTTTTTCACTTTGATTGCTTAATTCTAATAACTTTTACTTAACTATTTGTAAGAGTTCTTTAAACAAAATGTTTCTTTTTATTATTAATCACCAGCACAATTTGCAACCTAATGTCCAGATGGTTCCCTCACTCGAAGGAGATGAACCCTGGTTTATTGAGGAGTGCAGAGGGGAATGCTGGGAGCAGCATCAACCATACCTAAACATGATGAAGCTGCAACACAGGACTAAATGCATGCTCACTTAAAAAATAAGCATGCAATAAACAAAGCTAAGCAATAACACGCCCAATGGATTAGATCAAAGCTATGCAGTTCTGCTGCATCTAGTTGTGAATGGTGATAGACAATTAAGTAGCTAAAAGGAGGATGAGGCTCTGTCCATGAAAATCTCCATCCTCAACAATGGTGGAACCCAGCAGGTGAGTGCTAATGACAAGGCTGAAACATTCACAACCTTGTCTTCAGCAAGAAGTGTGCAATGGATGATGCATCTTAGCTTCCTTCTCAAGCTAATCTTCAGCCAATCTGATTCACTCATGTGATATCAAGAAATGGCTGCAAGCACTGGTCAAGGTTATGGACATTCCAGCTATATTACTGAAGACATGCACTCCAGAACTAGCTGTGCATCTGGGCAAGCTGTTCTTGTATAATTAAAACACTGGCATCCACTCAAGTGTGGAAAATTATTTTTCAATCTTTTTATTAATTTTCAAATGAATACAGATTTATATATATAAAATCAATGATTATACATGAGATACAAAGAGATCGGGAGGACAATCATGACATATATAATCATAAAGAATAAAAAATATATTCTAGACTCCATGGTCTCTTAGTAAGCAAATATAATACAAAAAAAATTCAAAAGGGAAAGGAAAAGATTTATTGTATAATTAAAAAAAGAACCCCCAAATCAAAAAAAAATTATAAGTAATAAATTGAAGCAAACTAAAAAAATTTCAAAAAAAAAAACTGGACTGATATTTCTTGATGGACAAAGAGCATTATTATGTCGTCAACTCCACTCCTCTAAGTTCAAAGGTTATTGAAAGGGGATCTATATCATATGAAAATATTGAATAAATGGACTCCAAACTTCCTCAAATTTAAGCAAAGAATCAACAGTGCCACTCCTAATTTTTTCTAAGTTTAAACGTGATATAGTTTGAGAAAACCATTGAAAAGTAGTAGGAGGTATTTGATCCTTCCATTTAAACAAAATGGATTGCTTGGCCAGTAATGTGACAAAGGCAATCATACGGCAAGCAGAAGCAGATAAGTGGCCAGATTCCATCCTTGGTAGCCCAAAAATTGCAGTGATAGGGTGAGGTTGTAAATCAATATTCAATACAGTTGAAATAATGTTAAAAATGTCTTTCCAATATTTTTCCAAAAGAGGGCAGGACCAAAACATATGTGTCAGGGAAGCCATCTTTGACTTACATCTGTCACATATAGGATTTATATGGTGATAAAAACGGGCTAGCTTATCCTTAGACATATGGGTCCTGTGAACCACCTTAAACTGTATGAAAGAGTGTCTGGCATACATTGAAGACTATTAACTAATTGAAGAATTTTCTTCCATGTCTCTGTGGGTAAAAGTATCTGGAGTTCTCTTTCCCATTCATTCTTAATTTTATCAAGTGTCTCTGAACTTATTTTCACAATTAGATCATAAATTATTGCTATCAAGCCCTTCTGATAGGGGCTAACAGTGTGGAAAATTGCCCAGTTTTTTCTTGTTCACAAAATGTGGGACAAGCCCAATTCTGTTAATTGCTATCCAATCAGTCTACTCTCAATAATAAGCAAAGTGATGGAAGGTGTCATTGATATTGCTATAAAGCATCACTTGCTCACCAATAATCTGCTTACCAATACCAAGTTTAGATTTTGTCAGGACTGCTCCAGACCTTGTCATAACCTTGGTCCAAATGTAGAGCAAAGAGCTGACTTCCAAAGATGAGGTGAGACTGCCTGCCTTTGACATTAAGGCAGTGTTTGACTGAGTATGGCATTAAGGAGTTCTGGTAACATTAAACTGAATGAGCATCGAAGAGGAAACGTTCTAACAGATGGCGGCTTACCACACAAAAAGATAGATGGCTGTGGTTGTTAATCATCCCAGATCAAAATGGTCAACCATTTTCAGCTACTTCTTCAAGAGACTTCTTTCTATGTTAAGGTCAGAAGTGGTGATATTTGCTCATTATTGCAATAATATTCAATTTAAATTGCAACTCAGCAACTGAAGCACCCACACCTGCATGAAGGAAGAACTGGACAACATTCAGACATGGGCTGAAAAGTGGCAAGCAAAATTTATGCTACAAAAGTGCCAGGAAATAATTATCTTCAACATGGTAGGCTTGTTACAACTTAATGACTTTGCCATCACCAAATCCCTACTATCAATATTGTGGAATGCCACCATACACCAGAAACTGAACTGGACCAGTCTCATTTGGCTACAAGTGCAAGTGAGAGATTGGCTACCCTACTGTGACTCACTTTCTGACAACACCAAACCCTTACCACCATATGTCTGTTGCATGTTGGGAGTGTGGTGAAATACTGTTCATTTGTCTGGATGAGTGAAGCTCCAAAAAATTGAGCAAGAAACTTAACACACCCTGGACCAAAGCAACCTGCTTGACTGGTATCACACCTAAACATTAAATCATTCTATCCACTACCAGCACACAGTGGCTGCATTTTGTCCCATCCGCTGCACTCACTCAGTTTGGCTATTCCAACAGCATCTTCCAAATCCATGACCTCTGCTACCAAGAGTGACAATGGCTTAGGGTGCATACCCCCTTCCACATCACACACCATCCTGACCTGGAAATATATTACCATTTCTAGGTCTAAATCCTGGAACTCCCACCCCAGCAGTATCTTCACCAAAGCACTGCAGTGTTTGAAAGAGGTGGCTTACCATCACCTTTTCAAAGGCAATTAGACATGAGCAATAAAATTTCTTACCAGCAGTAACTTCATCTTGGCAAAAGCAAATGTAAAGCTATATTGTTTTTATCTTTTTCTGCTTTAATGCCTTATTATTTTTCATTCTATAACCTTTTGTGCTTATGATTGTATCCTGATTAATGCCTTTAACTCTTTCTCTTTGCCTCTGATGCTTACTGCCACTGCCAAAATAATTTTGTGTCGCTTCTCTGGGCTTTGAACTTTCTGCTTATCTCTTTCTGGATGTCTGTCATTCCTTACGTATGTCTCTGCTCAATATATGTCACATTCTCTATATGTCCATGCATCATCTATGCCTGATATACAACTACAGGCATATATACATCTTATTCTTGCTTGTTCATTCTTCTTTCTCCTTATATGTTCTTTTCCCTTTTGAATTTCATTTCCCTCTTTTCTCCTTTCCTCATCACTTATTTTCTGTAGATTTGCATTTCAAATTTGCGTGCACATTCTTTTGAGGGCAGGTTTTTCTGTTTGGCAAACTTAGCACACATGCAGGCACCAACCAAGGTGAAATAACAGCATGAAAGGGCACTAAGCTTCCTACAGTGTGTGTACAGACACAGAAGAGTATCAAAGAAAAACATTTTGACTACCATTGCAAGTGCTGCTGAAGGACAAAAGAATAACATTCAAGAGTGCTAAACTCTCAGGCACTCATAAAGACAGTGTATCAAAGCTCAAATCATGAATCTTAATCTCAGGAATGAAACAGGAGCACGTTTGACAAACTGAAATGGTAGGGTGAGGGACAAGGAGTTACTGTTGTGTTCTTGTAATGGAAAACTGTTGGAAGTACTAGAAGATTAAATTAATGTATTTAAAACAGTGTACATTTATTTAGTATCCCCTACCTCTGGATCCTCACAAATGCTTTTGTCACCTCCTGATGGAAACATGTTGACTACTTTCTCCAGGAAGTATGTGATTTATAAGCACTTGGCATTTTGTTCAAACTTCCCATTATTTTGCACTGAAGCTATATTAAATATGTGCCCTGGAGATAGGAGATTGTATTCTCTAGTGGCTTACACAGCAGTGAATAATAGTGTAAAGATGTAGAAAACTAGAAGTCCTACACTAATTAAGTCAACCCATGTTTATTTAAAACTTTGAATACTGTTACAGCCATTCTAATTTCATGAATGAGAAAAAAAGAAGTGCAAAGCAGTTTTTAACACTGGATTCAAAACAGAATATTAGTATTTCTTTCCTCTTTTTAGGTACCAATGTATCTCCTTCAGAATTCTCTGTTTTTGCTTCCTTTTAATTAAATGGAGTCAGGTTTTGTATTTCCTGTTTATTGTATGACCCAGTGATGTGAGTTAAAGCCCTATTTTGTTTTACCTTTAGCAATATGTATTTTAATCCAATGTTGGTCTATATTAATTAATCCAGAGATTATATAGTTGCATGGTTATATTTTGAGCGGAAGACTATCTGAATCTTGTCTAGCCTGCTCCAATTCTCTTTGTGATTTACTAGTCTAAATGCTTTTTATCCATTTTACTGTAATAATTTGTCTACTGTTTTCTTTATCATCAATCCATCAATAATCAATTCCTTAAATTTTGTTATTTTTCTGTGACCTTCTGAAACATAAATGTTCTTTAACTTTGTGGACCACAGAGGAATTTTCTTCAATTCGAATTCTGTGTTCCTTTGAGAATCTTTGAACTTATACTGTCCTCTTACTCTTTAAATGGTAAAATTCAAAATTGAATTTTTTTTTTACATTTGTGCACTTTGAGATCAAGGATCACTCTTATGATCCCCTATGGACCAACTAGAGTTGGTCTTACTATATTGTGGTGGCTGCTTACTCTTCCTATAATATGGTGACTGACCTTGAACAGTAGAATAGATTCAGCCTCAGCAAGGCCAGTTATAACTTCACCGTGGCTCCTTTGACATAAATTGCACCATTTGCTAAATATCCCCAATATGTGATCAGCAGTAAATGTTAATCAGACAATTTTAATGATTCAGTTATCAAAACTTCTTTCCTGCTTTGTTACCTCAAGTTGTTGAAATCATTTCAAATGATTTAAAGAACTTGGACATGCAAACAGATCAGACATTTCTATTCTCTGATTACTGTAGAAGTTAATGGTAATGTCTGTTCTGATCTGAAAATGTTTATGTTGATTTTATTACATGAAGTGCCAAGTTTGCTCTGGTGCCAATTTTGTAATATAAAACTACTAAATTGCAAATTGGCACTCGTATATCATGTTGTCCTGATCCACTGTGTCTGACTGTGAATACATGTTTTGTTAGCCATGGTAAAATGCATTTGTTGAGTGTTCATATGGTAATTACTTACAGTAATTCCCAGACTTGCATGTTTTAGTACAATATTGTATCTTTCCTATTTTTATACAATAAAATGAGGTCTCATTTTGTTATACTCTTGTTAAATCTCACAAGATAGATATACACTCCATCTTAGCTTCTCCATTCTGACTAAACCGTTTGTCCATTAAGTTTTGCTTGGATTCTAGAGCTTTTGCCTCAATTGTTCAATGTGTTTTCTTTGATCTTCATGTGCAGATTTTCTACCAGTGTCAAATTTACATTTTACCAGTTTGAGCTCCTTTTCATAGTTTTACAAAGTAGTGTTTCATAATTAGCTTTTCTGTTCTATTTACTATTATGTACATTAGTAAGTTCCCCTTTTAATTATCACATTTCAAGGCATTTCTCCATTCTTTTCTCATAACTCATTTTCTGACACTGGGGATCAACCTCATGACTCTTTTCCGCACCACTTCCAGACTTCAATGTTTCCTTTGTGTCTCCGTGACCAAAATTGTAATTGAGTTATGTTCTGACCAGAGAATTTTACATTTTCAGTGTGACATTCTCCATTTCATATTCCACTGATTTGCCAGTATAGGTCACCAGTCTGTTTTCAATGTTAAATACAGCTATGGAATGACTGGGCATACTGATTGTGAAATCTACCTAATTGTAGATTCATTTCATTTTTTTTCTTGAAGCTGCTGTGGTTGATTTATAGAGATGAGTTGTTATTCATTATTTTCTTCCAGTGTAATACTTTATACTTCTCTGTATTACATTTGATTTGCTGATAGCCTGTGCAAAAATGTAATTTATCTATTTAGCTTTGAATGTTTCTTTATGTCTGCTCAGTTTTAACTTTTTTTCTCTTATTTGATATTATGTGAAGTTGACCATTTTATTGAGCTCCTGAATTCAGATTGTTAATGTAAACAAGAAATATCTGTTATTGATGTTCCTCACATGCTACTTTTTGCCCAGTCTAATATTACACCCAGTTTAGGGTTTGGCAAGTTATATGGAAAACTTGGTGCCATATACATTTGTGTTACTTATACATAAGATTGATTTTCTCATTGGCTGACATGTGATTGTCCCCATGGCTCCTCAAATCTGACCTGCTGGGAACCAATTGCATATTAAAAGGAGGAAAGAGAACTGACACAAATACATATATATATATATATATATATATATATATATATATATATATATATATATATAGATATATATATATAGATATATATATATAAATAAAATGATGTTAAAGGCAAAGACATCCAATTGAATCAAGGGATCAGAAACTATTGCAATAAGTTACAGAAAACTACATATGCTGTCAAAAGTCAGATCTCACCAGACTGTAGTAGTCTCTGAGAGCCAGCATCAGATGTTAAATGTTAAAGGAAGGCAGCAACAACATGTGGATTCTTTTAAATGAACGTATAGAAGAGATGGAAAACAA
The DNA here is from genome assembly GCF_009764475.1 of Pristis pectinata. NCBI lineage: Eukaryota > Metazoa > Chordata > Chondrichthyes > Rhinopristiformes > Pristidae > Pristis > Pristis pectinata. The sequence goes on from NC_067405.1 coordinate 44,841,200, forward strand.
GTGTGATAAATGAACCACTGTTGATTTATGTTGCTGTTCTTTGCATTCATACAGGGTGACAGGAATTTAGAAACTTCTTATTGTAATAGTTTCTAATCCCTTGATTCAATTGGATGACTTTGCTTTTAACATTATTGACTTTTTTTTAATATTTTTTGCCGGCCTTCTCCCCTCTCCAATCCTAAAGCTGTTAACTGCTGGGATCTAGTTCCATGCATGCTCCATTACCTCACTCAGTTATTCATATGGGTTCTCGCTTTGGCAGGGCTGTGGAACAATGAAGGGGTCACAGTTTAGCTCTATCTTGCCATCAAGTAAAGTCTGCATGGAATCATTACTGCTATGAATCACTCAGTAATTACCAGCAGTAGAAATCCTGGCAGATTTTCCCTCAGAACATAGGTCAAAAATTCCCTGCTTAGCTAAGGGTAACTGAGCATCTCAAATGCAACAACTCTTACACGTAACCAGATCAGATCATTCAATCCAGTATAAATCAGAAATCCACTCTGGGTGCATCCCCATCTGACTCCTTTTATCAGTGATTGAGATAAATATTTTGATACCTGTTAGGAAATGCTGTGACCAGCTCTACCATCAACAATCTTGCACAATATTTAACTCTTGCATGTACCTGTATAATGATGCCTGGAAATTTAGCTGGTTTGGCTTTGCTGAGAGCCAGTAAACTGTAACAATTACAATGCACAACATTGAATGAAGGGAAATTTTGAAGTGAGGCTCACTGAGGGATCTACTTCACTTTGATTTGTATAGAATTATAGCCTTTGATAATACAGAAGGAGGCCATTCGGTCCACCATGCCTGTGTTAACTCACTGAAAGGACAATCCAATCATTACCACTCCCCTGCTCTTTCTCCACAATGCTGCAGTTATTTCACATATCACTAATTCCCTTTCATAAGTTGCTATTGAATTTCCTTTTACTATCCCTTGGTACAATGCATTCCAGACAATGACCACATGCTGTGTTAAAGAATGTCACTGAATCATAGAGATTTACACCACAAAAGGTCTATCATGTCCACGTTATTCAGAAAAGCAGCTGTTTCCCAGTTTTTGGTCAGTAGCCCTCGGTTACAGCTCTTCAATGCTCTTCAGTGTGTTTCAAATGATGAACAATTCTGCCTCCCCTACCCTTACAGATGGTAAGTTCCAGACCTCCACTACCCTTTGGGTGACAGAATTTTCCAGAGCCCTCCTTTAATCTTCTCTTAAGTCTTTATCCCTCTAACTCTCTGCCAATGGAAAAAGATTTATCTATTCTCCTGTTTTGTGATGACCAGTCAATACACTGTATTCCAACTGCGGCCTAACCAGTTTTTTTATGCTGTTCTAGCACGATCTCTCTGCTCTTCGACTCAGCCCATAAAACTGAATATTTCATATGTTACCTGTACCACCTTAGCCACGTCTCATGCTACCTTCAAGAATCTGAAGTCATTCAGTCCAGGATCCCATTATTACACTGCTCTTCTTGATATCCTATCATTTAATGTGTATTCCTGTGCTTTGTTGGCCTGTCTAAATGCATTACCTCAATGTTTCTCCAGGTTGAATTCCATTTGCCTTTTTTATGCCTACTCAACCAGCATCACAGAACCTTCTTCCTCACAACTAACTACACCACTGATTTTGGTACCATTAGCAAACAACTTAATCATGGCCCTTGCATTTAAATCCAAATCATTAATATATATCACGAAAGATTGGAGCCCTGGTGGTGACTCCTCTGGAACTCCAATGCATGCAGCCCCTAATCACTAAAATCCAATGACAATTCCACTTTGCTTTGTCCCACTGTCAAGCTTGAATCCAACTACTCTCTTTTGCACTGCAAGGGCTTTTACTTTTCTGATCAATCTCGCATGTGGTGAACCATACTAAAGTCTATGCAGACCACATCAAATGTGCTATCCATACCAACTCAAAAGTTCAATTAAGTTAGTCCGATACCATCTACACTTAACAAACCAGTATGGCTTGTGCTTGATTATTTGTACCCCTCTAAATGCTGATTTAAGCAGTCTCTGAGAATCTTTCTCGGTAATTTTCTCACCACTGAAGTTAGGCTGACCCAGCTCAGTCATGGGGTTATACAGCACAGAAACAGGCCCTTTGGCCCACCACATCAATACCAATCTTTTTTCCCATTTACACTAATGCCATCTGCAAGCATTAGGACCATATCCTTCAGTGCCTCTTCTATTCAAGTGCCTATCTCAATGCCTCCTAAACATACTGATTGTATCTGATTCCACCACATCTGGCAGTGAGTTCCAGATGTCTATTCCTCCCTGTGTATTTAAAAAAAACTTTTCCCTCAGGTTCCCTTTAAAACTACTTTCTCTCACTTTAAACCTATGTGCTCTTGTTTTTGATACCCCTACTATGGGAGAAAGATTCTGACTATCTATCCTATCTGTGCCTCTCATAATTTTACATACCTTTATCAGCTCACCCCTCAGCCTCCTTCGCTCCAGGGAGAACAAGCGCAGCCTATCCAATCTCTCCCCATAACTGATGTCATCCAATCCTGATCTACAGCTGGTTTATCCCTTTCTCCTTTTCTAAACAAACCAAATTAATAATCTTCCAATCCCCTGACACCATGCCTGTAATCAAAGAAGATTACAGGAGTGTAAGAGTTAGGACATCATGTTACAACTGAGCAAGATGTTGGTGAGACCACACTTGGACTATTGTGTGCAGTTCTGGTCACTTAGCTATAGGGAAAATGTCAAGAAAAGGGTGCAGAAAAGATTCTCAAGGATGTTACTGGGACTGGAGGGCTTGAGTTATAAGGAGAAGCTGGATAGGCTGGGGCTTTTCTCCTGGAGCATAGCAGGCTGAGAAGTGACCTTATAGAGGTATATAAAATCAAGAAGAGCATAGATAAGGTGAACAGTCACAGTCCTTTTACTAGGGTAGGGAAGTCTAAAACTAGAGGGCATAGGTTTAAGGTGAGAGGGAAAAGATTTAAAGGGGACCTGAGGGGCAACTTTTTCACACAGAGGGTGGTGGGTATGTGGAATGAACTTCCAGAGGAAGTGGTAGGGACTGGTATAATTACAATGTTTAAAAGACATTTAGACAGGTACTTGGATAAATAGAGGGATGTGGGCCAAATCCAGGAAAATGGGTCTAGCTCCGGTAAACAACTTGGTCAACATGGATGAGTTGGACTGATGGGCCTGCTTACATGCTGTATAACTCTTTGACTCTAAGACTGAAAAATTATGCACACAATCTGCACTATTTGCACACTTGCTTAAATTGCCTTCTCTATATTTATCATTTTCAATACTTTCACATTTCTTATGTCAGAGTCTGTATCATCCTCCACTTCAATGAAGATAGATGCAAAGTATTTGTTCCAAAATACATACATGTCCTTCTTCACATATGCAGTTTTAGCCTTTAATTGGACTTACTTGTTCCTTCATCACTCTCTTTCCCTTCACATGTTTATAAGACATATTCGTATTTTACCAGTCAACAATTTTCATATACCTTGTTTGCCTTCCCAATTTCCATTGAAGTTTCAATCCTGTGTTTTCTTTTTGCATTTTTTTGCAGTATTGAGCTCTCAGCTTTTGTTGTAAGCTTCTGATTTCTGCCTTATCCTTCCTTGTATATTCCTTGTCATACATGGGGTCCAGATCTGGAGTTTCTCTTTTTTTCTTTTTTCTTATTGGAAACATATTTGCACTGCTCTGATATGGATTTACCACCAAGTAATGTTTCCAGTCCACTTCTGCTAAATCTTAACTCAGTTTGGCAAAATTGGCCATACCTTGATTTAGAACTTTTCCTCTTGATCTATCTTTGTCCTTTTCTACAACTTTTCTAAACCTAATCAAATTATGATTAGATTAAAAGGTTCTCCCACTGCCATCCTTTCCACTTGCTCAGGTTCATTCCCTCAGACAGTCATATCCTTTTGCTCAGATTGCAATATACTGCTTTAAAATGTTCTTATGAATACAGTACAAGAATTCTCCACTTTTTATGCCCTTTACTTGGTTGATGACCCAGTTGTATTAGGGTAAGGCCCTCCTACTATAACTGCCTTGCTACTTTGACATTTCTTAGAAATTTCCTTCCATATTTGCTCTCCTATCTCTCTCAGACTCTTTGAGGCATTTAGTGCACTCCTAGCAATGCGATTTTCCCTTTTTTTATTCTTCAATTCAAACCACTTGGCCTTATTTAATTTCTCCTTACAGCTATAATTGTTTCCTTTACCAATAGTACTAGAACCCCACTCCCTCCTCTCTGTACCTTGTCTGAAAATCTTGTAACCAGGAATATCGAGCTGCCATTTTTGCCCCTCATTATGCCATAACAGTTGCAATTTCATAATACCACATATGCTTCTGTGCCCTCACCTTTATTTCCTAGACCATTAGCATCAAAGCATAAATAATTAAGTGCTTGTTTTCTGATTTCCTACCTTTGAATCCAGTTTTGCTCTCTCTTTCCAGAAACTGCAATAAGAAAGTAGTTAGTAATAATGAGATTAATTATCTGTGCTCTTTGTCCTGTGTTTTACACAACAAAGAGAAATGAGTGTTTGCATTGTGTTGTTATGGTCTAAGTGTTTCAGTTATTTCAATTTTGGGGAGATTATGTGGTTTATGCACATCTTAAAGCAAATTGAATTGTTTAGATTTTCTTAAAGGTTTTGATTCATTACCAAGAATATGTAAATAAAGTGTTAGATGACTACATTCAAGAAACGTCAACATTCAACATGTCTGATTGTTAGATATTTATCTCGGGTAATCAATGTAACTCAAAACTTGTTTCTTATTATAATAGCTAATACAAATGATCTGCTGATGGAAGAGGGAATGACATTTACTATTGGTAAGTAATGTCATCACAACTGATGGATTTTCAATGCTTAAAATGCACTTCCAGTGGTCATTTGTTTGAAAAGCCAAATTTAAAATATGCATTTTCTGAAGGAATAATTGACATGGTAACTAAGCTCCACATAAAATGAATTTGCCCTGAATAATATAAGCTTTCTTGCTGCCTTAATATTACAATAGCATGATGAAAAGTGAGGAGGATGCAGAGAAGCTTTGGGGGATATAGACAGGCAAATGAATGGGCAAGGACGTGGCAGATGCTGTATAATGTCAAAAAACATGTGAGATCATCCACTTTGGTAGGAAAAAATAAAATGTATATTTTAGTGGTGAGAGATTGAAAGGTTTTGGTGTTCAGAGGAATTAGGCTGTCCGTTTTCATAAATCGCTGAAAGTTAATATGCAGATACAGCAAGCAATTAGGAAGGCAAATAATATATTGGCCTTTATTGCAAGAGGATTTGTGTGGAAGAGTAGAGACATCTTGCTTCATTTATGAAAGTCCCCAGTGAGACCGCATCTGGAATATTGAATATTGTGTAAGAGTCTGGCCTGCTTACCTGAGGAAGGATATAATTTTGATAGAAGGAGTGCAGCAAAGGTTCATGAATTTGATTCGTGGGATGGTGGATTTGTCATATAAGGAGAGATTAAAACAGACTGAGCTTATACTCCGGAGTATAGAAGACTGAGAGTTGATCTCATCGAAGCATAGAAAATTCTTATGGATTTTGACAGGTTAGACATTGAGTTGATGTTTCTCCTGGCTGGTCTGTCTAGAACGAGGAATCACAGTCTTAAAATAAGGGGTCAATCATTCAGGACAGAGTTGAAAAGAAGTTTCTTCAGTCAGAGTGTAGTGAATCATTGCACTTCTCAACCCAAGAAGGTTAGAGCAGTTCAGTCACTGAGTATATTCAAGAAAAAGATTTTTTTTAGGTATTAAATAAATCATTGGATATGGGATTAGTGCAGGAAAGTGGCATTGAGGTAAAAGATCATCCATGATCTTACTGAATGGCAAAATAGGCACGAGGGGGCAAATGACCACTTCTGCTTCTATTTCTTATATTCTTATTAAAGATTGATTTAATTTTCCATTTATTATTAAGTTTTGCTACTAAATCTTGTGAGGTGGTTTGCTTTGGTTTGGTTTTGTTTTATCCTGTCCATGTATTTTTGTTGTATTGAATACTTTTCAGTTAATGGTTCTGGTTATCCTGTCCTATTGACTTGAGTGTGTGGTTTAACTTTTGCTTTACTTGGTTTCTCAGGCCAATTTGTTGAAATACTACAGTGTTGAATAGATAACAAGGTAGTAAACATTTTTGTTAGAACTCAAAACCTGAAGAATGAGGAAGGAATCACTTATCGATTAAATCGAATTTCTTGAGAGAAAGGTTAATGGGTGCTAATTGAGCTGCTTAAGATAAAGGAGTTGATAAAGAAGATAGAGTGAAAATATCTCTTCTAGTGGTGGAAGCCAGCACACAACCTTGAAATTAGACCCAAATCATTAGAATAAATATAATAGTAGAGAATAAATGACAGAGGAAATCTGAATATTTCTCTAAAACATCATTGAGGATAGATTAATTTTAAATTTCAAAGTTAAGGTTATAAGATGTTTTTAAAGGGGCAAGGGTTATGGGAACTGGGGTATATATCAAGATCAGCCATTGATTAATTGAAGGATAGTGAGGCTTGAAGGGACTGAATGGCCTGTTCTTTGTTGCTAGTACCTTTCTTTCCTATCCAAACTTCCAATTGTATTTTAAAAGAAAATGCTGGAAGTAATTAGGAGGTCAGGCAGTATCTGTAGATAGAGAAACAGAGTTAATGTTTCAGGTCAGTGAATTTTCATCAGAAATTTTGTTTCTCTCTTAATGGATGCTGCCTGACCTGCTGAGTATTTCCAGCTTTCTGTTTTTATATCAGGTTTCCAGCATCTGTAGTTTCTTGCTGCTCAGTTACTGAAACATATAGATAGTTTGGCTAAGCTGAAACCATTACACTTCAGTGCACCACCAGTAACAATCATAATGTGATTTACACACCTTAAAATTAGTCTTAATTCTGACATGATGGCGGCTGAGAAGGTTATATCACTTTGATTTGTGTTCCAGCAGCATTAGTGCAAAGTTTTAAAATTAACTCTGGATCTATAAATGAAATATTTAATGATGGTGAAAAATGTCATGTAATGTCTTGAAAATATTTCTGTTCCTTGAACTTTGATTGATGGATTATACCAAGCACACATCAAGCCTTGAATAAAGAAGTTTTTGCATGCAACTTCTTTTGTTCTACTTTCTACTTGTTTTTCATATGTCTTCCAGTCCTATTTTCCTGCTGTCTTAGTTATCTCAAATTTACCGGTAATTTTATCTTTTAAGGTTCTGACTTCCCCGCTTAACTATGTATAAATTATGAAAGGAAAGTACTTCTGGCATCTGGAGCTCGCTTCCTGTGATAAATGTGTAACTCTCCTTGTATGTATCATTTGAATTCCAGAACCAATTTTGATGGAGGGATCCCCAGAATTTAGAATCCTGCAGGATGGGTGGACTGCTGTTTCTACCGATAATCTTAGGTGCAGATAATTTTTTTAAATTTTATTTCAGGAGTTATGTTTTATGCTTACCAGTATTTGCTACCAATAATCATCTGCTAAAATGTATTTGATGCATTATTTCCAAAATAATGTATGCATTTACGTAAATGTTGTTATTTTTTTAGGTCAGCACAGTTCGAGCACACTGTAGTAATAACCTCAGAAGGAGCAGAAATTCTAACCAAATTGCCGGAGGAAGATCAAGGGTAAACAGGAAAAACGGATTCGATGCAGGCAAAGCATTTAAAGGACTTTCTGTGGAGAGGGTTTGAAGGCCGCGCTGTTGTTAACACCGCCGATGATCATCGAAACCAGGTCGAATTTGACTATATTGGAAATTTATCGAGCTTGGAATTTGATATTTTAACATGGTTTTTGACATGCAAAGTTTACTGCTCCGTAACAATAAATATTTTCAATATAAGGATCCAGTAAGTGCTGTTTTAAGCGTCGTTGGCCCCAAATCTGCATCTAGTCAAGATAACTGAAACGTTTCACCCAGCTTCCAATAGATTTGTGTCCAAGTTGAGGAAGATGTTATCTAAATTATCTGCCTATAGGAATAATCCGATAAAAAGAAGCAGTTTAAACAAGCAGTGTTGCATAACTGCTTATTGATGTTTGAATTGGAAAATTATTTCAAAGAGAAAGTGGAACTTCTGTATGCGCTGAAATAAAGAACTGAGTTCATTTTGATTTTAAGCCATTGAAATGCGACTTTGTTGGATTCAACACGATAGGAATAGAAATTTTTTTAATAAAACGTCACCCTGGCTGGTGTTTACGGAGTGTCCAACAAATTATTAACTATTTGGTTAATCAGGATTCGACTATTTGACAGTGGATCGGGTCATTACCAATTAAAACAAGAATTGTACAGTGTCAGAAGGAATAATTGTACTTTGATACACCTCAAATGTTTCAAGTGATTGCTATTGTTGAAACATGAAGGTATAATGCTTAAACGTTTAAAGATGCCAGGGACTGGCCTGTTTGAAAAGTTTGTAGCTCTGTAATGTGCTCAGAGGGAAATATAATTGTCACCAGATCGTCCATTTTTCATGAAGGTACTTGCTTCCAGGGAATACTTGTGATGCACTGGTAATGTCGGAAAAGTAGTTTAGTCTTTAATCCCTCATTATCTCCACTACTCACTATTTTCCTATAACTTTAATTCACACGATAACCACAGGGTTTCTTGACTGTTCTCGTTAAGCGAATGTCTCATTAAGATGTTAGATTGTCACCATAAAGAGGGCGGGTGGAACTTCGGTTCACACATTCGATCTAGAGATTTCAGATTTGTATCTTAAAATATTGATTAAAGATGAGCTGTAATGTAAATAGTTATGGAAGCACAGTGGAATGACGACAGAGATGTAAGAGATTAGACGGTAAAACTACTTTTTCTAATGAATCATTATTGTGTTCCTCCCAACTCCGCTAAATTTGGGCGTCGCCTGTTACTCGTGGTAGTTGGATTGTTTATATTTATATATTTACCGTTATCGTTAAATTTAGTATACCGGTGAACTCCCTCAGAATGTGAAAGTACATTTTGTATGTTTAGGAACCGCCAATCCCACAGATTGTTTTCGATAGTTAAGAGTTTTTATTTTAAATGCAATATCTATTTCGGGAATTCCTTATGGCTTAGCCAAGATGGCTTTATTAGCCAAGTTTTAGTACGTTTGTATTTTTAAATCTCCGTTTGCTTTCTATCTAAATTAGTAAGAGTCTAGACGACATTTCGTTCCAGTGATGTGACCAGGGATGGTGTTTTGTTCCTCAACCAATTGTTTCGGTACGGGTCAGTCAGCCGGCACAAGAGCCTCTCGTTATTTTTCTGCAATAGATTGTAAACCTAGCCACTGGCCCATGGCGACTGCAGGTATTTGCCTATTATAAACTTATGGAAAATTATTGAAACATAAATATACGGTAAACATGTACACAATCCATAATGAATGGTATAGTACGTGTTTAAACTCTAAACCAAACAGCGATTTTTTTTTAGATTTTTGTGACAATCTATTTTCAGCAAAACAGAATTTAAACAAATTAAGTCGTCAGTTGGGGTGAGGGGAGGGGTATGTTGCAGATGAAAGCTGTGTTACTTTGTAAAGCTTCTAGTAATAGAGCGCAAAGAACGTTCTCGTCGTTAGTGGATATCACAATTTCACAGTGAAATGTGGAAGTGTAACTCTTTCGAGCAGGAAAATAACGTTTTATGTTGAATTATTTGGCCATTTTGCCCCATCACCAAAATTGCGTGTGGCAGATCGTTTGCAGATCGATATTCACCAATGTTGTTAAAATTCTTGTTCAAAGTTGAATCATTGTAAGAATAAAAATGGGGTGTGATTTTTATTGATTGTGGGGGGAATGATTGTTAAAATAAAAACTGCATCATTCTTATAAGATTGCTGTTTTCATATTTAATCTTTTTTGGTGTGGGGCACGGTTCAGGGTAATTAGTCGTAAAAGCAGAAATTTGTAGAAACGAGATTTGTCACTTTAATTGTGCGTGTAATTAAATTATTAATTTAGTACCGCGTGTGCAGTTAGTCAATCAGACTAATACACTGCGTCTAGATGTTTTCAAATAAGCTAAGCTTAAGTGCTGAACGATCCTATATGCATAAGTAAGATCGTGTTTTGTTTATACATGTGAAAATGCAAATATTGCGAACGATCCTATATTGAACATTGGGTGTTTAAGCAGCGGTTTGATTAACTGCCTTTTAAAACGATTGTGATTAGACATTAATTGTTCCGTTTTAACGCGGGGGAAAGGCAAATTGTTTATGCGAGCGACAACGGAGTTCAGTGCATTCTCAAATGTACACGTTTGGTCGCACTTCAGATAGTTCTCAGCTTTTAAAAAAACTGGTGAAAACAGGTAGTAGTGCTGTGGGATTCGTGTGGCATCTGGACACAATCATACACACGTCGGAAGAATTAAGTAAGATTGTCACGTCAGCCCCGAGTGGTTTTCAGAACAGATTAATTCTGCCTGTTTACAAGATCTTTAGATAAAAATGTCTCTGTTCATTTTAAATATTAAAGGAACTGAACCAAATCGACAACTGAACGTTCGTGGTGTAAATTTCATCTGAAACAGGTGCCGACATATTTCTGTTTTTTAGTTGGCAGTATATTCAGAGACAGGCTTCTTGAAACCAACTCGAGAATTACGTATTTGTACTTAATACCGCAATATCTGTAATCATATTCTATTCTCTCAAGATTACAATATAATTATTGCCTTTTTTGCTCCCACATCCTAATTGTTCTACATAATTAATAAACGGTTGTATTTCAAGGCGAACTGAATCATGTCTAAAATTGCTTCAAGATTTTGAATGATTTGCTGTGATATCTGTGTTGGTTTAATAGTTTAATGTAACATTGTATAATCCAATAAATGTGAAAGAGATCGGTGCTTTCCTTTGTCAATGTGTGTGCTATACTATATCTTCTCTCAAGATCCAGTTCTGTTAAAATATGTTATTTTTGCAAGTAATATATAATTTTGGTGAAACTCGTTTGCAAAAGCATGCTTTGGCTTGTAGACTCTTAAATGGATGTCTTTTACACATTTCCTGTCTCTGTAAACAAAGCACACACTAACAAGCTACATTGGCATCGAGGGATGTTGAATATGTCTACAGTACAAATATTTTTATGAACCTAACACATGAATAAATATGCATATCAATTTGTAGAGCCTCAATTTTAGTGCTTAATTGGCTTGGCCAAGAGAAGACTTATTCAAAATACAGAAAAGGCCTAAGCAGTTGACTGTAATTAAATATTTCATTTGAGGCTAGGCACTGTTTCTGCAGCTGACATGCAAATTTTCACGATCAATTCTTCAATGTTTTATTGCAGTTCTCAGTCGGAGACGTTCGGTGAAGCAACGGTTTGATAGGTGATGGAGCTTTTCACCTACTGGTAATGCTCCGAAGATTTATGAACAGCAGGACAGCAAAAATCTGAATTCATGGAACCCTTTGAATCCTTTGTACAGTAGCAAAGCAATCACTTTATTGCTACTGAGAGGCGATGCACTTTATCTCCACAACCTGTTTAACAGAATACTAAAATACATATTTCATAATTGGAAGTAAACATTTCCTCCAACTATATTTTAAAATGACTTCTAAATAATCGAATTACAGCGATATATTCAGGAACAAAAACGTGCCACATAATTGATTGAGAGTAAAGAACAAATAAAAATAAGGTTATTAAAGGGAAACACAACTATGTTGTGAATTTAGTTTTATAGCAGTCTTTTTTTTAAAATTGCTTCTCATTTGTTGACTGCAGTAAGACTTGTATCAAGTGAGCGCGCCCTTGAGAACCTCGTTTTTATTTCACTGTCGAATGGTGAATATTACAGAATGACCACCGTTCGAATACAAATAAGCAGATAATATCTTCAGCTTGTCTAAATTATTTGACAGCACAAAAATAATCAGAATTTCCTGTAGAAACATAGGGAGTATTAAATTTATGCAAGAAATAGTACATACAACTTATAAAATGTCCAATGTATGTTAAAAATGGGCATGTTATCATTTAAAATATCGCCGTGTTAAAAATCACTTAATCTTTTAATACTCTTTATTCCAGCTGTACGCATTTGTGTTACATCAACCATGGTTTACACTTACTGACCGCCAGAGTCTCATCAGGATTCAAATTACACCGTTTATCGCTGTATGTGAAGTATTTAAACCCGAAAATGCATTTTAAGTACCTTTTATTCGCCCTTCAAACAAAACAGTGCAATTAATCTCCCAAATTGAAGTATGCCTTTCTAGATATTTTATATCATTCTCGGGTCGCATGTGACATTCAAAAACCTCCGTGTATCATCAATATGCTACATGATTCTTTTAAAACTGATGTCCGCACACGGGCATCTCCATGCGATGGCTTGGCTCACTTGTTTAACGATGAAAGGATTGGATGATGCAATTGGTGTTAAATATATGGCTAATTATGCGTATGAAAATTAAGCATCAGAGTTATGCTAATAGGAGGCGCCTTTAGCTGTTTATCAGAGCTCTTGAGACTGACATTTAATCAAACTACTCTAACTACTGCACATGCACGTGTGTTCTTTCACCATATCACTTCTTGATAGATACATTTTTGCTCCATCACAAGTGATACCTTTTTAAATACACCAGTAAATATCATCTCAGTGAGTACAACGTTAAACAAACTTTTGATAGTATATTAGCAATTGTTCAAATGATTTGATTTTATTGCAATTTGCATGTTTAAGTTAGTCCGTCTCAGTTATGGAGCAGAACACACTTGGAATAGTTCGGCCGTCTGCCAAATTTGCATTTTTGACTAAAATTTTCATCATTTCTAATGTATGTATATTTTTCTCCAGTGCCATAGTTTCAAACAACTAATTAAACAATAGACTATTGATGGAATAATTGAACTGTGTGCAAAATATTTGCATTATAGCCAAGCCAATTTAGTGCAATAAAATTGACACTATTTACATCATCGAATATTCGCTGAACTTTATGAAGGGTCCTCGGCAGTGAGTTGTGATGTGCAATTATTGTTGTTGGCGAAGAAAACGCAATAAGTTTTTTTGTATGTCGGATCTCCAAGGTGGGGAACTCCTTCGGATCTGACACATTGGGCATAAAGCTAACAAAAGTGATTTCATACATTAGTTAACGCTCTAAGAACCGGTTTTCAAAATTATGACATCGCAGTCTGCCCTAATATTTTCGATTGTTATACTTATTATGCAGCAGTATTGCGTTCATCTGAATTTTCAAAAGATGTGGTCAGTTGAAGAAGTAAACCGCGAAATTGCATAAGTAACAAATAGTTGTTTTTTGAAATCATCTGATTATTAATGTTAACCAGGGACCTTTTTTAAAAAAAATACTTAACTATTTGTTCCAATTTTCCTTCCAGAGACTCAGGCCACGGCTTTTACTGAGACATTTTTTCTCGGCTTGGCAGAGCGAGCATCGAAGTAGCCAATCAGAAGAGCACGTGGTGAAATTGGACCTATCAGCTTGCACTGTTAATGAATATTCATGAGGTATCGAGTCAAACCTTTCAGGCGAGTTTGTGTGTATTCACAGCATCATGCTTCGACTTTGTCAACCCAAAAACTCCATTTTCTTATGAATGGAAAGTGAAAAAAATCAGATTCGCTTAAATTGGGATCCTTCTCGGCCGGAGTAAGTAGTAGAAGAAAAAGACGTGAAGTGACAAGCTGGGAGGCGAACGATGACCATGACTACAATGTCAGAAAACCTCAACAGCCCCGTCTCGGGTAAAGCAGTTTTTATGGAGTTTGGACCACCAAGTCAACAAATGTCGCCTCCCATGTCTCACGGACATTACTCCATGCACTGTTTACATTCTGCCGGCCACTCTCAACATGACAGCTCCTACAACACTGTTTCATCCTTCTCCCGATCTCTGGGCTACCCCTATGTTAACTCAGTGAACAACCATTCCGCTAACCCTTACATCAGTTCAGTGCAGTCGTACCAAAACAGCTCGAATCTGGCCCATACACGATTAGAGGACACAGGTAAGAGCCGCAGGATAAGTCAGTCGCTAAATCTAATTTGCTGTAAAATACGTGAGAGACAGTATGTTACAGCAGTGTTGAACCAGCCCAACGAGAAAATTTGTAGCACAGAAGTTCGCATCATTCTGCCTCTGATCTTTGTAATTATTTATTGCGTAATGCCATAAACAATGCATGCAATTATGGGTAATTATACGTAAACCGTCGCTGGTAAAAATAGACAAACTTTTAACTGCTGTGTTAAATGCGTCGTTATCGTGTTGAAGGTAATTATGTGTTGGATTTGTATTATTATGTCTATTTTTTTTCCTTTTAGGAGCAGAGTCAGATAAAGGTACCGTGGTGGAGAGTGGGGAAGTTAGGTTTAATGGGAAAGGGAAAAAGATTCGCAAACCCCGAACCATATATTCCAGTCTACAACTGCAAGCTTTGAACAGACGGTTCCAACAAACTCAGTACCTAGCTCTGCCTGAAAGAGCAGAACTTGCTGCTTCTCTGGGCTTGACGCAGACACAGGTAACAGAGGCATTAGACTAAAATGCCAAGTTCATTTGTTCGTCCCAATATTACATCAAATAAATCCTACTCTCGAGTAAAATCAAGCATCGGCAACGTTGCTTTTAAATGTAAAACCATAAACCCCCGAGCAAATTTAATTTAATTCGGATTTCAAAGAAAGTTTAAGAAAACAACGCAATGGTATGTCACACTGCATAAGTCCAAGTGTGTGTTTCCCTTGGAGCAAGTTGAACCATTTCAGTCAAATGAAGTTTAAATCAATAAAATACTACTGACTTGACGGGACTCTCCCTCTCGCACACAGACACAGACACAGACACACACACACACACACAATGTGTTCATTAAAGAGTATGAAGCAGGAATTGTAAATTTACCAGCGAATTGTTTGGGAAGGAATTTCAACAAGTTACTGAAAGAAATACTGGTGAAAATGTTACACCATAATTTTCATCTGTGTTCTGAAACGTTGTACCCGTCCAGAAGAGCTAATCCAACATTGAGAAAACTCCCCGTTGTATTTTTTAGAGCTTTAATACTTAAACATGTTTATTATGTTATACAGGTAAAAATATGGTTCCAGAACAAACGCTCAAAGTTCAAAAAACTGATGAAACAGGGGAATGGCGCAATGGAAAACAGCGCCCTTGCAAATGGTAGGGGCTTATCGGGATCTTCCCCTCCAGTTCCTCCAGTCTGGAACGCCTCATCTGCCGGCAAGAATTCCACAGGGACCCCGGGAAACTACATCCCTAGCTACACATCATGGTACCCTCCAGCGCATCAGGAATCTATGCAACAACCCCAACTGATGTAAAATAGCCGCCTTTTTTTTAAGCAAGGACACTAATCCAAGAAAGCAGTTTCTGAAGTGCACCGTGCTCTCAGCAGACATGCACAGATGTGATGCGGAGCGAGTTCCCAATGATGAACAGCTGACAGATCGGCGAAAATTCTGTTAGAACACGTTTAGAACAGACTGTCGGCAAGAAGACTCCGGGGTATTCTTTCCCGGGACAGTTAGAAAGCCTTTGTTACAATTTCGTTGTATTCATCCTATTCAAAAATAGGCAGGCTTTGTATCGAGTGCAGTCTCCCCAGTTAGGATGTTAGGTCTGTAAACGGATGACTGTAACGCAGCGCAGAAGTCATAACAGTGGGAAGTTCTTAGTGCACGCGGTCACCGTTTTTGTAAATATTATTTAAATACATTGCACATATTTTAGTGTTTCTCTTTGTTTTTGTGGAGTGTACATGATGCGTTGTGAAATGGGATCTTAATATTTACCTGTGAAAATTGAAACGTGATGCTGAAAACACCATGTCTAGCGTTCTAAATGTAAAGGTTTAGTTTTATATTGATAATGTTAACTTATTGCTTTGTATCTTTGAATCTTTGTAAATATATTATAAAGTCCATTCAAAATAGTAAAATTATGATTTTAAACAACGACGTTTGCATTATGAAAGCCTCTGTGTGCTCATTCCAAATATACTAATACAGAACTGTTGGGAATTCCTGCATAATTCATTTACTATCTTCCCTCTGACTTCAATAATGCGATATTCTCAATTTTGTGTATTCCAGTAATATGACGAATAGATCAGACGTCACTTTCGGTCTGTTGGGAATAGCGTTAGCTACTGCGAAATGGAGTAAAATTTACAGATTTAATTCCACAGGTGCCAGCAATATTTATGTTCATATTTACATACATACAAATCGAATAGTGTGCATTGAATTTCACAACACGTGGAATTTTCTGTTGCTGCTACTTGGTCCGAGTGTGGGATATAATAATACAAATTCGCATCGTTTCTGACCGCGCCTATGGCTCATAATTTAAGGTTGGATTATTTTGTCGCAACCAAACGTTAGTTTCACTGTCACGTCTAACCTGTACTAATTTAAATTGGATGCAATTATTTTTACAGCAATTAGAACACTTATTCCTTTTCAGATGTGTCTATCGCTCTTATAAGCTCTTTTATATTCTTGGGGCACAATAAATCTCTTTTTCGGCATTGAATGACAGGAAGCCACTGCTGTGTTAACTAAATAATGGGTAAAAGAAGCAGGTGCTGCAGGATAAAAAATCCCTGCCGTTTGTTCAGAGGAGTTGAAAGCTGTGTCATTTCTAGAAGGAACAAATTGGCAACTTCAAAGAGACTGTTGTTTTAGGATGATGGGCTAACTGCGCTTTTTTCAGCAATCTGTGCCGATTTGCTATCAACATCTTGGAAGAACTAGAATAGATGCTAAATTCACCAACACTGGTGACCTCAAAGAAGCCATTCAATCAAAAGATATCCCCGTTAATCAGCCAAACTCATTATTTCCCGAAATAACTACTAAATGGATAATAGCACAAGCTATGTGCATATGTGTATTTGAATACAACAAGCTTCAAGGAAATTTCTTGTGCCCAAGGCCTGCCGAAATTAACAAAGGAATATGAAACTAAAATAAACATGTAAATAGGCATGTACGTATTGTACAATACTTTGCTATTGATACTTTGATTAAATACTTCCACGAGAATTTGTCAGAATATTTTGCTGTTGAAAATCTGGGACAAAAGTGACACTAACCATTACACGTAGCAATGCTAGATGTATTAATTTAAACGAAGTGAACAGTGAAAACCTTGGTCGAAAACCTTGCTTCCACAAATTAAGACAGCTACAGTTTAAATTCGTGTTTAAGTATAGCAATTATAACTTTGGTAAAGCTAGGACTTGGACAATAGAGTGCATTTTATACAAAAACTCTTCTAAAAATAAGGTAACAGCTTAGTCAACAATAAATGAGTTTATTCTGCCAAGAGCTCCAAATGGGCATACAGCTGCATCGAAGAGGTTCGGCATTATTGCACCGTATTCTCTACTTGATTACAATCCGAGGCCTTCAAACGAACGATAATTACAGTAATTTGGGGTTTATTTATTCTAATATAGTTTCGTATCATTGGGGTAATTATGAGCAATTTTTTCGCCCGGGGAATCTTTGCATTAACAAAAGAGGTAGCAGTGAAAGCCAAATTTGAACAGCATTGAGAAAGAAGCAGTATACTAAAATAGGTGTGTTTCCATCTTTGCAAATCAAAAGTACGTTTGTCATGAGGTCTGCAAATTGCTTGCAGGTGTATGGAGAAGAATTGTCAATAGGAAACTATTCAAAATCAATAAGCTACAATGTTGGAGTAATATATAGAGCAAAGGAAATTGTCCCAACAAGATCTAATGTTTTCCTCGCACATGAATCTTTGGTTTATCTCTGCTTTAACATTTTGTGTCCAAAAGCCATTGAGTTGTCAATCTAGTTGCAAAAACAGGCAGCTATACACAGTGGAACAGTGTGTTTAAAGTATCCTACGGCAATTGACATCTTATTTACTATTTACATTACTGGAAATCCAGTTTCTTTTCCAAGTTTTAATATTTTTTCCATTCTCTGTTAGAATTTTTAAGATATCCCCAAATATTTCCGAATTATTTTCTGCCCCTGAAAGAAGCACTACCGACCAAGAGAAAACGCCAATATTTTCATTCTATTTTGAAAAGAAATAGGAATAAGATTAGACCGCAAACTATGTTGACGTACCCGAAATAAATTTCAATTTTCACAGGCATTTTTTTACTGTTTATTTTCTCAAGAACATTGCGATCTGCAGCATAAGTAGAAATGTGATTGAATTGTGCCTACTTTGACCTTTGTAGGTTATACACCACCCCAGAAAAGGAAAGTGCGTTGTAACATCTAGCAAATGTCGAAAGTAAACAAATATCGGTTTAAATGACGTCGAAATGTAAGAAAATGTTTTGAAGATTTGAATCCCGGATAGTACGTGCTTTACAACGGCGGTCGGCTTTTTCCAGAATTTGTGATATTTTAATTTGTAGATGTAAAAATATATTCGAGTAAAAATGCAAAAATTCTTGACTTAAATCGTTCAATATACGACCAGCAATATCTGAAAATGCATTATGACTTTTAAAAATTAATCAGCGTCTTGCCACCGTACCTAGTTTTCGTTTTCGCACTTAACGCATTCGGTCAGAACTAGTTTCAGGGGAAGAATTTATAATTTGAATTATCTATTTACAGCAGTACAATTCATTGTAAGAATCACGCTTTACATGCTTCTCAACCCAAGCGACTACAGAAACAAATAGTTTATATCCTTACCTTGTTCTTTTCAGACAAGCTGGTCGATTCTATTAAGTCATTGGAAGAGATTTTGTTATAATGCTAAGGAAAGAGGCTCATGTGAGTGAATTTCTGCGAGCAGATCCACTATACCTCTTCTAAATAGCTCAATATCGACTGCAGAATATGACTGCATTTCTGCTATAGCCTGTCTTTATAGCTGATGAAAAGATTGCCGATTATTAGCATAAATGTTTACTCTTCATTACGCTGATGACATTCTGCTCTCGAGAACTTGGTAATCTTTCGAAATTATGAGCAATTTTTAAAAAAAATTAGAGCAGTGCTGTTACCATGCAATTCAAGCTATTCTGCGTAGGCTCCAAACGGATATAATTATCGAGGAGTCAAGATGTTATGCTAAAAACTATGCATTGATATTCCCATTTATTATGTACATACAACTTTGACAATGTTGATGCTTGAAATAGCAGGAAATTGTCTTGCGCAAAAATTACAGTCCATATTAGGACATCTGAAATTGCGAAGAATTATATAGTAATTGCAGGCTTTCAGTTCCGAGAGCCAGAAAGCTCAAACTCGAGAGAATGCGGATAAAATTACAGTTGTGTTCAGTGCAAAGTTTAGAGAGGAAATTCTAAAATTTTCCAAATTGACTATCCAGGATTCCGGAAGTGACTATACCACATGACATAAATTTTTTTTGAGGGCGCGCCTGTTTCTAACAACTATTCGAATTTATATACCTCCTTCCTAATCATTAATGAAAACCCACATACAGAACCAATAGATAGGCTCGGATACGTCAGATATCAAAAAGGGTCGGGTTTTCTAGAAGTGCGGATATTCCGAGTTACATCACCCCAGTACATTCTTATAAGAGAATCGATGTGACAGCCCCGGGGAAAATGAGACATCTTGCAGTGCAGCAATCAGTGACAAAGTGCAGCGTTATTCCTGAAAATGTTCTAGACGTGTAGCATATTTTCAAAAGAACGAAATTAATAAACAATTTTTTCAAAATGTAATCGAATCATTTGGTCAATATGCTTCTAGATCCAATGTATATCTTCTATCGGAATCGAACAGAACTTCATCATGTTCAAGACGCGGTAATCACTTTACCCAAAGTCGATCTGGCGAATCATCGTTACATTTTGTTCAGTTGTAACGATAAACCATATTCAATAAACCTTATTCGATAAACCCTATTTTTCTAACGAAATATGTTTGGTCTGTCTTTGTGCAAACGCAAACCACATTCTCTTGCTTATTGTTTATCATAAAGAACCAGTGTGCAATAAACAATTTAAAACATATTATATTTTACAAAGTAAATAAGTGATTGACAGTCATGCATTTTTAATTTCTAAAATCAAAAGTTTTGCAGTGTCCCTCAGCAGCAGATTTAGCAAACCGTTTCAAACAATTTCTCACGTTTGGAACAAAATAGTAATTCCAAAACTTTGTTAGTGTTGGGTTAATACCCGTAACTTACCGCAGATATAATATTTAAGAATTGGTAGTTTATATAATTCGTTACAAACCAATCCAATGCATTTAATTCTTTTAATTCTATTATTTTTTTTTGTTTCTAGTGTAACTGGTCCTTCGTTTCCTGAACGAAACACAGACGTCTCGATTACATCCACATGCATTAAGCTAAACAGGAAATTTTATTAAGGAAACGTAAACACAAATCAGTGGATCCTTTTCTGTAGTTATTTCTGTGTTATCTGGTCAATTACAAGAACAAAATAAACGAGTGAAACTAAGTTCAGAAATCGAAATAAATAGTCCAAGAATTTTATTTTTAAGTCACACTTTGGTCCGCTTAACAGATTTGTTTAAACAAACCTCTTTTTCTTATAATACGAAATCATCATTGTTAATATAACGTATTTCTTAAAGTAATGACTGTTTTGTCTGATCATACTAGTTTTCTAGTTTTCCGGATCGCAGACATCGGGTGTAGCTGTTATTTCAGCTTTTAATATTTACCAAAAAAAGGCGCCTGTATTTTTGCATATGTTGTATGTTTGCATGTGTGCCTGGCTGGGGAATTGTTGAAAACGTGTCGGTTTTCCATTCTATAATACACTGCTGATCATATTTCGCGATCGAAAATCCGCCCCCCCCCCCCACACACACACGAATCATCGTATTCCCCAAATTATAAAGGTTTCGTTATAAATAATTTCCATCTACGGGTCCTATCATATTGTAGTCATCCACTTGTTTCTTGATGTTCTTACAAAGATTGTTGCATCTTTTTACTTTAAAACAATGAATAAGCGGCTGCGTTCGGGTAATGTAAGCAGCGTTATAGCCATTAAGCAACAGGAAAACGCTTTTCGGCTTTGCTTCAATGCATACAGCTCTCATTTTACATGCATGTTCTGCTAGAAATTAATATTTTGAATCCTTTTATTCCACCGACAAGATCTCTCGAGGAAACGAAGCTCCGAATAGATCAGAGGGCCTGTTTGTGTGGCTTCACTGTTGCTGTGCTTACTAGTAGTTTGCTTCGGGCGATTTTTCTGTTGGTTTGTTCCTCTCGCGGTTCATAAAAAAAGGGAATCTATAGAAAGGAGCTCTGTCTCCAGTGTGTCTACTTGCTCCTGAGCCAAACTTGCCTCTCCAGAGCTCGCATGCCAAAGCGCTTTGCGTGCCTCTAACAACTGGCTTAAACTTTCCGCCCCAGGCACTAATACTTGGGCCTGTTAATCACCGTCTACATGGAATCCCTATAAATGAACAGTTGTCTTGTTAACAAAAATCCAAAGGGCAACAACTTTTTTTCCAGGACTATATCACACGTTTAATTTCAGTAACAATGTTAGGAACCCTTCGAGAATCTTTCGAGTAGTTATTATCCACATCAATTATTCAACCTGCCTGGAGTTGCAAAGCTGTTCCAGCCGGCAGTGAGCTGCAACTAAAATGCGAAAACACTAAGTGGAACTGCCTGAGATTCGTGTGTTTTCTCAATATAATCATTTGGCCTGCATTTTGGGGCAATTTTCGGTTTGGCTCCCCAGTTAACAATTTCAACATGACTGTCGCAGACGTGTTACGATAAAAAAAATTATCCGAATTATATGTCCAAGCCTGTTGAGCTATTCACAGATGATATTCAGTATGTTCTCTCTACAACCTGGCTCGCCAAAAGTTACGTCAGAAGTAATATTTATGGGATAAATTTATCCGGCGCCGGCTCTCCGGAGGGCGGAGCACGCTTTAATGTGGAGAATATGTCGTTGATTGATGAATGTCTGCGCTAAGGCACTGCCGCCGCGGCACGTAAACATCTATAATCTGCAAAACAAGGAGCCAGTTGTAACAATCCTGTGTTTCGGCGCCTATACTTTAATTGAGAACAGCTAAACTACAGCACTGTTTGCAGTTTCCAAGTTGTAATACCTTGCTGGTGAATACTAGGCTATGTTTCTAGTAACAGCTAGTTGAGTTTATTGTTAGGGACGGCAAAGGTACATCGCAGAATGCGGCAACTGTCATTAATAGTTGGTGAATTTTCTTCGATATGTCAATAAAACCACTCTACTAAAACAAAAAAAAGACATTTTTTTATAAATTTGCTTGATTCAAGCGTTCGTGATTACAGTAGTAACAATAAAATAAACATTTAAACAATATTTATTTAAATAATATATT
Source organism: Pristis pectinata (assembly GCF_009764475.1). Lineage (NCBI taxonomy): Eukaryota > Metazoa > Chordata > Chondrichthyes > Rhinopristiformes > Pristidae > Pristis > Pristis pectinata. The sequence goes on from NC_067405.1 coordinate 44,863,676, forward strand.
TCTTTTCATAAAAGCAACATTGTACTGACGTTGTTTTATAGAATAAATAAAGAAAATAGTCCCCCCCCCCCCCCAATCTATCAGTGGAAAAAATCAGTAGCACATTTAACTTGTACGAAACGCTTTAAATGCAGGGTTGAACCAATAAAAACAGTACAGTATATCAGACATCATTGGAACAGCTACGTAACACAGAAAAAACTTGGATCAAACTCTATTGTAGTTGTATTACAACAATCAATCTAATGGATGCACATTCGTATTCAGGTAGTTCTGCACGAAGAAAGGTATTTATTTACACATCATTTTCGATCGTCTACACTGCAAGCTTTAATAACCATGATCGGCGTTTTAACAGCATTGAACCGACTCCAGTCATAAATACCACACAAAGTTAGTTCGAAAACATAGAAAATGAGGTCATTTGCAAAGGCACCAGTTAATATAAACGTTATAAAGGATGGTACTGTAATGATTGGTCTTTTAAAAAAAACTCCAACTTTCCCTGTTTCAGGAAGTTTTTAGGTAGTGTCTCATTTAACCAGACAACGATCTGCGGTAAGGTGGGCTCAGTACATTGTCCCTGTGCTTACAGTAGGCTGGTGCTGAAGAACCGGGGTTGATTGAAAATGTGAAGCACTACTTGAACCAGGATACCAGGAGTAGTTTCCTATAAAGGCCGCGGCAGGGCTGTTGTTCTGTGTGATGGCTGAGTTGCAGCTGATTCTCTGGTGTGGAGAATGGTCCCATGCTATTGAGGAGGGAGGAGAGCTGCAAGGTGGAGACTCCCTGGCACTGAGATTCTGTTCTTTTGGCAGTTCTGCATTTTTCCACATTTTCTTGAATTTAGATCGGCGGTTCTGAAACCAAATTTTTACCTGTATAATTCAAAAATAAAAGATATTTGTAGAAACTACAATGCAACATGTTATGATGTTTATAAATCTCAGCAACAATATATTTCCACGTTGCAATTTAGCTTAGAGAAACCTTGGAGGCAAGTTTTGTTTTTAATGTTTTAACGCATAGAATTGAAGCGAATATTTCATTTTACATATTAAATATACACACTCTCTCCAGAGCCGTCTCCATGTTGGAGCTTTACCTGAGTCTGTGTAAGGCCCATGGATGCAGCCAGCTCGGCCCTTTCAGGCAAAGCCAAATACTGGGTCTTCTGAAACCGTCTCTGCAAAGCTGCCAGTTGAAAGCTGGAATAAATGGTTCGGGGTTTTCGAACTTTCTTTGGTTTTCCATTTACTATTCTTATTTCAGGCTCGCACTCTTCTTTTTCTGAAAAAAATCAGAACAATTATTTTCTGAAACTAAAACGAAATAATGCTAGAAAAACCTCAGCAGGCCATTTAACATCCGTGGAAAGAGAAACGGTCAATGTTTTGGGTCTGCGACCTCCCGTCAGGATTGTTTTTTGATTAGCAATTATTTTCTAATTGTCGATAACAGAAATATTTACATTGTGCGTCATGAACACAGACATATGCATACATTGCATTGTTTTGTTAAATATAACTTTATATTCCAACGTCAATCAAATTAAACTCTTACGCCTTCACAACGTGCGAACATTTCACGTTACTATTAGCAGTTCAATCAAGTAATTGATTTCGATATCTTACCTACATCAGTATTTACCGGCGAATTACTTGTACCGAAGGATGTGTAGGTATTGTAACAATTTGTGTAACTGATTTCATAGGATTTGGCACTGTACGAAAGATTGTTCATGTTACCAACGTGGAACTGGTAGGAGTTAAGCTGTCCATAAGGCGACCCAGCGCAGGGGCCGTGCTGCTGCCCATTGTAATAGCTGCTGTCAGTTGCAGTAGACACTGGCAACGTTGGAGATTCCTGGGAGTGGGACTTGTGCATGGTGTGATAACTCGAGGTAATTTGGTTCGAATGCATATCTGCAGCAAGACTGTCAAATACACCGGTCATTTTTTTAAAAGAAAAAAATATATTTTAGAAATACAGAGTTACAAATATCAGCTCAGAAAAATTTCGGTGCTGATCCGGAAACCATGTTATTATGGCACTGCCCGAACAAGCGACACGGCGCTCATGCTCTGCAATTGCCCGCGACTTCGGGGACTCCAGCATTAAAGGCGCGTCACGTGCGGCCGTCGTCACGTCGCCGAGCTGCAGCCGATAGGCTGGCGCGGCCGGCCCCCGTGACGCGGGTGACCCGCTGCCCGGGTCGGCGCTGGCGGCGGGGGTGCGGGGCGGCGGGGCGGCCGGGCAGCCGCTGATCCGCCTTCAACGGAGCGGGGAAACTGACTGCGGCTGCCACAATAACCCGCTTTGTCCTCCTCATGTGTCCTGCTCTATCTTGAAATGAAACAAATAAACACAAATGAATGAGGGGGCCCAGGTAGGCTGAGTAGGAAGGACCCATTTCCCCTAGCGGAGAGGTCAGCATCCGGGGGCAGAGATTTGAAGGAATTGGTAGGATTAGAATGGAGATAAGGGGATAAAAAAAAATCGCCCTGTGGGTGGTAAGGGGTCTGGAACTCACTGCCTGATGCAGAGGTTGGTGGAGGCAGAAACTCTTAGCACGTTTAACAAGTACTTCCATCTGGGTTGGGGAACCGGGGGACCTGCAGGGTTGGAACGTAGTATTTGGTTGCATAGCTTTTCTCGACCAGCACAGGTGTGATGGGCCGAAAGGCCTTATGTGGTATAAATTTTATATGATTCAACGATTCTTCATTGTTCGGTTCCCTGTGCACAGAGTGGCGTTGCATCAGACCTGTGTTCACATCTAATTTTAAACTTTATGTTCTGGTGAAGGCCACTGATCTGAAGTATTAGGTCTATTTCTTCATCCACGAATGCTATCTAACCTGCATAGATTTTTTCCCCAGCATTCTCCATTTTTATCTCAGATTTCCAGTATCTGCAGATTTTTTAAAAGTTTTTTTTAAAATGTAAAAATTGCTGGAAATACTCAGCAGGTCAGTCAGCATCAGAAAGAGCGTTTCAGATTGATGTTCTTTCATATTCTATTCGAGTTCCTGCTTCATAATAAATCCAATGGAACAGTTGTGGAAGTGCAAAAATGAAATAGTCTTACACACAACTGAAATAATCTAGAATTTAGCAGTTCTATATCATTTCCTTGGATTGGTGACAGGGATTGACAGTGACTGATTACAGTGAGTTAAACACATTAAACAGGATGCCTTCTTGCTGCTTTTGCCTTGTGCTGCCACCTTGTGGTTCTTAGTTTGGTTTTCGCGTGGGCTTTCCCAGCTCACGACAGCATCGGGTTGTCAATGAGGAAACAGTATTGGTTTTTTACTTGCGATAGCTCATTTTTTAAAGTCATTTTTTCGTTATAGGGCGACCGATTATAAATGAATGTTTATACTTCAAGTAAATGTTAGCCTTTTGTTGACTAGATGACATCCTGATAGAGCTGTCGATGTTTAGAAGTTGAATTGGCTTCGCCAGAAACATTTAGAACCTTCAGAGGGTCAGAAGTTTATAATATGCACAATAACCTGCTTAGTCCTGTGATGGTTACTTAAATAGTTAAGTAAGGCGTCCTCGGTTGAGGCGGAAAAGAATGTTACAAACATCATTAAATGGTTATTTTAAACGGTTTATAAATGCAACCATTGTAGCATCACAAATAATTTAGGGGTATATTCTTGTCCACACTAATATAACAAATTCAATCAAATTTCATGCACATTCTCATACCCAAAGTACTTTACAAAGCTTATTAGTCAATAGTATGTGTGTACAGGATTATGTGTAGGCCATGTACAAACCAAAACCAAAATAAACATTTCTGGGTGCAATGAAATCAAAGTAAACTATCCAAGTAGCCGGATAATAACCAGATTTCTTATCTATGTAACACCATGTGAGACTGTATTTAGGATTGATATCAGACAAATTGATATCTCAGTTAAAGTTGTGCTCAAAGCTTTGCCAAAAATTAGAATTTAATAATTTGCTGAATCAGTTTCTCATAACATTCAAAGAAATGGAACGTCTTAAAATGAGATGATTTTGTAGCCTGTTAGCCTCCTGAGCCTTCCGCACCCGCTTCCCACAGCCAAGCAGATATTTAGTATTCTCCTAACCTCTCCTGGCACCAACATGTTTATGGTCTTCAAGCTCCACCTCCAGAATAGGATTTCAGCCTGAATGAAGATGTTTTGAAGACTGTCCCTCACCGGCTGTATTTTCGGTTCCAATCCATACCCTTCCCCTCAACTCACTATCAGCTGCAATTGCTTTCCACGGGTTGCCACTCTCCACTTTACTTTCCCTTTTGCAGTAAACACTTGTAGTTTTCTTCTCCACCGGATTGCATATCCATGTTTTAATTCACAACACCCACTGACCTAACTTGCCGTTTCCCAATGCATGCATTGAGCCTGTTTCTTTTCTGTGTATTTTTCCTTCCCCTTTTTTCCTTTCCACTTCTTTCTCTCTCCTGTCCCCACTCTCTTGGCTCTCTCCTCCCACTCTCTCCCCACCCATTCCCTCCTCTTCCCTTCCCCATCTTAGCCTCCCCCCTTCCCTTTCCCCGTTATTTCCATCCTTAGTTTCCCTTTAGTTCCACTATTCATTGCCCTTTAAATTGGTTTGCCCTAAAAAAATGGAATTGGGGTCGACTTAAATGTAGTCTTCTTCAATGTATGAATAGGATGCGTTCCTGAAAAATATTTCATTAAGAGAAATTTTGTAAATCAAGAAGGTTGGGTGAAATGCATGGTGGGAATTCTGGTATAATATATTCCTTTGCACTGAGAGTGGCACACCATTCATCACAGCAAGAAGTAGCTTTGTAAATCGAAGGCATGTTCCCAGCTAAGTCGATGGTGTCGTAATGAAAATTTGTAAATCAAACATTCATAAATCAAGGAAAACCTGTAACAACAATTTGCATTTATTTGGCACCTTTAGTAGTATAATCAGATAAAAGTTGACATTCATGTGCATAGGACCCTGATATTTTCAGTGTTCATTTGCATTTTCTACCACTTAGTTTAGGTTCCTACCTCCAGTATGAGATGTCCAGTAAGAGAATCTAATCACTTCTTGCTAATATACAATGTCATTTTCATTGCCAAATACTTCCCTCATCAACATTCCCGAAATTGCTATTGACTAGGTACTTAACTGGACAAGTTACATAAATACTTGTAACATAATAATTAAATTTCTGATCAATAGCGATTCCAGGAATGTTGATTGTGGAAGTATTGGACAATGGAAATGCTGGTCAGATGCTGGATATACTGTGGCAAGCAACTCACTTCCTGACATGCCAAAGCCATTGACATCTGGGGTACATGCCTTCCTAATATACCAAAGCCTTTCTATGATCTGCAAGGTGCAAGTCAGGACTGTGATGGAATACCTGGGAATTGGCTGGATGAATTTCTGCTCCAACAACATGACAGCACACAGAACAGAACAGCTCCTGGATCTACATCTCAATCACCAACCTCAACATACAACTCCCTGCACCTCTGGTGCAGTTGGGTTAGAGGTGCTACCATCTACAAGATGGTAACAACTTCAGAAGCTTTTCAGAGAAGTTCTGTAAATCCTTAATCTAGTGACTCAGATCAAAAAGGGAGCAAAAAAACAAACTGCTAGAGGAACTCAGTGGGTCAAACAGCATCTGTGGAGGCAAAGGAACAGTCAATGTTCTGATGCAAGCTCTTGATCCAAAACGTTGACTATTTCTTTGCCTTCACAGATGCTGTTTAACCCACTGAGTTCCTCTGGCAGTTTGTTTTTTTTTGCTCCAGATTCCAGCATCTGCAGTCTCTTGTGTCTCAAGAAGGGAGAAGCTATTTCCCTTGAAAAGTGGATCGAGAAAATGGAGGTCATAGATTCAAAGTCAAAGTTGAGTTTATTGTCCTATGCAGAAGTACATGTATGCACAGATACAATGAAAAACTTACTTGCAGGAGCATCAAAGGCACATAGTATCAGAGACTCAACATTCACAAGAAAAAACATAAACATAAATTATACAAAATTAGAACAAAGAAAAAACAAAGTCTATTGTGGTGCAAAGTGGTCACAGTGTTGCTATACTGAGGTAGTAACTAGTGTTCAATTGTTTCAAGAACCAAATTGTTGAAGGGAAGTAGCTGTTCTTGAGCCTGGTGATGTGGGACTTCAGGCTTCTGCACCTCCTGCCTGATTTAAAGTAGTTGGTAAAGAAAGTGCAGGGGAAAAGAAGAAATTTCTCCACTCAGAGGCTTCTTAAGATCTGCAGCACAGCATCTTAGAGTGATGGAAGAGCACTAATTCATAGAATCACAGAATGGCTGCAGCATTGAAGCTGTTTGGTTCATTGACGTAAGAGCTAATCCCTCTCCCCACAGTACTGCAGATTCATTCCTTTCAGATACTTCTTCAGTTCTCTGAAGGCGATAATTGAATCTGCTTCCACCACCAGCAGAGCATTCCAGGCCCAACTATTTGCTGTGTGAAATACTTTTTCCTCTTGTCATTTTTGGTTCTTTTACCAGTCACCCTATTTTATGTCCCCAAGTGAAATGGAGATGAATTTCTCTGGCCAGCCGAATTTGAGGACGGTGTTCCATTGTCCTTCCCGATTGATGGAGTCAAGGTCAAATCAAAGTCAGGTTTAACATTGTGTGCACAGGTGCAATGAAAAACTTACTTACAGCAGCATCACAGACACATAGCATCAGATAAGCAGCATTCACAAGAAAAACATAAATTAAACATAAATTATATACAATTTTTACAAGAACACAATGAGAACAAAAGAACAAAGTCCATTGTAGTGCAAAGTGATCAAAGGATCACTTGCTATATTGAGGTAGTGATTAGGGTTGTGCTGGTTGGTTCAAGAACCAAATGGCTGAAGGAAAGTAGCTGTTCTTGAACCAACCAGCACAACCCTAATCACTACCTCAATATAGCAAGTGATCCTTTGATCACTGTGGGACTTCAGGCTTCTGTATCTCCTGCCCGATGGTAGCTGCGAGAAGATGGCAAGGCCTGGATGATGGGGGTCTTTGATAAAAGATCTTCACTGGATTTTGTGAGGACAAAGAAGGGCAATGTATACCAACTGATGCTGATCCCTGCATTTGTCATGGAGTCGTCACATGGTGAAGATCATGTCGACTATGCCTCAAGATGGATGGAATCCACACTATGATTCAGAAAGCAGTTCTTCAGCTACTGGGATTCGCTGGTTGAGGAGGATCCTGGAGATGACTTTCCCTGTGGCAGACAGCAGGGCGACCCTTTTGTCTTTACCACAGTTGGATGTCTCCCTTCCTGAAGAAGGTTGCCATTAGGGCAGACCTGAGATCCCCTTGTATATCTTCTTCCCAGATGTGGATATTGAGATTGTGAATTTGTGAGTGAAGCACTATACTGGCAAGTTTTGGGGTTTCAGCCGGGATCCCAAGACCTTGTTATTATGGCCCTGGGATATGGCCTTCTCGAGTTCTTGTTGGTCAGAAAAGATTGGCCTGAATAGGTACTGTGGGATGGAGGCCAGGCACTCTCATCATGGACAAAGTCATGGTTGAGGAGGTTTTTGAAGCATTCCTTCTGGTGGGTGTTGACTGCTTCTCTCTCCCTGATGAGTTCACCCCCATACTTGGCTCCCAGTGAGGTGGGGTCTTGGGTGTTTGGACCAGATACCTTTTACAGCAGTGAACAGCTCATGTATGTTATGGCTATCAGTGAGCAGTTGATTTTCCTGTGCTCTGTCCATCCACCATCTGTTTTTAGGTCACAGGTTTTCTGCTGGACCTCTGCCTTCAGGTGACTACAGAGCTGTTTCCTTTCCCTTCAATAAAAATGGAACTTCCAATCCAGGAACTCCTAATGTCTTGGCTGATTATCGCTTTGATCTCTTTGTCATTCTGATCAAACCTGTCCTGGTTCTTCTTTGTACAGAGGCCAAGTGTCTCTTCACAGGCTTCAGTTATGACAAACTCTAGGGTACTCAGCAGCTCCTGTAAGCTGGAAGTCAACAGGTTGTCTGTGAGGTGCTGCCTGAGAAGAGCTGCTTTTCTGGTATCCTTGAGAGTACTGAAATTGTTCTTAAAACAAAGTTTTTGTTGACACTGTTGTTTTGGAGTCAGGTTGAAGGAAGTAATAAAGCTGATGAGGTGGTGATCAGTCCAGCTGTTGTCAGTCCTGTCGTTGTGCGTGGCACATAGAAATCCTGCAGGTAGCAGGAAGAGCGCACTGCCTCACAAACTACCCACCCACCTGCCCTGTCAACCACCCCTAGTCCCATCTGTAGAATTGATGTGGTTCCACATCGGCTTCATCAGTGACTTACAAAACTGGAGTCGGAAGCATGTCGTCATCGATGCAGAGGGACTGCCTAGGAAGGAGAAGAATATCCCCATGTTCTTAACCACTTTTCCTGAAAAGGTTTCTCTGTATTCACACTGTCCGTGCCCTTCATGATTTTAAATACCAGTATCCGGTTTCCTCATGACCTCCTTTGTTCTAAGGAGAAAAACCTCAGATTTTTCAGTGTATCCACACAACCGAGGTCCTTTGTTCTTGGAGTAATTTTGATAAATTTCTTCTGCACCCTCTCCAATTCATCTTCCACGAAGTGTGGCATCAGATCTGGAGGCATATTCTAACGATGGTGGAACCAATGCTATGTATAGGACAACCATGACTTCCTTTCACTGGTACTCAGTACCTCTCTTTATAAAGCAAAAAAAACAAACTGGTAGAAGAACTTAGTGTGTCAGGCAGCATCTGCGGAGGCAAAGGGATGGTCAATGTTTTGGACAGAGACCCTCCATCAGGACTGAGAGTAGAGAGGGAAGATAGCCAGTATATAAAAGTAAGAGCCTATAGCTCAATGGTATGAACATTGGATTTTCCAATTAGAGGTAACCCACACCCCCTGTGCTCTTTTCCCACTCCCACCATTCCACCCGTTCTCTCTCCATTTATTTACCTTTTTCATTCTTCTCTTCCTCTTTACCAAGACTCGTTACCCGCCCCCCCCCCCCCAACCTGGTTCCATCTATCCATCATCCACACACCTGACTACCTGGGTTTCTTTTCCCCTGATTTGCCTTTCCTATTACCTCCCCCATCTGGATCCATTTGCCCATTACCCCTCTCTTATCTGGTTCCACCTATCTCCTACCAGCCTCTGTCTCAATTCTCAAACTACCCTCCTCCCTGCCCCTCCATCTGGTTCCACCTATTACCTAGCAGTGGATCGAGTGCTAACTCCTGGGGAACCCCACTGTATACTTCCCTCCAGGCCGATAAACAACCTTTCACTCCTGCTCTCTGATTTTTGTTACTTTGCCAATTTTCTCTCTGTCTGCAGCCACATTTATTCCATTCCCTTCAATCTTGCTGACAAGCCTATTATATAAAATGTCTTTTCAAAATCCATAAGCACTAGGTACAGTGCATTTCTCTCATTGACCCTCTCTGTTGTCCATCAACGAGCTCTATCAAGTTAGTTGGACACAATTTGTCGTTAACAAATCTGTGCTGGCTTTCTTTAATCAATCCACATTTCTCCAAATGACTACTAATTCTGTCTGTGATGATTGAGCTTTCCCCACCACTGAGGCTAAACTGGTTTGTAGTCACTAGGCTTGTCCTGGACCATCTTTTGAATACAGGTATTACATTTGCAATTTTCCAGCTTTTTGCCACCTTGATGTTTGCAAGGTTAAAGGCAGAGCCTCGGCAATTTTTTCCCTTACTTCCCTCAGCAATCTAGGATGTGTTCCATTTAAACCAGGTTGGCAGGATTATAGGGGGAAAAGGATATGTAGGACCAAACAGGGATATTCTTTTATGAATTAGCACAGGTAAGATTTTTTTCTGTGCGGGAAGACTATAATTCTATTCAACTCTACGACATGGCGGGAATGACCCTTATATAATCTGTTAACTCAATGTTGACCGGGAATTCAGCCGGGGATCTTTTAGTATTCACAAGATTTTGACCCTTAGCTATTGTACCAGTGACTGCCATTGGGCCGTCAGGACAATTGATATGGAATCTGTGATAATAGAGACACAGAGACAGACGAAGGGTCTTGACCAGAAATGTCGACTGTCCATCTACCTCCATAGATGCTGTTTGACCTGCTGAGTTCCTCCAGCATTTCATGTGTTGCTCTGGAATCTCTGTTGGTATTGCTGATTGTTGTTGACACAGAAATGGTAGTTGCCCAGTAACCCCACATGGAGCCTGTTCAAAGATTCTGTTAGATCATGACGAATCCGTATCCAAATTCCACTCAGCCAGTTTGGTTCCATAATCCTCAGTACCATAACTGATCTATCAAATACAGCTCTAAAATTTTCAAATGGCTTAGACTCAGCAGTGTTTTGATAGAAAGTTCTAGTACTCCTCTGTCACTTGTGTAAATAAATCCTACTTTCATCACTCCTGAATTCCTACTGTAATTTTAATGTTACATCTCTTGGTTTGATCACTCCTATTCTCTCTACCCAATTAAATTCTTTAATTCTCATATTTCTCACAACATGGAAGGAACCATTCAGCCCATCGCATCTATGCCAGTTTCAGAGCAATCCCGTCAATCCCTTTCCCCCACTTATTTCTCTGCAACCAATTCTCTCCCACATGGCCAGTAACTCCACCCTGAATCTACCAACTACCTGGACTTGGGATAATATACAGTAACTAATTAACCTACCAACCAGCACATTTTTGGGATGTGGGAGGAAACTGGATCATCTGGAGGAAACCCAGGCACAGGGATAAAACTCAAACTTCACACAGACAGCATCAGAGGTCAGGATTGAAAGTGGCTGGAGCTGTGAGACAGGAGCATGACCCACTGCAACATTGTACTGCCCTGAGCCTTTTTACCACTGCAAGGACTCTTTCATTATCTCCATTAACGGAAATAGGAAATGCCCTGAGAAAGAGGTACTTGGCTGCTCTTCAGATTTAGGTGTTCAAAATTTGGGCTGTAACCATCATATTCCATGCACTTTTAGCAGGAATGGTTTAAAACTTATTATTAGGCAACATGAGCAATGAAATATTTATTTCCCTTGCTAAGTTTCAATTATGGGGTGTGGGCATCACTGGCATAGACAGGATTTATTGCCCATTCTGATTGCCCTTAAGAAGGTGGTGGTGAGCTGCCAATCCATTTGGTTGGTCATACCTGCCCTGCTGCTAGGTAGGGAATTCCAGGATTTTGATCTAACAATGATGAAAGAGTGTGATTTTGTGTCCAAGTCAGGATGGTGCATGATTCTGACTTGGAGTAGACTTTGGAGATGATGGTGTCCCACGAGCCTGTTGCCTTTGCCTTTCTGATGGTAGTGGCCCTCCATTTGTCAGGTGGTGTCAAAGTAGCCTTGGGAAGTTACCAAAGTGCATCTTGTAGATGGTATGTACTTTAGTGTGGCAAACCGTGAAGTAGAGTGCTGATTAAGCAAACTGCTTTGTTCTGGATGGTGTTGTGATCAGTTTTGGAGCAACAACTAACCAGCAAATGGAAAGTCCTCCATCAGACTGCTGATCCGTGCCTTGCATGTGATGCAAAGGATTTATGGGGTCAGGTGAGTCACTTGCTGCAGAATTCTCAACCTTTGATTTTCTTGTGTCCACAGTATTTATTTGGCTGGTTCTGTTTAGTTTCCAGTCACTGGATGTTAATGGTTTTATACCTTATGTTAAAGTGAATGGGCTACATGTTGGAGCTAGTTGTTGCCTGACACTTGACTAGCAAGAATGTTACTTGCTACTTATTATTTCTAAGTCTGAATGTCTTCTAGGTCTGGTCAACCCAGAGTGCTTCACTTTCAGAGGAACTTTTAACGGAACTGAACACAATGCAGTCATCAATAGTTATCCTCACTTCGAACTCCATGGCGGAAGAGGGAAGGTCGTTGAAGGGGAATGAAGATGGTTGGGGATATTTCCGAACCTCTGAATGCCCATAGTGATGCCACAACTATCTTCCATTATTCCAGGTATGACTCCAGCCAATAGAGAATTCTTTTTCTGATTTCCATTGATCATTGATTTGGGTTTCTTGGTGCTATACTTGGTTAAGTGTTGACTTGCTATCGAAGGTGGTCTTGACTCTCATCTGGAATTCCACATTGTCTATGTTTAGATCAAAACTATAACAAGGACTTAAGCTAAGTGATCCTAGTTGATTCCAAACTGAACATTAGTGTGCAAGTTATTAGTAATTAAGTCCCATACTGTTTCAATTGGCAAAGGTCAACAGAAATGTGCAGCACTAAGGGATTTGGGTACCACAGAATGGTAGTATACAGGTGCAGCAGGTATTTAGGAAGGCTAATGGAATCCTGGCTTTTATTTTAATGGTGGTGTAGTATTAGTGTAGGGATGCCTATTTACAGACATCTAGAAGATACTAGAGGCCAGAGTACTGTGAAAGTTTGATTTCAGGAGAATGCATGGGCGTACACAGTAGGTTAATTCACTAAGATTTCCTACCTGTGACAAGAGGTTTAATCAAATAAAATTGATTGTATTTAACTTTAATCTTCTCCAAACAAAATATTGCGCAAACAAAGGATCCTTTGAGCCCATCATTATTCTGCCTTTATTGGTTCTGCTATGGGTATATTTGTATGCATGAAGGTGCAGTGAGCAAGTTTATGGCAGCCAGTAATTTAACGGCAATAAGCCCTAGATAGAGCATTCGTTTAAAGGCAAGTATATTTGACAGCAGAAAAGCAAAATGTCTGAAATTAAGTTCAAGTAGTTTGAGTTCAGCAGTCTTCTTTAAACTGGTCAGATTTTGTGGGATGTTCCTCCTAGCTCCCACTGTAACTTTGATCCTGGGAATATGTCCCCTGTACCTCAGAAGTATGATGCATTGAAACACTGAAGTGGAGCAGATTGAAACAATTAAGAAATCTTTTCACCAAGTACCCAATGTATAATTCCTGTCTCTCTTCTCTATTCTTAAGTGGAATCCATAAACCTGTGTTTCATCTGGATTGTTCCTCATTTGATTGGCGATATTGTATTGTGTTTGGCCAGCTGGATTGTTTTTCAGGGTTACTTTGATCCTATCAAAAGTCTAGCTGTAACATTAACATAAGGATTATCTATACATAGGAAACTTTTGGTCCAGAATGAGTGGGTTTCTCACTGGAATTTTTACGGATCTGAATGATTGCGAGCAGATTACTTTTTCGAAGCTCTTTCCATTGCATGCACCATCAACTTTTTCTGTTCTGATGAGCACTGTGAGGTGCATCCCTTATCATGTGAAAAGCCATAATGTATGTTAGTGCAAGTGTATCACATGGTTTGACTTTGATATCTTGCTGTCCTGGACAACTGCTGTTGATTGAGAGTTATTTTCTTCATAAGGATGTTCTACCTATTGCTCTAGTATTTATTTGTGCATATAAGCAGCAGCATGAAGAAGCCTACAGTTACAGCATAGGGACTGTTGTTGCTTGAAGAAGTGCAGGACAGTGATCTGGTGTGAAGAAAATAGGGTAGAAGGTTTTCTAAACAGAGGAGTGATTATGGCAGGCAGTGGATATGTGAGATATGTTAGGGAGATCAGGAAATATGAACAGACTCAGCCATTTGTCCTCAATGTGGTACAAGTGAAAATACTCATGAGGGCAAAGAAAATCATCGAGGTTCCAGGGCAGAACACAAATCAGAGAGGAATTCCACTTCAATTATGGCCATACACAAGGGGAGTAGCTTGATGTTGGTGGGGCTGAAGACATTGGAAACGTTGGTGAGCCTACCAGCCCTACAAACCACAGATCAGGTCCCATATGAAGATATAGTGAAAATCTCAAAGAGGCATTTTAATGTAGCACTGTTGGACTGTTGTGACTGACTAAACTGAGCCACACAAAAGCTGTAACTAGGAGAGATAAAAGATTTTCATTCACACAGCAGATCTTCTGGAGAGAATCTAACTCTCCTCTTCTTACACAACGTTTTATACTTTTTGAACACAAAGACAATAATAAACTATTAACTACATTTTCAATGACTATAATCATCTACTTAACTTTAACATTTTGAATGTAGACAGGTAACTTTTCAGAATTACATAATTACAATGGTAGCACCCCCCAATTAGCAGAACCCCTTTGAATATTCAATACTAAAAGCTGGTCCAAGAGCTTCTAAGCACAAACTCCAGACATCCACAATATACCTCTTTTGTTTGCTCCCTGAATATACAACTAACCAGAATATTAAGTAACAAAACAGACCTGACCTGAACTGCACATTAAGTGGCAGGGATACACCTTTAACAATGTGGTAATACAGGATGAAAACCACTATGATGCTGGAGGAACTCAGCAGGCCAGGCAGCATCCATGGAGAAAAGCAGATGGTCAACATTTCGGGTCAGGACCCTTCTTCAGGACTCATGGACTCGGGTCTCATCCTGAAGTTTTCAATGACCACCAATTAACATGAACATTCATCTATGTCTTCCCCTGAATAGTACAGATCAGAATGTCCCACACCCACTGATTGGTTTCAATAGCCTTAAAGCATCAGTTGAAGTTAAATTGTGAACAGGTTTTATTTCCTGAATACTGGTTCTCATTTTAATTAGTCATTAATTATGCTATCCATAATTTTATAACTCCAGAATAATTCCAAACATACAGGAGAGTCCTGAAATCTGTCCCAGGGAGGCCAAACTTTAAGGAGAGCAGCAAAATGTCCTTCACTGAGGATCCCATCCCCAATTACGCAACTATCATGTCTTAATGTGGACCTACATCTAAACTATCTATCATCCCTAACCGACTATCTACAAGGTTTTAGCAGTGATGGGTAATAAAACGTTGTTCCAGGCAGTTGACCACATCCTCTTCTTGGATACATTTACCCTCTCGATGATTTCAATGCTTAAAGATGATGTCTTTGTTATTCACGACACTTTGCTTGTTGCCTGCTGCCCTGCTGGCCCTTATCATCGCCCATTCAATCTCTGATAACTGAAGCTATCAGACAGGCTGTCGGTAGTTACTGTGTGGGCAAATGGCAGCAGCTGGGTAGCTTATTTGTCTCAAGTTCACAGGCAACAGTTCACGTTCCATGCCATGACAAAAGATTGTCAGAATAATCACAAGTCTCTCAGACCCTTTGATCCATCTACAGGAGGGTTTGGGGTGGTCTCTATTTAATTGGCTGTAAGGACCTCACCCCAATGGTGCCCCCTCCTGGAGTGCCCTTTCGCTGGCTGGCTCAACCACTGAAAGGGTGCAGTTCATTTGGTTCATTCTCAGGCTGTGGAGTGATTGCCTGCTGACGCTCTGTGCACATTTCCCTCTCCCTCTCCCTCTTGCCTTGATCTGCCTGGCCCTCAAAGTTCTGCAACTTGTTATCTTTGCCTTTACCTTGGATCCCTCCCCATCTATTTTCTCAATATCTTTATATTCTGATCTATATAACTAAACATCTACTTCACAGAACCAACCTTCATTACAATGTATAATTACCCTTATACTTTAACATGTTTATAACGCTTTGCTGACATGCACTCTGTTTCATCTGCATTCATGTTCCCGTTCCCTTTCATTCTAGGTCTGCTTCCATCAGAAGTGGTCAGATGTGAAGCAGCAGGCTGGTGTTCATCATTTAAATTCTCCGTAATGACGTTGTTATCGGGTGGACTTGGTCTCTTGGTCTGCCTGTGTGGGTAAGAAGAAGGTGAGTCAGAACATTTGACCTGAGTCAAGTGTTTCCACTGGTTGCCTCGCCAGGTCAGCACACAGACGCAGGTGTCATTTGTCAGTAGCACCACCTGTGGTCATATCCACCTGGGAGTGAACCCTGCCTTCTCAGGCTGCTCCCTCACCATTGACTTGGTCATCTGGCTGTGGGAGGATTATCTTCTCTCCCTCTGGCTCTTTCTGATCAACAATATGTTGCTGCTGTTTTGTTCGGTCCTTCAATATTTTAACCTGGTTACAACAGCCCTTTACATCTCCATATAATCTCATTAAATTGGGTTCAGTAGTTTCTTTGTCTCCAGTCGCAATTTCTCTAGTCTCCTGTTCTTCTGCTGCTCTTTTTTCCCCTGAGCTTTGCCCAGCCATTCCCTTTCTGCTCCTTACTTTCAACTTTTTGCTATGTCTTTATTTTATTTGCTGCTACCTCTGTAGGTAGCTTCACGACTTCTAACACTTCTTGTCTGTGTTTGGCCCTTACCCCTGAGAAGTCCTGACATGATTCACACACATTGTCCTGTCTCCTGTCCCCTCTTGGGGCTGCTGTCTCTCTCTGTGGGCCATGTTGTCTGCTTTATGGATTGTACGTCTTTGCTGACTGTTGACTCACCCATGTAATCTGTCCCTTCCGTGAGTCCATGACAGCTCCTGCCTTACTTAGTATGTCTATTCCCAGGACAGTACCCTCATTGTTTGGAGATACCCGGAAATCTACAGGAAGTTGCACTCCCTCTATCTTGAGTACCTGAGGCTCACTCCTCTCTGCTCTCATTGTGCCCCCCCCCCCCCCACCACAGTATAAATAGACGCTCCAGTCACGGGCAAGGGTAGATCAGTTATGGATGCTGATGACCCTGTGTCCACTGACATATCGCATTGCTGGCCCCCTAATAAACCTCTCATGTACATCCCTGGGTGACCAGTACTGGCAATGGAGGCCGCTGCCAGCCGTTTGTCTGACCTGGATGCTGTCCTCACCAGCTCTATGACCTGGTCAGCAGTCAGGTCTCAAGAAGAGGGTGGCTGCTGTGGTTTTTGCGTGTTTTGGTGGGTGACTCTCACATCCTCCCTCATGAGGACACCGCCTCCAACCATAGCCTGAGAGGCCACAACTATAACATATCATCCCCTTTAGCCTTCCATGTCTATTCCAGCAGTTCCTCGCTAGGTGCTCCAGTTGCTGGCACACAAAGCAAGTCCTCTGTGACCCCGCAGCAGCTGCATTCACTACAGCCACCTTACAACTTCGCTCTCCTCTGGTCTATCTCCCCAGCCCATGATACTACTGCGGGGTCGGTCAATCCTACAGCTATCCCCAACTTTAAAACCTCCTGGTGTGCTGAGCTCAGTCCTTCCTTCAGCATTTTCAGGAAGACTGGGTCATTCTGACCAGGATTGTCTGCCCCTGAGTATTCCTCCTCGGCTCAAAATTCACACTCCGCATAATCCATGGCAGGCTCATCAGCTCTCTGAACCACTATCATTCCCCAATTACTCTCACCTCCCCTCAGTCGCTGTCTCACCTCCCCCTTAAAGTTCGGATATCTTTCCTGGTTACTGGCGCTCCCACTAGTCGCCCATGTACCATCCTGCACTCCCTGGGCCATACTGTCCCACATATTCCTCCAACATTTAGCTTTAACCAACACCTGTATGTCTTTTGGGTGCATCTGGTGAATTTCAATCGTTTCTTCTAGCTTGTGCCAAAATTCTGCGTTCCCACAAGCAACTTTTAAGTGAGGGCAGCTCTGACAAAATGCTCTGCTTCTTCCCCAGGGGTGAAAGGTTTGTGGATGGTAGTAATCAGTGTCAGGGGCTGGCTGGGGTGGTCAGGATTTTCAGCCTGTCTGACCTCAATAGGTGTCATCCCGACAGGCAAGGCCGGGAATAACCTCTCCTGTTTGCTGGCACTTTCCCAAGTGTCAACTTCCTGGGCCAGTACCTCCCAATCTACCTCTTCACCTTCCTCTTTGGCCATTCCCATGACTGCTACCCAGTGAACACCCACCTGTTGGGCCGTTCCCCATTTATCTCTCAGACTATCCAGGTCCCTGACTAATTGTTCCTTATATTGTTCTAATTCTTCTATTCACTTTTTGTCTGTCTGTCTGTCTCTCTCTCCATGTATTCTAACTGTTCCTCATATGCATCCCTCTCTACTTGCATTCTGTCTAACTCTTCTCTGTATCTGTCCCTTTCCTTCTCCAGTCTGCCTCTTGCTGTGCCTGACACTTAGTTCTCTCCTGCAATCATTTCCATCTTAATTCCCATATTAAACAAAACACAAAGGAAAGGCAAAAATAAAGCAGCACATACTTAAGACCAGAGAGTATGTACTCTGTGATCTCCCCCTTCTGTGCCACTGAGCTCATGATTTCCACTGTATTCCCTTTCATATAGAACTCTACCCCAAAATTTCAAACTTACTCTTAACACACACAAACACACTCACAAACAAATGCACTGCTATACAGTATCCCGAATGAGTATACACACACCCCTCTGGTGCCCTGAATGGTCAGTAACCACCATTTGCAACTGGCAGCCCTGTATCTTCAAACTACCCAATGCTGTCAGATCGCTGGTATAGGTATTGGTTTATTATTGTCACTTGTACCGAGGCACAATGAAAAACTTGTCTTGCATACAGATTGTACAGATCAATTCATTACACAGTGCATTGAGGTAGTACAGGGTAAAAACAATCCCTTACACAAACACACCACACACACAAAACAAGTTTATATCTACCTGTTTAGTTCTCCGCTGTGTTCTTTGGTACTTTGAGATCCTGTGGTTGTTGGCCTGAACAGATCTAAGGATGGGTGCTACACTTACAAATACTCACACCCTTAGACTGCTGAGGCTGCTGGCCAGGTAATGGGTCACAAACATATCCCAGACGATCCCCCAAATGTTGTGACTGACTAAACTGAGCCACACAGAAGCTGTAACTGGGAGATATAAAAGATTTTCATTCACACAGTAGATCTGGAGAAAATCTAACTCTCCTCTTCTTACACAATGTTTTATACTTTTTGAACACAAAGACAATAATGAATGAATAACTGCAGTTTCAATGGCTATAACTACCTACTTAACTTTAACATTCTGAATGTAGACAGGTAACTTTGCAGAATTACATATTTACAATGGTAGCACCTCCCAACTATCAGAACCTCTTCGAATATTCACTACTAAAAGCTGATCCAAGAGCTTCTAAGCACAAAGTCCAGACACCCAACACTTTTGTTACAGTGTTGAGGGATGGCTCCCTGAATATACAACCAGCCAGAATATTAAGTGACAAAACAGACTTGTCCTGAACTGTGCATTAAGTGGCAGGGGTATATCCTTAACAATGTGTTAATACAGGAGATGGCCACTTAATGCCTTCCCTGATTTCATCCTGAAGTTTTCCATAATCACCAATTAACATGAACCTTCACCTATTATTGTCTTCCCCTACGTAGTTTCAATGGTACAGAAACAGAATGTCCCACACCCACTGATTGGTTTCAATAGCCTTGAAGTATCAGTTGAAGTTAAATTGTGAACAGGTTTTATTTCCTGAAGACTGGTTCTCATTTTAATTAATCCATAATTATGCTATCCCTAATTTCACAACTCCAGAATAATCCGTAACAGGAGGTTTTTGAGATGTATCATTTTGCCACGTGGAACCACCTACTGTGGAAGTGGTTGGTAAATATGTGGTCAAGCTAAAGATACTGGAAAAAAATGTGCAATTTTCAGTCCTTTTTCTTTTGGACATTGTGGAATCAGTTAGTATGTGGATTGGAGAATGAGAGAGTTCAAGCAAAACCTGAGAATAAAAAGTAGTTTGAGAGTCTGAGAGAGTATGTAGAATAGGCAGCTGTATGCATCAGGTGCTTAAAAAGACACAGAAGCTTCAGGCAGGACATGGTGAGCAGAGAACAAACCCAGACTGGTGGCACGATTTCCTTCTTTCAGGCCAAGTGACATGTACACTACGAGTGGGTCTGTGGGAAGCCTGAGGTCATGTGAGTGCAAAAGGCTGGAAGGTTGTGGGTCATTGTGGCACAGCAGGTAGTGCTGCTGTCTCAGAGCTCCAGCAACCTGGGTTCAATCCTGATCTCTGGTGCAGTCTGTGTGGAATTTGCACACTTTGCCTGTGACCATGTGTGTTTCCCCTGGGTGCTGCCATTTCCTCCGACATCCCATAGACGTGCTATTTGATAGGCTAGTTGGCCACTATAAGTTACCACTAGTGTAGGTGGGTAGTGGTAGGAGAATCAGTGCGTGGTTGAGGTTAATGAGCATGTGAGAGAGAAAAGATTACAGGGAAATAAGTGAGGAGAGGGCATTGATGGGATTGCTCTGAGAGTTGGCACAGACTCGATGGGCTGAATGTCTTCCTTCAATGTTTTAAGGAAATATATGAATATTAATAAATAAAACATGAGCGCAAATGCCATGGAAGCCTTTTTGCTGGATGTTACAAGAGCCACTGAGCCACACATGTCCACTCAAGATAGCCTATATTACAATTGTCACAATGTAAGACAAATTACATGGGAGTGTAAGCCGCTGAAAACGTAATGGACAGTAAAGGTCATTGACTCCATATGGCTCCGATGCAAGGGGCAAGTTTATGGAATTGGTATGCTGGGCTTCAGTGGACGCAGTGGATCAGATAACAAAGTGGAAACAGGAATGCTTAACAGTGTCACAGGCTGCAGTTTGAATGGGATAGCTATATATGCAGTAATTCAATGATTGCAATGCAGCTACCTCGTAATAGTGAGAGAAAGTATAACTGAGAATAAGGGTGCAGCGAACACACGAGGGCTGGTCTGGTGAGCTAGGCACAGGTAGTGTTCAGTGAACGTAAAGACTAAGAAATTGACTGAATTTATTGTTGGTTGAATTTACAACTGTATGACACTGTATATCTTTAATGATAATATAATTTCATACTGTAAGTAGCTGATGGCTTGTCTGCTAGAGAGGCTTGCGTGTTCCAATGACCCCAAGGGCAATGCTGTCCTGAGAGTCTGCTGCTGGCAGAACTACCCATGGCGGTAAGGACGAGGGTGAGGTTCCCGACAAAGACAGGAGAGACGAGGATGAGGTTCCCAACAGTGACGGAGCAGGAGGAAGAAGGCTGTTGCCCCATTGGCTGCGAAGGTGGAAGAAGGCTGTAGTGGGAGATGGCCACGGTTCTTGCAATCTGCTGTTCCAATGACCACCAAGATCACATAGACTTAAATGTGTAGTCCCACGGTAAGATAAGGTGTACAGGTATCTGTCCATAAGATGTGTGACGATGTTGTATTGGTGACCAGGGGAGGGTTGTGTTGTCTGGAGGCCCTCAGCCAAAAATATGCTCACTGGTGGCAGATGTGAGATGGCCATTGGGCACCTGTGTCGTGACATGGGCCTCCTTCAACAGCTGCATGTGCAACTGAGCAGCTTCTTTCACAATAGCCACTATTCAACCTCAATGGTGCCTCAAGCATGAATTGTCCCGTTTTTCCTGGCTGGGAAACCACATCCAGTGAGACCACTATTGCAGTGAACGAAACCTGAAAAGGCTAAACTTCAGAACCTGGGATGTAAGAACTCTCTGTGACAAAACAGAGCGATAGACCAGAAAGAGCAACTGCCATTAAGGCCCGGAAACTTGTGAAGCACAACTCCCACAAGAACTGGCCTGCTGGGGAGGAGCAGCAGATGGAGGTGAGCAGCGGACACACTTTCTTCTGGATAGGGCAATCAGACTGACCCTTTTCTGCTTGGAGCCGACTTCAGTGTTGGGAGCAAGATGGCTGTCATATTCCCTGAACTCCCTGTGGATGTCAGTGAAAGGATGATCATGCTCCGCCTACCCAAACCATTATGCCACTGTCTTCACCACATGTGCTCCGACTGTGAATTCTGATAATGGGGTCAGGGAAATGCTCCATGCTGAGCTTGATAATGTCCTTGCCCGCGTTCCCAAGGACAACAAGGAATCCTCCTGGGTGACTTCAAATCCTAGGATGGATATGACCACAGAACCTGGAATGGAACTATTGACAAGAATGCCTGACATAGGGAAGCTAAAGCAAATGACCAAATGTGCCCAACATAGCCAAATCATGCTGAAGGACCAGATCAAGATGATGTGGAGACACTCAGGGTAGGAGAGGCGCTGACGTGACAGACACATCATTGTCTGTGACAGAGACCTGAGCAACATGTTCATCACGAGGGCTGTAAGGGGTCTGAAGATTGCTGGATGGACCACCAACTTGTACGCTTGATGATGAACATCTGCCTGATATTAAGATGCCAAAATACCCAGAGGCACCTTGGGCTGGCTGAACATTGCATCCTAAAAGATTCGGGACAGTGGACAAAGTTTCAGGTCCAGTGGCACAATGCCCAGGGATGAGTCTTATTGCTGGTAGTATCTCCATCTAGTTAAACTGGGAATAATTCAAGTCTGTTGTCCAAGATGCCTGTACCCAGACGATTGGGTTCACATTCACAACGGAACCAGGATTGGTTCAAAGCCACTGGTATTCAGATTCATGATGTTGTTGAGTAGAAGTGAGCAGCCTTCACTGCCTTGCAAAGCCATCCATGAACCTGGCAGTGGGTGGCAGTGTACCCCAAGCTGAAGGCTAAGGTCCAGTGATACACCCATGAGGAACACATGGTTGGAAATAGCCTGCATGGTGCAAGGTTACACAGACCCGTGTGACATGCATAACTTGAAGGTTACCACGACGGTCTTCGGGTCCCACTCCATCAAACAAAACCCCATTGGATCACTGGATAGCTCTCTGCTCCACAGCAAAGACAACACCATCTGTCAATGTTGGAAGGAGCATAGAACCATAGAACCATAGAACAATACAGCACAATACAGGCCCTTCGGCCCACCATGTTGTGCCGCCCTTCAAACCACACCTAAGACTATCTAACCCCTTCCTCCCACATATCCCTCTATCTTAAATTCCTCCATATGCTTATCTAACAATCTCTTGAACTTGTCCAATGTATCAGCCTCCACCACCACCCCAGGCAGTGCATTCCATGCACCAACCACTCTCTGGGTGAAGAACCTCCCTCTGACATCTCCCTTGAACTTCCCACCCATTACCTTAAAGCCACATCCTCTTGTTTTAAGCTTTGGTGCTCTGGGAAAGAGGCGCTGGCTGTCCACTCTATCTATTCCTCTCAATATCTTGTATACCTCTATCATGTCTCCCCTCATCCTCCTTCTCTCCAATGAGAACAGCCCGAGCTCCTTTAGTCTCTCCCCATAATCCATACTCTCCAATCCAGGCAGCATCCTGGTAAATTTCCTCTGCACCCTTTCCAATGCCTCCACATCTTTCCAATAATGAGGCGACCAGAACTGGACACAGTACTCTAAGTGTGGCCTAACCAGAGTTTTGTAAAGCTGCATCATCACTTCGCGGCTCTTAAACTCGATCCCCCAACTTATGAAAGCTAACATCCCATAAACTTTCTTAACTACCCTATCTACCTGTGAGGCAACTTTCAGTGATCTGTGAATATGAACCCCCAGATCCCTCTGCTCATCCACACTGCCCAGAATCCTGCCATTTACCTTGTACTCCACCTTGGAGTTTGTCCTTCCAAAGTGTACCACCTCACACTTCTCTGGATTGAACTCCATCTGCCACTTGTCAGCCCAGCTCTTCATCCTATCAATATCCCTCTGCAAGCTTTGACAGCCCACCACACTATCCACAACACCACCAATCTTTGTGTCATCTGCAAACTTGCTAACCCAGCCTTCCACTCCCTCATCTAAGTTGTTAATAAATATCACAAAAAGTAGAGGTCCCAGAACCGATCCCTGCGGGACACCACTAGTCACAGCCCTCCAATTCAAATGCACTCCCTCCACCACAACCCTCTGCTTTCTACGGGCAAGCCAATTCTGAATCCACACGGCCAAGCCTCCCTGGATCCCTTGGCCTCTGACCTTCTGAAGAAGCCTACCATGCGGAACCTTGTCAAATGCCTTACTTAAATCCACTTAGACCACATCCACTGCACTACCCTCATCAATCTTCCTGGTCACCTCCTCAAAGAACCCTATCAGGCTTGTGAGGCAAGATCTTCCCTTCACAAAGCCATGCTGGCTGTCCCTAATCAGTCCATGATTCTCTAAATGCTCATAGATCCTATCTCTTAGAATCCTTTCTAAAAGCTTACCCACCACAGACATAAGGGTCACCAGCCTGTAATTCCCTGGACTATCCCTACTACCTTTCTTGAATAAGGGGACAACATTCGCCACCCTCCAATCCTCCGGTACCATCCCCGTGGACAATGAGGACTCAAAGGTTCTAACCAATGGTTCAGCAATCTTCTCCCTCGCCTTACAAAGCAGCCTGGGGAATATTCCTTCAGGCCCCGGGGACTTGTTAAACTCCTCCTCAATGTGAGTTCACTGTATCAGAGGAGACCCTTCAAGTCATCCAGCAGTACTCTGTGGAGGATTTTCTTGCCAATCCACCAACCATTGAAGAACTAAATTGGCTTGTCCACCAGATGAAAACCAATAAAGTCTTTGGTCTAGGTGGTACACCTGCAAAGGTCTGTCAGGTCAGCGGCTTCCAGCCCAAGTCACGACTCAACTGATTTATTTGTTGCTTCTGGGAAGAAGGTAGCATTCCCAGTGATCCCAAGAAAGTGACCTTCATGGCAATTTATAAGAAGGTGGATGTCTGACTGTGGGAAGTACAAGGGGATTTCTCTTCTGTTGATTGCAGGTAAGATCCTGGCCCTCAGCCTCTTTTTGGTTTTGTCCTGTCTCTGCGAAGATCCTCTCAGAAACCGATTGTGGCTTCCTTTGTTGCCAGGTAGACCCAAGAAAAATGCTCGGAACAAAATCAAGAACTGTGCCCTGCCTTCATTATCCCGATCAAGGCATTTGATTTCTTTAATCATGCGGCTTTGTGGATCATCATCCAGTGCATTTGTTACCTGCTGAGGTTTGTCTCCCTGCTGAGATTTCTGCATGACAATATGACCGCCACTGTCTTGAGTGGAAGATCTGAGCTTACCTTGTGTTATGAGAAAGGTTCTTTTGGATCTCAAAGATAGAGGTATCTGGGCACACAGTCTTTGTACTTTATAAAGGAGAATTTTATTTACAAACACATGTGGGAACCAAATGGAAAGGAACAAATGCACACTCGCACACTCACACTCGGGTGACCGCGAAACGTGAGAAGAGTCGCAACAGGGGTGAAGTGCACACACACACACACACACACACACACACACACATGCACGCATGCACACACACACGCACACACGCAACAAACTAGTACAAATGATCAGGGAACGAACAAATACATTGTCTGAACCCCCTGAATCTGGACAAACAATGGCTCTACGCTACTGGGAATCTACTTAGAACACTTCTAGACCCCTGTGGAAGTGCACCCTCTCACCTGTGGTCTCGACTCCGGCAGCAATCGGCAAAGAGAAAGGGTTGTACACGTGCAGCATCTTTTATAGGGCTGGAGAGCTGGGTGGATCTAACTCAGGTAATTCAAACAGGCCAATGGTTTGGGGGTCAAAGACGAAGGTGTTTACCAAGGCCAATGGTCAGGCAGACCCAGGAATAAAAGTGCTCTCCAAGGCCAATCCCTATGCTTGCACCTGTTGGTGGGGTGGAGCCAAACCTTTGATTGACAGTGGTGTCACTTCCGACTCGATGAGCAATGCTATCATCCGACCAGAGAGGTCAATGTTGTCACTGTCACCTGACAGCCATGACCTTTAATACTACATTCCACCCCTCGGAAGTTACACCACATGCCAATCATGGGAGTAGCTATAACTAAGCTAACAAATATGCGTCAGTGTGCGGTCCTTAATGGAGGGCAGAAGTGGCTCTAATAATTTGGCATGCACAGCACAAAATGCAAACCGCTATTACAACTAAAACGAGGGCAGTGGCCCAGTGGACAATAGTTGCCCACCATCCCCCCAGAGACCCAAACAGCCACTAGTTTCCCCATGAGATGTCTTGCTGGAGGAGCTGGTCCCTTGCATTTTGGATTTTAGTCACCGAGTCCCCGATGTGAGCAGCCAGGTCCGTGACGTTGCTGGACGTATCTGGGATAAAGGTACAGCTCTCCTTCCTGACCACTGCACGGGTTTCACCTTCTGCAGTGAGTAGGTAGTCCAGGGCCATCTGATTCTGAAGGCCATTAGCCTGACGGCAGCCAGCTCCGCTGTCGTCTGTGTTAGGGCATACCTGGTATGTTGCAGTGACATTTTGATTTCGTCAGCCACTGTCTGGAGCACGCTGGTCATCCTTATGACTTCTCGGGACAGTCGAGCCGTTCCATACATGGGAAAGGCAATCATCCAGAACCTTTCCGCTTCTGTGATGGCTCTTTTGTGCCGGTGGCCGCTGTATGCTGGGTGCTCCCCGCGGTCGTCGAGTGCGTGGATGTAGGGCACCACAAACGCTGGAAAGCAGCGACCGTACCAGCTCGTGGGGAGCCACGGGTAGGCACGGTGCCCGCAGACCCAGTGGGTGCCATTCAAGGTCCAGCTTAGCGGCGCCGCTGACAGTGGTCACTGTGGCCCCTGGGTACCAGTTGGTCTCGCAGTCACTGTAGCCGACTGGAAAGGTGGAAGTGTGGTTGTTTTGGAGTCTGCACCAACGTTCTCTCAGCCGACTGGATGGCTGCGGCGTGACTCTGAGGGTGGGGACTCGGGTTGAGGTCAAATTGTAAGAAGGGAAATACCAGCTCCTGAAGCACCCACCCCATCGGGAATCACTGGAAGAAACATTCTGTAATGGTGAGTGGAGTGGTGGGGGACTACCGTCGGGCCCCCTAAAACTGATATACCGAACCCGACAGACGCAAAAAGTCTGTGTAAGCAGTTCACTTGGGGATCATCGAGGGAAATCGCTGTAAGTGGGAGAGCTTCACCGGCGAGTGCTGGAGTTCGGAGGCAAATCCAGCAGTCTGACTGGTTGGAAGTGTTGGTGAATTTGTACACGATGCGGAGGAAGGTGTTTGTAGGCTCTCCGATGCCAATCATCACAGTGAGGAGGAGTGCTTGGAGTAGTGCCATCGTCCTGTAGGGTGGTGGGGGAGGAACAAACTCATTCTCGGCGGGTCAGGTTTTGGGTGTGAAGTTTGACCCGGGATCGCGACCCAACGGGTGTCCCCGCGACCCCGCGCAACAACTTCTCCCTTCTGAGGGGTGCCTTGTGGCTGTCGGACCCAGACCCTCCCGGAGTCCTCTGTCTCGGGGGGTTCGGGGTCTCGCAATTCGGGTGGTGGGGAGTGAGCCAAATGGCAGGATAATGGGCATCCCCCTTGGCCAGTGGGCCGTGTGTTGAGCTGGTTGACGGCCTGTTGCAGCACGCTTGACCACCCCTGCAATGTGCGGGAAGGCGTCAGCGTGAGTATGGTCTCTTTCAGCAGGCTGTTCATTCTTTCTATCAGGCCCGATGCCTGTGGATGGTAGGGGATATGGAGCAGCCACGAGATCCCTGCCTCCGCCGCCCAGTTCTGCACCCTGGCCCCCGTAAAGTGTGAGCCCTGATCGGATTGCACCTCCAATGGGACTCCATAGATGGAGAGAGGTGATGCAATCCTTTGATGGTACTGTTCTGGTCGGCCCTCTCACAGGGCACTGTCACCAGGACACCCGAGTATGTGTCCACCATCATCAGGGTGTACTGGTTTTTATTGTGGCGTGGGAGCGATCCGATATAGTCTATTTTCCACACGTGACCCGCTCCCATGCCGCGGCAAATGTGAGCCGGTGGCCCTGCCAGCCAGCCTCGTGGTTTTACCTGCTGGCAGGTGGGGCAGTTTGCAACAGTGGTCTTACACTGATCCACCGTAAGGGCGGCCCCGAACTGTTCTGCCCAGCGCCGCATACCATCAGCCTCTAGGTGACTGCTCTTACGGTGCGCCCATGTGGCTAGGGCGCTGAGGTCAGGTTCCTCCAGGGAGACAGTAGCGCAGCATATCTGGGCATCCTGGTCCGCAGCGGCATTATATATGGCCTCCTGAGTATTTTTGTGGGTATGACCATCCACGTGGTGGACTGATATTTGTCTCTGGGTGGCTTGATCCCAGATGAAGCACCAGTGTTCCTATCCCCGGGGGGGCGTCCGTGAATTTTCCACCCCGTCTTGTCCCACCGTGCCATCCAC
The DNA here is from genome assembly GCF_009764475.1 of Pristis pectinata. Classification (NCBI taxonomy): domain Eukaryota; kingdom Metazoa; phylum Chordata; class Chondrichthyes; order Rhinopristiformes; family Pristidae; genus Pristis; species Pristis pectinata. Next base: position 44,891,628 of record NC_067405.1, read on the forward strand.
ACTGCCATACTGTTGACTACTGCCCAGGAGTCGGTATAAATGTGGAGTGGCCCGGTGGTGTCCCATAAAGTGAGTGCTACCGCCGCTAGCTCGGCCAATTGACTGGGCCCTCCTGCTCCCTCTTGTGTTAGTGTTTTCCCCGTGGCGGGATGGAGAGCCGCCGCTTTCCAATGTCGTTTCCCGTTTTTCCAGCGGCTGGAGCCGTCTGTGAACCAGGCGTGCAGTTTCTGTTCAGGGTCGAGGGAGTCGAAGGGTTGTCCCCAGGATACGGGGGAGGGCTTGATCTCGGGTATGTCCGGGGGTGGATTCTGGGACTGAGGGAAGGACATGACCTGTTCGTGGAGGTGGCTGACCCCTTCCGGACCAGGTTCTGCCCAGTCCGCGATGTACCACTTCCACTTCACTATCAAGGACCTCTGGGCTCTGCCCTCTTTGTGTGTGGAGTTGGGGGATTTGACCCAACGCATTATGGGCAGATGGGGGCGAAGGACCACGGGGTCAGTACCGGTTTGGTTCTCGGTAGCGAGGAGCGCCAGGTAGCAGGCCAGCAGCTGGCACTCAAAGGGACTGTAGCGGGTGGCGGCCTCAGGCAGTGATTTGGTCCAGAAGCCGAGTGGGAATCTGCGCCCCTGGACCTTCTGCCAGAGGCTCCACTCGGCCACCGACTCGCCAGCGGAGACCTGTAACCCGAAGGGGACCCCTTCCTGTCACGGGGCGAGAGGCAGGGCTTGCTCCACCGGCTGTTTGGCTGCTTCAAAGGCGGCCTGCTGTTCAGGCCCCCATGAGAATGTGGCTTTCTTGCGGGAGATCTTATAGAGGGGCCTGAGGAGTGTGGTTAGGTGGGGGATATGTTGAGTAGCCCATGAGGCCCACGAAACTCTAGGTGTCCATCGTGTTGGTGGGGACAGCACAATTTAAAATCTTGTTCTTGGCAGCGTCAGGAATTTCTCTCCGGCCTGTGTGCCACTGTATACCCAGGAACAATACATTCTGGGCTGGGCCTTGTAGCTTTTCCATATTAATAGCCCAGCCCCACTCTCTGAGGGAGGATATTAACATATCAAAAGCCACTGAGACAGTAACCTCCGAGGGCCCCTGTTAAAGTATGTCATCTATATAATGGGTGACTGACACTCCAGGGGGGAAGGTGAATGGCTTGCAAATCTCGGGCTATTAAACCACAACAGATTGTTGGACTATGGATGTACCCTTGTGGTAGACATTTGAACGTATATTGTCTCCTGTCCCAGGTGAATGCAAATTGGTCCTGGGAGGTGTCGTGGAGGGGGATGGAGAAGAGTGTGTTGGCCAAATCCACAACAGAGTACCATGGTTTGTCTGGGCGCCCAGCAATATCTTCCACTAAAGTGACGATGTCGGGTACTGCAGACGCGGGGTGGGGGGGGGGGCAGCCTTGTTTAGGTGTCGGTAGTCTACTGTCATGCGCCACGTCCTGTTCTTTTTGCGGACGGGCCAGATGGGGCTATTAAAAGGGGATGCTGCGGGTCTAATGACTCCCTCCCACAGCAGGGCTTGGACGGCCTCTGTGATGTCTCGGTGTCCCCCCGGCACCCTATATTGTCTACTGCAAACGACCTTGGAGGGAGGGGGGACAACGACCGGCTCCCACTTGGCCACCCCGACTAGCACCGTAGCACAGGTGATTCCAAAGGTGAACTTGTCCCGGTTGGTGTGCAGGGACTGTCCCTTTAAGACGTTGATCCCCAGTATGCATTCCGAGTCCAGTATTAACACAGGCACAGTCCGAGGAGGTTGATTCCCTATGGCCATGCGGACCCTAACCTCCTTTGTGGGTAAGAGCTAACCCCCCAACCCCTCTATCTGCATTTGTGCCCACTTCCATGCAGCAGGGTTTGCCGGAACAATGGTGTGCTGGGCACCCGTGTTGACAAGTGCCATCCACCTCTGGACATTCCCCTTTCCTCAGTGTACCGCTACGGGTATGTGTGGCCTTAGGTCCCCCGGGAGTGGAAGGGTGACAGAGCAGACGTACTGGGGACCCTGGCCTTCCTCCTATGGGAGCTGGGTGGGGGGGCTGCCACCCTGTGGGCAAGGATTCCTGCTGGCGGAAGTGGGACATTTCCTGTCGCAGCAGGTCTCAGAGCTGAGCCCGGAGGGCAGGGAAGGCTGTTTCAGGTGGGGGAGGTGCGGAAGCAGCATTGGTGTCTGCGGGGGAAAGCCCATGTGGTCCGGTGGTTGGGGGCACCCCCTGTATCGGACTTGGCCCCGGGGTGGTCGCTGGTCGTCCCTCGGCCAGATTTTCCCCCAGAAAGCTCCTTCCATCGTGCGTGGAGAGCAGGGGTTGGGATTCCATCTATGGTAGCGCAGTCCAACCTTGCGCGCAGCAGGTCCAGGTACAGCTGTTTGCGTGTGAGATGGGAGGTGGTGTCCCCAGCCCTCATCTCCACTCTACGGACCTGTGTGGGTGTCCCCCGCTGCATGTATTCTAAACCCTTCAGGAGGGTAATAGCTTCCCATACGGTCCTCCTGCTGGCGGGTCCATGAGGGGCAGAACCACTGGCTTCAGGTCGGTCGGGCGCTCGGTGGCGACCAGGTACCCCGCTAGCGCACTGGTTGCGATAGTATTTTCTAACAGCCCGAGGTTGCCCATCCCTGTGTATATGCCGGTCACTAGTGCCCATTCCCAGATGACCCTGGTGCCCTCACTGACTGTGCTCCACTGTGGTTGCCCGTATAGATCCCATTCAAGGAGGGTAGGGTATCGGACCCTCACGGCAGCCACTACCTGATCCAACAGGGTAGTGGTGTCCCCGATCCCTCCTGGTGGCACCCGCAGACCGTTATTATTGCTCTGTTGATCCAACAAGCTCCCCAGAGCACTTGCCTCCTGGTGAGAGAGGCTCACGTTGGGGGCCCCCTCGTCCCACAGTCGGAGCAGCCATGCGGCCAGCGGTTCGCCCAGCCGCTGGTGGTACCGATCCGCCAGCTGGGTGAGCTCTTTAACGGAGAAGTCCCAGGTCTCCATGGTCTCAGAGGGGCTGCGGTCACCTTCCCCTGCGGGGGCCCCATCCTGACTCCCTTCCCCTCTGTGACGGACCTGGGACTGCGTGGTGACGGGTCAGGCCTGCAGAGGCTCGGGTGCATAGGGCAGGGGGTGGGTATGATGGGGCTTGGGCTCCTCGGGTACACCCTCCTCATCATTGTCCATCCATATGTCCCCATCCCCCAGCCATGTGTCCAGCTTGTCGCCGCGCTGGACCAAGGCACAGATTTTAAACGTGTCTGGTTACCAGCCAGACCTGTGGGTGACTTGTGCCTGCTGGACCTGAATCAGCCAGCAGGCGACCACGGTACCCCTGGCCTTGAGGTCGTTGGCCCGAGTCTGGGCAGTCTGAACTGCCCCCTGCAGCGTGCAACATCGCTGCCGAAGCGTCTCTCTTTTTCCCTCTGTAGGCAGGTATCTTGTAACTGGTCAGTGATCTCAACCTGGCACCTCAAGAGGGATGCCAGGAGCCAGAAGGCAATCCTTTGACTCCCTTTGGCTCTGGGGAACCCTGACTTCTGGAGGAGGGCCACCATGTGGTGCCCCAGTTTCTTACCATGTGGATCTAACTGCCCAGCCCAGTCCATTGCCAGCAGACTGGCCAGGCTCCCAAATCCCTCCCTCTCGTCTGTCCATCCAGGGATCCTCTCCTCAGTGCCTACACTTTCCTTCTTTCCCTTGTTCCAGAACATCCTACCCACGTCTGTGTCCAGCCAATACCCTTAAGATCCTGCTCGCAGCGCCAATTGTTATGAGAAAGGTTCTTTTGGATCTCAAAGATAGAGGTACCTGGACACACAGTCTTTGTACTTTAAAAAGGAGAATTTTATTTACAAAGACAGACGTGGGAACAGAATGTGAGGGAACAAATGCACACTCGCACACTCGCACTCGGGTGATCGTGAAACGTGAGGGGAGTCGCAACAGGGGTGAAGTGCATACACACACACACACACACACACACACACACACACACACACACACACACACACACACGCAACGAACTAGTACAAATGATCAGGGAACAAACAAATACATTGTCTGAACCCCCTGAATCTGGACAAACAATGGCTCTACGCTACTGGGAATCTACTTAGGATGCTCCTAGACCCCTGTGGAAGTGCACCCTCTCACCTGTGGTCTCAACCCCGGCAGCAATCGGCAAAGAGAAAGGGTTACACACATGCAGCATCTTTTATAGGGCTGGAGAGCTGGGTGGATCTAACTCAGGTAATTCAAACAGGCCAATGGTTTGGGGGTCAAAGACGAAGGTCAATGGTCAGGCAGACCCAGGAATAAAAGTGCTCTCCAAGGCCAATCCCTATGCTTGCACCTGATGGGTGGGGTGGAGCCAAACCTTTGATTGACAGCGGTGTCACTGCCAACCCAACAAGCAATGCTATCATCCGACCAGAGAGGTCAATGTTGTCACTGTCACCTGACAGCCATGGCCTTTCATACTACACCTTGTCACCAGCTACCTAGCTATTATCATTCACCTCATCTGAGGTGATCCACCTCCCAGCATCAGTGTCCAATATCAACTGAACAGGAAACTATTTAGCTTGGTGCATTTCCAGGCAAAAAAAACTTATCACCAATGATATGACCTTCAATGTGTAGACAACTGCTGGTGGTGGTTCCCTATGCAGTGGTCCTGCAAACAATGCTAAATCGCTTCAATGAGGAAGGAGAAGGGACCAACCAGGCATACAAATGCAACTCCCCAAGCAGCTGCATGCCCCCATTGCTAAGGAATGTGTGCACCCAGAATTGGGTTCCTCAATTACACAAAGATCCACCAAAGCTGATGGATGTCATCCCTAATCCTGAAGAACCTGTGCTCACTAGACAATGCTATTTAATTGAGTTACTGCAATAAAAAAAAGTCTACTTCAATACAAGAGTCTAGCTCTAGCTCTGTTTATTTACTTGTGCAAGCAGCAACACAAAGAAACCTAAAGAGTCTACAAGATCTCTTTGGATAATCTAATTAAAACCTACCATTTTAATCCAGTTGTTGGTCTGGCCTAATGTAGCCCAGTGTCTAATTATGTTTGTTAATGGTCCTCTGAAATGCATTTGACATGTAATTGTGTTAAGGATGAAAGTCGTTATAATTGTGATTAACTATGTCATTGATCAACAAAGGCAGCACCATTTATTAGGTCTAGTACATTGAATTCACCTTCAAAATGATGGATCAGATAAACCTTGCCTGCTCATAGAATCATGGAGCACAGAAGGCCATTCAGCCTGTTGAATTAATGCCTGTTCAAGGATAAACTGCTATTTCATCTGGAAGGTGATGTGGTTCAGATGAGAAATTCAAATTACTTATATTTCTGACACATTAAAGAAACTTAGCTGAAATCTATTAATGTTGCCACACTTTAGATATTTATTGGATCCCTTGCGTATGACAGTGTCCTCTCTGTAAGTCTATCAGACGCAAAAAGTACCCAGAATAAAAGTCACAGACTTCCTGCAACTCACATGAACTTCCTGGTTTTCACTTGTGAAGAGAACTGAGCAAGGTATTGTAGTTGAGGAAAATCATACACAGTTTTGACAGGGGAACATTAAGTATGTCTGGTTGAGTGTGGGTTGGAACATATTGAGGAGGAATAAAACGCCCAGGCTTGGTAGGAAGAAGGCGGGGAGGTCATCACTTTCAGTGTACACCTGAAGGAGAATTGGGTAGGTGACTATCTTAGTCCCTGAGTCAGGTATCCAGCCGCTGATCTGGGAGGTGCACAAGCAGGTTCTTTTGAAGTCATGTTGATACATGCCTCACAGGTGCTGCAATAATCTCCTCTCTGAGTCATGCACCATTGAAAATTGTGGAAGTGATGTTCTGGTGTGTGTTGCATGCTGTTGGATGCTCTGTGCATGACTGCATCGTCTATATAAATCTATCAGATACAACAAGGATCTGGAATGAAAATTTCAAATTTACTGTTGTTCACATGAACCTTCCTGGTTTTCAATTTTGTTTCACTTTTCATTGAAATTAGATTGCGGAGAATACAAAAACTTAATATTATAGTATATGATCCAATTTCCAAGCCAAGATGTCATGGGTATTATTGTACTTTGATTAAATTGATGTTTAAACCAATCAGCACTGCAGAGCTGCCAAATAAACAAAACTTGCCTTTATATAATGCCTTTCACACATCCTTCAGGACTTCCCATAATTTTGTTCAATTTCCCACCTCTACAAGAGCAGGAGGTACAGATTGGTTCACTGACAGAGAGTGGAAATCACATGTGGTAAAATGAGAAAAAGGTAATTTGTCTAAACATCTTCTTTCTTAAAAAGAATATATTACCCAGTTGGCCTAACCTATACTACAAAACTTCAAAAAAAACCCTGCAGACGCTGGAAATCTGGAAAAAGAACATAAAATGTTGCAAAAATTCAGCAGGTGAGGCAGCATCTGTGGAAATTGAAACAGTCAACATTTCAGGTGTGCGACCCTTTGTCAGAACTGGGAAAGAGAGATATGCAAGTTAGTTTAGGTAGGGGAGAAGGTGGGGCAGGGATGTGAAGAATTAAGAAAGTGCCTGTGATGAGTTGAACCACAACAGCAACAAATTACACAGCCATAACAGCTTAATCTGATCCCACCTGCCACATGTCTTCATACGATCAGAGAAATGTTCTTTGTTCCATTCACCCACACTTTGCTGCTATCTAGACTGACTTGTTTCCCTCTTCCTCAGGTCTGATGAAGGGTCGTTCATCTGAAGTGTTAACTATTTCTCTTTGCATAAATGCTGCCTGACCTACTTAGTTTTTCCAGCAATTTCCATTTTCTGTTTTTATATCATGTTGGTTCAGGTTTTGTTTTTATTCTACTGCTATAAGTCTAGTCTGCTGGGCAGGTCCCACCACTTTACCATTACACAGACCTAGAAGCTTATCATAACTGCCCCCATTAAGCCATTTCAACTCATCACAGGCACTTTCTTAATTCTTCACATCCCTGCCCCACCTTCTCCCCTACCTAAACTAACTTGCATATCTCTCTTTCCCAGTTCTGACAAAGGGTCGCACACCTGAAATGTTGACTGTTTCAATTTCCACAGATGCTGCCTCACCTGCTGAATTTTTGCAACATTTTATGTTCTTTTTCCAGATTTCCAGCGTCTGCAGGGTTTTTTTTGAAGTTTTGTAGTATAGGTTAGGCCAACTGGGTAATATATTCTTTTTAAGAAAGAAGATGTTTAGACAAATTACCTTTTTCTCATTTTACCACATGTGATTTCCACTCTCTGTCAGTGAATTAATCTCCAGGAGTGGTATCCTTTCAATGTGATTTAGTTTATCATTGTATTTCCCTTCCTTGTTACTTGAGTTTCTTAAATCAAAGAATGTTGTGCTATTCCTATGTTTTACTAGTTAATCATTATCTTGTTTGTTTTAATATAATATCCAATGTTCATAAATTATTACATGGCTGTCAGCATAATTGAGTTGTTTTCTCAGGTTTATCATACAGTGATAAAATGAACACAGTAGGACAGTGGCAGGCCAAGTGAAGATGGTTAGGATGATAATGATAATTATAGGATTTACAGTGAATAACTCAAGAAGCCATGTTGACTAGGTTTGAAATTCCAATGTGTTTTTCAATAGAAATTCTGTTTTCATGTGGAAACATAACTGCAGGAAGCATTTCTTCAATGTTTGGAAATTACATCAAAGCAAAAAATAAAGTTTGTGTTTCAGGATTATTTTTATTAAAATAAACTAACATTGACAAAAGCATAACATTTTGTTTTATTTTAAATTTGCCTTCAAATGTTTTACATAACTGTTAGAACTAGGAAATTTTGCATCTTGCAGAGCCTATATAACATGAAAAACACTTTATTTGATAATTTTCCTTTCATGATTATTGATAGGATTGTGATAATTAACCACATCTTTGGATTTAGATTTCCATGATCACACAAGGGATTAGCACATTCAAGCTTTTCCTGCTTCCTTATTGGCGGCAGACTGATGGTAATTAACAATATGGTGGACAATGACATGGTGAACCAAAGGGGCTTGTTTCTGTGCTGTGTGACTCTGTGACTCTAAGGAATGGCTTATACCCTGGGTATATCATTAATTGGTTTCACTTGTGTTATTTCTCCAGCACTCAGTTCTTTAACAGCAAAAGGTGAAATAGATCAGTGATGGTTTTCAGTGATATGCAGCCTGCGTTTAACCTCGGGGCACTGTTTCAAAACGGGATATTTAACACGATCCTACATTAATGAAGCGGCAAAACTTCAAATAAATATACATCAAGGACAGTTCAAGTTTTCGTTTGGCTCAATGAGTTAGAATTTTATCTGTGAGTAAGAAACCTGTGAATTTGAGTCTCACTTCAAGATAAGATATCTTTATTAGTCTCATGTACATCGAACACAAATGATGATAATCCAGACTGACATTTCAATGTTGGAACATCAGAGAGATTAGTTTTGGAAAGTAAAAATAAGCAAGACATGCATTTATAAAGTGCCTTTCATTCCCCTTTTAGAACATCCCAAATGTTTTATGCCCAGGAAGTACTTGTAATGCAGAAATGAGCAACCTTGTAATGCAGAAAATGAGCAACCAAGTTGCAAGTAACAAACTTCCAAAAATTGTAATGCAGTCATAACTAGATAATCAGTTTCAAATGTTGATTGAGGAAGAAATGTCAGCCAGGGTACTGGATCTAACCCCTGTTCTTCCATATGATCTTTCATGAATACCTGAGACAGCATCTCGTCTGAAATCCTCACCTGACCAGAAGCAGTGCAACACTCCCTTGGCACTGGAGTGTCACCATAGGTTTTGAGGTTCTTTTCCTGGATTAGAATTTACACAAAAGAATGAATTAGGAAGTGAGATTTTGTAAACTGTAAGTGCATTCAGATATAATATTTTTTGTAATATGAGTATGGATTGAAAGGCAAATGTATCTGTGCATCACATCCTCAGAGTTCTTATATCATCAGATAAATACTTTGCAGTGCACCAAGTATTATTTACTCAAATACAGCTACCATTTTGTGTTGTTAAACTAAGTAAATGCTCAACTAATCAACTGTGATGTGAAGTCAAAGTCCTGGTATGATGAATTAATGTGGCACTGAAAGTTTCTTAGCACTGTTTGAAGAAGTGAAATGAGTTCCAAAGTAGTCATGGAATGATAATCCTCTTTCAGCCACTAAATGGTCAAAGATTGATGTTCATTTCGGTGCTTTCTGTGGAATTTGGCTGGGCACAAACTGACTGCCATATTTGCCTAAATTGCAATATTCACTGAACTGTAATGTAATTCATGTAATGATTTGAAATGTTCCTGAAAAATATGATAACACTGTTATAAATGTATTTATTTCTTTCAGTCTCTTTGTATAGTATTCAGTCTTGCAGAACTCTCTCTGTGACAGGACTGCAAAGTTTTATTTCCTGTAATTACCTCCTTTGAGTATTTTTATTTTCATTTTAATGTCCCATAACAATATTTGTAATGGAACCTGGCTTTGAATTCTCTTCACCAGTATGGTCTGGAACTCAGTGCAAGAAACAGCAACATAGGCAGAAATCTTCAGTGTGTCTTAATGTTCTTGGATGAACACTTGATGATCTGTAACCTGCAAATGATAGACTTGGAGCTAGGAAATGGGATTAGCATGGTTAGCTATTGTTAGACCAGAGTGGATATGCTGGGTCAGATGGAATCCTTCTGTGCCATAAATTCTGTTATACCAAGATGGAGGTGGAAAGGTTAGAAGCTTGTATCTGAATGACACTTCAGAGGAAATATAGTGAAATAGCATTGGTATTCAGTTACTACTCTGGTGTCAGTTGCTCCAGCTCCATATGAATTTCATTGCCTACTTTGATTGATTTAAAATTAAGAATATTGTCATCACTCTCCAGGTGGCATAATTAATATTTCTGACAGGTTTTGAGCTTAGAAAACCAAAATTATGTGTTTCCTTAGTTCATTTACTCACCCGAATCCCAAACTGTGAAACTAATGCTAGGGTGCCAGGCCCTGCTCTCAGCTTGTTCCAGTGGTTTGACTGCAGACATTCCTGAAACATATGGGAGAAAGGTTACTAAAGCATGGAATGAAATACCTGAGTGTCAAATGAGTGAGCTGAACACTGCTCCTTACTTATCTACTCGTCCCTTTATCTGTTGCCATGTTCAGCCAGAACTAATGTTTTTAAAGGCTCCACTATAACTAGATTAGACTGGATTTTAATTTCAGCAATTTTTATTCTAATGTAAATGCAATTGATCTGATCACAACGTTTTAGGATTAAATGTAAATAATTTATTTGGTACTGTTATTTATTTTATTGGAGGCAGGCATTCAAAGTGAAATGCATTCTCTTAAAAACAGGAAGGGCTATATTGTAGTTTAATTATATCCAATTTTATTAAATATAAAATCATAATTTTGATCAAGTATAATAAACTGTGATGATGAACATGTGGATGTGGTGATTTACCTTTGATGATACAATTAGTATGTTTAAAAAGATGTTTAAGTTATACCATGCCATTGTTTACAATTCCTTTTGTCTGTTATCTTAACAACACACTTAACCAATCCACCCATTGCAAGTATCAGTCTAGTAAATCTTGAACTGCTTTCAAAGCATTTATATCCATTCTTAAATAAGGATTCCAATATTGTACATGATACTACAGATCTGTAGTCACCAATGCCCCATATAACTGAAACATAACCTCCCTACATTTGTATTGTTCCCCTAGCAGTAAACAATAACATTCCTGATTATTTGCTGTATCTGCATTCTAGCCTTTTGCAAATCATGCACTAGGACAGCCAGATACCTCTGCACCTCAGAGCTCTGCAATCTCTTATCATTTAGATAACATATATACTCCTGTACTTTTCCTGCCAAAATGGACAGTTTCATATTAAATGTCATTTGCTAGATCTTTGCCTACCGCCTTATCCTATCCATGTTCTTTGTATAGCCTTCTCGTGTCCTCTTCACAACTTATTTTTCTACCTTTTCTATGTTTGTGTCACTAGCAACCATACTTTTAGTGCCTTCATCTTCCATTTACATAAATTGTAAATATTTGTGGCCCTTCACCAATCCCTGTGCCACACGATTTGCTGCATAGAAATATTCATGGCCACTCTCTGTTTCCTGTTAGCCAGCCAATCTTCTATCCATGCTGATATGTTACCTCCTTACACAGTAACTTTTGATGTGATACCTTATTAAGTGCCTTCTGGTAATCTAGGTATAGATATTCTGTTTCCAATGAGATGTTAATTCAGCTCCTTCGGTATTTTTGATATTATTTCTTTATTGGATTCTAGCGTAGTTAAACATTATTCATTGTATTGATGCGAACAAAGGTGTAGATTCAAGCTTCTACCACATGGTTGTGTTGTTGCCCATTATTTTAATTTGTGCACCATCAAAGCACATTGGCATCCTTCAAATCAAAAGCATTTCTGAAGCAATTATACGAAAGCAACTCATTGCTTTTAATTGTATTTCTAAATAGCTGCTAGCAATTATTTAAAACTCACCATGAAATGATTAGCTCTAAATTGAAGAAGACATTTTTATCTCACTTCTGAAGCTGCTGAATCATTGTGGCTTCAGTTTTCATGAGAACATAAGACATAGAAGCAGGAGATGCTTGGACCTATTCAGTCTGCTCTGCTTTTCAATAAGATTGCAGCTGGTCCTGTAGCTCAAATTCTTCTTAATTTTCCTACTGTCTAGAAATCTAACTCTGTTTTGCATGTACTCAATAATGGAGCAAGCTTTGTTCCCTTGGGTACAAAGTTGCAAAGATTTATGACCCCTGAGCAAAAAGAAATCCATTCCAGTACAAGATAGCAGACCCCTTGTTCTTACTATTCTTCCTGGTTCTAGTCTCCACCATTGAAACTACTTTATGATTCTATGAAATGGCTTCTCATGATATATTTTGTCAACCCCTTTAAGAATCTTATATTTTCAATATGTCATCTCTCAAAACTCCAGTGAACCAATTTTAGCCAAACTCTCATAGCACAGCATCCCGTTCTAGGAGTTAACCTCATGAATTTATTTTGCACACCTTCAAGGCACTTATATCCATAGTTGGATATGGAGATAAAAATGCACAAAGTACTCCAACTGTGCTTTCCTATACAACTGTAGCAGACTCTGTAATTCCTGCACTCTGATCACTTTCAATAAGCCATTGGCCTCTCTGGTTGCTTGCCATAAATTTGATGAACCAGCACACCAAAATCCCTCTTTCCTCCAAAGCTTACAAGTCTTTTGCCACTTAAAAATTATTCTGGTTTTATATTCTTCCTGCAAAAATGAATAACCTTACCATTCAGCACATTGTACTCTGCAATAATGCAACCTTCTTATCGATTTACTTAATGTATCCATAACTGTTTGAAAATTCTTTAGATCCTCTGTACAGCTCTTCTTCCCACATGGATTTGTATCAAGGCTAAACATTGCAGTCTGTCTTTTCATCTAAGTCATTGATTGTAGATTCATGAAGGTCAATCCCTGATCCTTATGGCACCCCACTAATAACAAACTGCTAACCTGAAAGAAGTCTGTTTATCCCTGTTCTCTGTTTTTTGTCTTCTATCCATGCTAATAAATTATCCCTTTTGCTTGGTAGCTTCATTTAATAGTGATCCAAGGAGTCATGTCTTCTTAAATGCCTTTTTAAAATCCATTTATGCTTGCCTATATCTTTCTTTCTTTTTCAATCTTTTTATTAATTTTCAAATTAATACAGATTAATACATATGACATCGGTAATTATACTCATAATACAAAGAGATCAGGAGGACAATCATGACATATATAGTCATAAAGAATAAAAAATATATTCTAGGCCCCATGGTTTCTTGGTAAATGAATATATTACAAAAAAAATCAAAAGGAGAAAGAAAAAGATTTATTATATTAAAAAAAACCCAAATCAAAAAAAAATTGTAAGTAATAAAACGAAACAAACTAAAAAAAAATTTCAAAAGAAAAAAAAACTGGACTGATATTTCTCAATGAACAAAGAGCATTATTATGTCGTCAACTCCGCTCCTCTAAATTCAAAGATTATTGAAAAGGGATCTATATCATATGAAAATATTGAATGAATGGACTCCAAACTTCCTCAAATTTAAGTGAAGAATCAACAGTGCCACTCCTTATTTTTTCTAAGTTTAAACATGATATAGTTTGAGAAAACCATTGAAAAGTGGTGGGAGGTATTGGACCCTTCCATTTAAACAAAATGGATCGCTTTGCCATTAATGTGACAAAGGCCATCATACGACAAGCAGCAGCAGATAAGTGGCCAGATTCCATCATTGGTAGCCCAAAAATTGCAATGATTGGGCGAGGTTGTAAATCAATATTCAATACAGTTGAAATAATGTTAAAAATGTCCTTCTTGCCTATATCTATTAGTTCCTCCTGATCCACCCTATCAGTCACATCCTCAAAAAAACTACTTACGTCAAACACAATTCTCCTTCATAACATCATACTGACCTGATCTAACTACATTATTATTTTCTGATGCTATGTTACTATATCCTTAAAAATAATATTCAACATTTCCTCAAGCTTTCTATTGTTTGCTATTTTGCTCCCTCTTTCTTTGGTAGGGAAGATTATTACCTTTGTGCCTGTTATTTCTGCAGACACCTCCTTTGGAATGCTGCTACTGCGCTATTTTTGGCATGTTCACTATTTCTTGTATAATGAAGACATTTGTAAAATATTTAATGCCTCAACCATTTCTTTACTTTCTATTACAACTCCTGCTGCCTTTGCCTCTAGGGGACCCACATTTATTTTCACTATTGTCTTCCTTTTTACAAGGTGCAATCATTATTTTCTTTGTTTATCTTATACTTTATGAATTTTTTGGCCAAACAAATCCTCAGGCAACATTCTTCTAGTCTAATACCACTCTTACCCTATTTAGTCAGAATGTTTATTTTGCATCGGAATATCTATTAGTTCAGAGCATTCCCAGCATTTAAAATTCTCATTTTTGATTTCAAGTCCTTACACAGCTTTGTTTCTCTCATTCCTGTAACCTCCTCCAGCTTCCCCTGAAAAATCTGCTCCTCCAGTTTTTGTATTTTAATCATTGCTAACTTTAACCATCTCACCATTGGTGGCTGTGCTTTAAACTGCCAATGTACTAAGCTCTGAAATTCCCTCCCTAAGCCACATCACCTTTCTACCTTTCTATCTCTAAGATTCTCCTAAAACCTACCACTTTGTCCATGGTTATATGCCCTGATATCTCCTCATATAAAGCAACGTCAAATTGTTTTTGATAGCACTCCAGTGAAATATTTTGTCATATTAAAGGTGTTGTATAAATGGGTTATTCCTGTTTCCAGGCCAAAATACCTCCAGCATTATTTTATGTGTCTATGGTTTCATGATTCTAAATTAAACTCACCAGTCTCTATGGCAGAAATATGTTTGAAGCTGCTTCTATTGTAACCTTACCACAAGTGTCCAAATTGAGTTTCTATCACGTTTCAAGCAAACAGTACTGGAGCTGATAAATTGCAATAATTTATACCACCACCAGATGCCAGTAAAACTCCAATCACACTGTCACCAGTCCTCAATCTGTACAAATACATTCAATTCCATAAATCCTAATCACATGCAAAAGTTTTACACCAGTGAACACAAGTTGAAACATGAACCTTTTGGTTAAGAATTTCACTCAATGCACACGGATTATTTCATGGTTGTACTGTAATCATACGAATGATGCAATTAAATAGTATTCACAGCATTAAAAAGGGAAAGAACATAAGAAATAAGGGGAGTAGGCTTTTCAACTCCTCAAGGCTGTTGTGCCATTAAGTAAGATCATGTCTGCTCTTCTACCTTAACACCATTTCCTGCCCTATCTACATTAATATCTACAAATATATAGGTATTCAGTTTGAATGCAATCAATGACGAAGCCTCCACAACAAACCAGGGCAGAGAATTCCAAAGATTTGCCAATTTTCAACTTTCTCATTTCGGTCCAAAATGACTTACCCTTTACTTTGAAATTGTCACCCCTAGTTTTATTTTAGACTCCTTATCCAAGCAGCCTCCCCAGATCTACCCTCTTTCAAGCTTGCTAAGAATTTTGTATGTTTCAAGAAGGTCACCTCATAGTTCTAATCTTTAAATAAACTGATAGGCCTATTTTACTTTATCTCTCCTTGTATGACAATGTCCTTAAAACTTTCAAAATTGTAACTTGACAACTTTTGTATTTTTATTAATATTTGATCAAATTTTATAGTATGACAATGTAGAGGCGATGTCAAAAATAAATTTTAAAAGTGTTGCTTTTATTTTCAGTTACAAGCAAAAGCAGAAATATCGTGTATGCATTAAGCCTTCCCAATATCTAGTGCCAGGCCTCCACAAAGCAGGCTCCCAGCACAGAATATGCCCACCTTTCATAGCTGCTCTGCTGAGGAATGAGAAACTGTAGAAATTGCATGTCTTGTATCCTGTAGGTTTACATGTACATATTGACATTTAGAAATTAATAAGCTTGTTTGAAATAGTAACAAGAGGAAAAAATCATCTCTGGTTGCTGGCACTGAACATAAATGAGAATATTTCATGCTCAATTACTGAGAATAGATGTCAAGAAGTAAGTTCAACTGATGACCAATACTCTCATGTCCATTTAATGCTGGCAATCAAAGACCAATTTCTCCCCTATTGGCTAAGGAATTGAGGAGGCAACAAAATGACCTTCATGGAAGTGTCCACGGGCATTCTCTTGATATCTACGGTAAATGCCAGCCTCTGCAGTCACTGTTCCTCTGACTGCTGGCTCTGGGGTGAGGGAGCTTATGGGTGCTTTGTAGTGTTGCCTAACTTGCCTGGTACTCTTGTAATTCTTTCTCCAGAATGACTTCTGTCCAGTCCTGATGAAGGGTCTCGGCCCGAAACGTCGACTGTTTATTTCCCTCCATAGATGCTGCCTGACCTGCTGAGTTCCTCCAGCACTTTTTGTGTATTGCTTCAGATTCCAGCATCTGCAGAATTTCTTGTGTCTCTGTTATACAATTTGGCACAAGTTGCATCATGTGTACAAGTGCTGGCAAGCTTTCAGTGAATGGTATTTGTCTTGTGACACATCCACCTATTTATTGTGATAGCTGCCTTATTACACAACTACGAGACTGATCTAGATGCTGCACCTCTTGAAGTTATGTTTTTATGATCAAAATCATTTCCTTACGATAGTGTCTTTCAGCCATTATTCCTGATTAAATGAAACTTATAATCAGTTAAAAACTACATATAAATTATTGTGTTAAGGTTCTATTATAATTAATAAACAGAAAAGTAAATTTGTTGGTGTAAAAATAAATACTGACATGCAATTTCTAAATGTTTCATATTCACTATCCTTTTGTGGTTTAAGCAGCAGTGTGGTATTCACCCTAAAAATGTACATTTTTTATGATGAGTTCATCTCGTGCCATTCACTGCTAGAAAACTCCTTGTTTGAACTGGGTTGTCAAAGCAAGGCGCTGCATTAAAATTGAAACATCAGACCACTAACCCACCCTGTGCAATGGAATTTGTAGACATGGAACATGTTACAAGTGGGACTGAAGAAATGTAACTAAAAGTTAAAAGTAGGCTGATCCTTCAGCAAATGAATATGATAGTGATTTCCTTAAAGTGATATGTTTACCAAAATTTGGGATGGGAGGAGGGATTGGGGGATGGTGATGATAGAGGGGCAGTATTCATTGCTCAGTTGATGCTGGGCATTGACCTCGTTGTTGCTGGATGTAAATGGTTAGTTACATTTGCTGAAAAACAGTTTCAGAAGTAATTATTCTGCTATGAGGTGCTTTGGCATTGCCAGATTCTATAGAAGCTACTACTTAAATGCAAATTCTTTCTATCTAAAATGTAATATCAAAAATACCCAAGGTGGATTAACAATGGCTTAACCATTGCTATCATCATTTTTCATTATATATTCTTTAGCCAATCTATACAATCTCAAAATTGTCTTAGGCATTTTATGATTTCATTTCCACTTCAGGAGAGATAAGTATTTAAAACTTTTGGTCTCTTTTTGAATTCATGCCATTTAACATCATTCTGTTGAGTGTGTATGCTCATCCTTTTATTCTTCTACAATAAGCTAATTCACCCCTTTCAACGGTAAATTCTACTTTGCACCTGTCTACCTGTTAACTTACGTACTATATATCCACTTGAAATTTTTCAGCGTTCTCCTCAATTACTTGACAATTTCCTCATTTTGAGTCCTCAGCAAATTTGAATATGGTGGTTTCTGTGCCTATGTCTGAATCACCTCTACCTACTTAAAACTTCTATCCCCTGTATTGTTCAAGTAACATCCAGTGACTGCAACTCTTTGTTTCCTCAGTGTCAGTCAACCTTCTATGCAGATTCCCACATTTTCTCTATAACATAGACCTGAATTTTTGTTGCAAACCTCGTGAGGCACATTGAAAATTCAAAGTTAATATGTTTACCAGCACAGACAAAATGGGCTAAATGACCTCCTCTGTTCCGTGCACTTCAATGATACTGTGCGTCATTCTTCTTAGCTTCCCAATTGATTACCTCTTCCAAAAACAATCTTTATTATCCTTTACCAAATTTATGCTGGCTGACCTTGATTAACCCTTTTAACTTGATTGAAGAATTTAGAAACCGTATTGCTCTTCTAAATAGAAATGTTGCACTATCAATGTATATGTTTCTGGTTGTGTGGATTGAGGGAAGGAATGCTGGTCAGGACTTTTCACTGACTTGCCTTGGGCACCCTTACATCCACCAGAAGATATCTCTAATTATATAACACCATCTCA
The DNA here is from genome assembly GCF_009764475.1 of Pristis pectinata. NCBI lineage: Eukaryota > Metazoa > Chordata > Chondrichthyes > Rhinopristiformes > Pristidae > Pristis > Pristis pectinata. The sequence goes on from NC_067405.1 coordinate 44,909,586, forward strand.
ATACCGCAGTGAAACTCCAGACCAAAATTCTGTGCTTTTCATGCATCATTGTTCATTACCTGTTTTGTGCTTTGGTAATTGGAGCAAAAACTTGCAGATGCTACAAGTTTGAAACAAAAACAAAACACCAGAATGACTCAATTAGTCAGGCAGCATCCCTGAAGAGAGAAACAAAAGTCAATGTTTCAGATCAGTGATCCTTCATCAGAACTGGAAAAGATAAAACACACTTGTTCTCTCACTTGCAGATAGGAGTTGGTTGGACAGAACAGAGGGAATGACTGTGATAGGGTGAAGACTAAAGTTGTCAACTTTAAATACCAGCAGTTACAGCCAGAAGAGAAAAGAAACAAAGGAGCAAATTGAAACTGAGATATTAAGCATCATTTGTGGGGAGAATAAACATGGGGGAAAACAAATGGTGACCTGAAATTTTTGAATTCATTATTGAATCCCAAAGCTGCGATGGGCCAGAGATATGAGGTGCTCTTTCTCAAATTTACTTTGGTACAATGTAGGAGGCCAAAGCTAGAGAAGTCAGAGTCTGAGTAGGACAGAGAATTAAAGTGACAGACAACTGGAAGTTCAGCGTCACCCTTGTGGACTGAATGGAGGTGTTCCACAGAGCAGTCACCCAGTTGTAACAGAGACAATGCTTCCAATCAATTTAGAGTACACAAACTGCCTCTCAGGTGAAGCAGCAATTCACTTGCACCTGTTCATTTTTGTGCATTGCATTCAGTGCTCATAATATCTTCTCTTCTGCAATGGAGAAACCAAAAACAGACAATGACAGAAAATCACACAAAATACTGGAGGAACTCAGCAGGTCAGGCAGCATCTATGAAGGGAAATAAACAGTCGAAGTTTCAGGTCAAGACCCTTCATCGGGACTGGAAAGGAAGAGGACAGAAGCCAGAATAGAAAGGTTAGGGGAGGGGGAGGAGCATGAGCTGGCAGGTGATAGGTGAGTCCAGGTGAGAGGGGAAAGGTGGGTGAGTGGGGGAGGGAGGATGAAAGAGAGTGATGTAAGAAGCTGAGAGGTGATAGAAGAGACAAAGGGCTGAAGAAGAAGGAATCCGGTAGGAGAGGACAGTAGACCATGGAATAAAGGGATGGAGGTGGGAAAAAGATGGGCAGGTCATGAGGGCAGCGGAGGGGAAAGAGAAGGAGTGAGGGGGGGTCCCAGGAATGAGCAAAAACAAAGGGGGGGGGGAAGAAATGGAGGAAAAAAAAGGAGGAGGAGAGGGGGGGGAGGGGTTACCAGAAGCTAGAGAAATCGATGTTGAGGCCATCAGGTTGGAGACCAAGACATAATATGAAGTGTTACTCCTCCAATCTGTGTCTGGCCTCAACATGGCAGAAGCAGAGGCCCTGGATGGACATGTCAGTATGGGAGTCTATCCATGGCCTCTGCATCTGCCATGCTAGCCACTGGGAGATCCTGGCTTTTGTGGCGGATGGAGGAATGTTTATTTCCCTCCATAGATGCTTCCTGACCTGCTGAGTTCCTCTAGTATTTTGTGTGTGTTGCTCCAGATTCCAGCATCTGCAGAATCTCTCGTGTCAATGACCGAAAATGCCTGAAGTAGTCAACTTCCTGATCTTCTCAGTGCTTCAGAATTTCTGTTTTTCCTTTGTGATATTGGTTTGTGGGTAAATAATCACATTTGAAATAAAAGGCAACCTTTGTCACTGCTATTTCTGTTGCTCAAAAGGAGGGTTTTTCATTCTTTGGTAATACTAAAGCATCTTCTCAGGTTTGTTTAAACTATCTTGCTTTGTTGATTTGTACTTCTCAACATTCATAGATCACTCATTACTTTATTGTCAATGGATTACAAGATTTTCCTCACAGAAAGGTGTGGCACTGCATTTTGCAGATTTAACTATGGAACTTGTGTCACATGTTTATTTCCTACTGTAATTTTATTACTTTATGATATTCATTTAAACTGCAAAACTTACACAGATTCACTATGCTAGATTCCAAGTCTTAAAAAAAATCTGGAAATGTCACGAATCCAGAATAAGTATTTATCATTTCCTGTACACTAATGTGTAGGGAATGTGGTTTAAATTCAGGAGAATGAATAATCCAGCTTTGTTTTACTGTTGAATGCCTTCGCAATGCATTGAATGAACCATTCATGCTGTATTTGATTATGATTTTGTAACTGGACCACCCTTTAATGTTCCTTATTTTATTCAGATTTTGAGGCAGGAGATGAGTTTACAGAATTGTATCAAGTGGGCTGGATTTTTATATTGAGAGTCCAAATTCTGACTCTAATACTGAATGACTCTCCAATGCTGGAGGGATGGAAGTGCAGAGGAGGACCTTCTTTGATTTCATTTGCAGGATGCAGGATATGGCAAAGTGAGCTTTATTGCTCATCTCTAAGTGAGATGGTGGTGATCAATGTCTCAAAATCTGGGTACTGCGAGGTGAAGGGACTCCCACAATGCTGTTATGTAGGGAGATCAAGTATTCAGATCCAGCAATAATGAAGGAACGGTGATATATTACCAAGTCTGGATAGTGTGTGATCTGGAGAGGTTTGTGCAGGTGGTGGTTTCCCCAAGCTCTTGCTACCCTTGACCTTCCTCCTGGTAAAGGTCATGGTTTAAGTCAGTGCTGTCTGAACCCTTAGCAATTAACTGTAGTGGCAATAAACAGATTAAGAGAGGTTTTAGAAGGTATTAAGAGAACACACAATGGAGCATCTTTGGACTGATACCAGGAAAAACTATAGTTCTGAGAAGGGATTTGAGATGCAGGAAAAATGATGGTTCTGAAGAGATTTAAAGACATCTTGAAATTCTGAAGAGATTTAGTAGAGTGAATAAGGAATGATTATTTTGATGAGTGATTGGGGTTCATCGATTTAAAATTATCAGTAAGAGAATAAGGAATAAAGTTATTCAGGTTGCTTGTCTAATTGATCTAATTGTCCTCAAAAGAGAAAAAAAATAATTTCTGCCACAGGAACAGGTGTGTGGCAGTATAGATGGATCATCACCATGAAGCCAATGGTAAATTTCAAATTGTATTAAAAATTGGCTAGATAATAGAATGGAGAGGGTAATTGATGAAAATACTCTGTGGATGGAGTAGTGATGGTATATTTCACATAGAGCCTGATGTCAATCTGCTAACATTGCCAATGGTCCGAAAATGATAGTAGTTCTTGAAATACAAAATAACACATAAATACCAAATTATATTATGTATAATAGCAAATCACCCTGTGACACATGGAGATTATTGGATTAAAAGGTATCCACCCATTCAATGGAACAAAAGAAAGGACAGGTGAATCTTTAAACAGGTATATCTAAGGTTAAACCACCACATATGATGAAGTTGCCTCTGAAATTCCAGAGGGGTTGCTGTACTGGTGCAGGTGCCAAATAACAATCCACCCACATAGGTAGTAAAAAGCCTGTTTCAGATTACAGGGGTGGGATCATATGCACTGCTGGAGTAGGGACTGTACCTGCAAGAGTACTGAAGCAGCATTCACCTGGAACCGCTGTCATGAAAAGTCAGAGCAACATTAACATTCAAGGCAGTATCAAAGGAAAGTAACCTCTGCTAGTCCTCTGCTCCCAACTGAGCAAGTAGATGTTATTAGAAGTTAGCTGATTTGGTAGGTAGAATACTTAAGCAATATTGCATGTAAAGTAATGTAATGTGGAAATTGTAGGATCAAAATTGTACTTTGGTATATGACAATGTATTTATGTTGCAAACTGCCCAACAATGAAATGGCAGATTCATTGGAACCTTAATGAGAAGTTGAGATAATGGATAAACAGGATTGAAAGGAATGGCAACTTGATACCATGGGCAACATCTGCTCAAACTAAATCATTGTCTTTTGAGTATGTATTTAACTTATCAAGGACACGTGTTCATATTTCCTGGACACAAAAGGAAATGATGTTTTATTCAGGCTCTGAACCATGAGATGGAGTAAGCAGGACAATTCTGACTAAAGGAAGTAGATATTTGTAAAGAGATGATCTTTGCATCCTCATCACTACACACTTTCCCACTTAGTTTTGTGTCATCAGCAAACTAGAAAATGTTTGCTGATAATTGAGTTGGATTTAGACAGGTATTAATTTTATCCCTGAACAGTCCTCTAGAATGTGTAACCTTCTGATGGAGATGAGAATGCTACTAATTGATCCAAGATGGACACATGAGTAGTGCATCGTAGAAGGTTATTTAATATGAGATACAGAAGGATAAAAGCAACAGAGTTCAGGTAAGATTTGAGACGATGTGATATCTTACCTCACAATACAATATAGATTACTGGAATGCAATCTAAGCTAAAGCAGTCAATACAGTACTAACCAACACTATTAATAAAGAATGGGATATATTTGCTGAATTTGACTAATAATGGATGGTGTATGGTTAAATGGACATGGCAGAGTTTTGCCCTGACTTATCTTTGCCAGAGAAAGTAACGGAAGGACTTTGCAGAACTTCTCTCAACATGATTCCTCTAATCTTACTGTTAAGGGAGAAAATTCAAATGTTAAACACTGAAGAGCTTCCATGTTTGACAATAATGATTAATTGAAATGAGCTGCTGGCCCAAACCGGATGTTTGGCAAAGGGACTGAAGATAATTAACCCGAAAGTGTCGATATGAACTTGCAAACTATTGATTCTCAGAAACTACTATTGAAAGTATACAGCGAGAGACTTAAATGGATTGATGTTTCATGATTATGGAAGTAATTAAAAAGAAAGAAGTTGTAGGGCTGTGGGAAAAAGGGCAGGGTTGTGGGACAAGCTGTAATGTTCTTGCGTGGAGCAGGCCTGGACTCAATAAGCCAAGTAGCTTCCTGCCGTGTGATGACTTTGCTGTGTTTGCATTCTGTGATTAGACAAGCTGATTCATGAGGAAATTCTCGGAATTTTGCATTTATGTCTATGGGTTCTCCACAGCATACCACAACACAGGAAGTTCTGTTCAGGACAATTATCTATAAAGTCTGTGGAATTAAAGATGGTTACCAAGGTAAGTATATCCATCAGACAGCTCCATTTGCCAATTACCAGACTCACATATGTAGCCCTTTTGATCAACCTGATCCTGATGGGCCAAATGGTCTCCTTCTGTATCATAAATTTTCTATTTTTCTATAATTCTACAGGGTTCAGTGGACAAGCTTGTACATTTACTGCTGTTCCTGCCATGTCCTCTTGTAACCTTACAGCTCTTTCACAAAGTGCCAGGTTAAAATCATTGTGTTCCAATTTGTGGCTGTAATGTGACACCAAAGCCTCAGCACACTTAAACCTTGTATCTGCAGTTTAGTACAACCTGACTGGGCAATAAGTGGCCACTTCAAGCTGACCTGGTTATTCAAAAGATCCCTGTCCTCGAAAAGTCTTGCAAAAGTACTTCAGTGCTTAAATGACAGTGTCACTTACTCTGAGGGAATTGTTGGGAAATTTGAATCCACAAGTCATAGATCTCAGAAGGTGGCACTTCTTGATGGAAGCACCAAAAGAGCGAAAAAGATTAGGGAACTGGTCTCTCTGGTGTTTTGGCTGGCATTACGTACACATTTCTTCAGTATTGTCAACCCCTTATTTGCTTCCACATAAACATAAGCAGATGCACACAAGCAGCACCTACTTTCAGTGTCTTGTAAGGTGTTTTGGAATGAATGTTTGTCACTTTTAGCTATTTATCTTCATGGGCAGTCCATCAGGACTGAGAATGATTTACTTCCATTCAATCTCTGAGGAGAGGAAGATACCTGTTTGTGAATTCTTTTAACATGAGGTGGCCGTTGCACACCAGTTACCACAGTTTTGATGGAGTGAGTTCATGATCCAGAAGCAGAGGTCCAAGACAGTTGGAGACCAGGCTCTCCACTCTCCAGCATAGATTTAGCATGTCTCTCTCTCTCACACTCACACACACGCACACACACACACACACACGCACACACACACACGCACACACACACACGCACACACACACATGCGCACACACACACACACACGCGCACACACACACACACACACACACACACACACAGATACACAATCTTGTCTATACAATTCTCCTTTACGCCTTTCCCTAGTACCTCCTCAGCTTGATCCCCACCCTACTTCAGTTGCCCTCCCTCAGTCTCCTTCCCCTAACTGCCTTCCTTGGTCTCCCTCTTTTCTTTGTTCCTCTTCCTCTCAGCTCTCTGCCCCTAATTCATCTTCTTCCCTTTTAGTTCTTTCCCTCTTGATTCCCCAAACTTCCTTCCTGCCCCCCTCCCATTCTTATCCATTGGTTAGTATATGGACAAGTATTATTGATGGGTCTCTTCTTTCCATGTTCTTAATACTTCATCTGTGGCTCAGTTTCAAGACAGGTTCTAAGACAAGTATGAGATCTAGACTGACACTGGTGGCGGGAAACCAGGTTATACACCCAGAGAGTCATAGTTACTCCTGCCGTTTACCCGCGCTTCATTGAATTTCTTCACTTTGACATTCAGAGCACTGGGCAGAAAGGTGGTGAATAATGTTAATATACCGTTTGCTCCACAGAAATGCCCTGTTGAGGGGTGTAATGAAATATATAATATCATGGCGACAATGAGAAATCATTTAAAGATAGTGCAGAAAATAGACAGGATCAGTGATGCTGTCCCATGAATGAGATGCTAGATGAAGCCCTGGTCAGCTTTGGGCAGATACAAAACTATGCTTGGCAGCATTTTGAAGAAGAGATGAGGAATTTACCAGTGTGCCTTGGACATCACTGAGTGCGTGAAAGATGCAAAGCTCATATTTCGGCATCAACTTGATGCAAGCCGTGTGAATGATGATGAGTCAGGACACCTCCTTGATGTCGATATTGAACACATTTTGTTCAGCAGAATTGACAGTGGTGATTAAAAGGTTAATCATGGCATCGTAAATCTGACGTATTCCCTTGTGGGAATATGAGGGGTGACCTGGTCAAGATGTTTTATAGTTTAAAGGATTTGATATGGCAGTAGAAAACTAGAGCACAGTTTCTGTAGAAAGATGTGGAGGCTTTGTTGAGAGGGCAGTGGGGGTGGGGGTGGGGTCCAATTAACTTTGCAACTAAATTTGCTTGGTTCTTGTTCTGTAAGAGTGTTGAGGTGCATGGAGGAAGATAAGTGAATGAAGATTAGGTATGGGACAAGTCGGCTGTAATGGAATAGGACTGCAGGGTTGAAGGAGTAAATGGGCTCCTCCTGTTTGCACTGTTGGGTTGAAAAAGGTGTCAAAGATGTCCTGCTCTTGTAATTGAGTTTGCTGTGTTTGGTTCAGGGTTATAAGAAGAATACTTGGCTATCAGTTCATGCATCTTTGAATGCTCCAAGCAGACTGAATGCTTTGTGCTATGTAGATTGTTGACTACACACAGGATGATGATGATGTCATGCTTCTGGACACCAGGGAACAGGTATATGTGGGGGGAAAAAATCCCTCAATGTGCTCATCATCATGTTTGGAACAAACCTCTGAATCTGGATCAGTCATGGTCTTGGATTTCTCTTGATCTCGCTAGATTTTAAATACTCACAGATACAAGGGTTGTTGGTGCAAACGCAAAATGCACAGTAAAATGCACTGTCTTACAAATTTCTATAGATGTACGGTGGAGAGCATTCTGACCATTTGCATCACAGACTGGTATGGAGGCTCCAATGCACAGTATCACAAAAGGCTGCAGAGGACTGTAGACTCAGCCAGCTCTATCACGGGCACAACACTCCCCACCATCAAGGACATCTTAAAGAGGCGGTGCCTCAAGAAGGCGGCATCCATCAACAAGGACTCTCACTATCTGGGACATGCCCTCTTCTTGTTACTGCCATTGGTGAGGGGGTACAGGAACTTGAAGACCCACACTCAATGATTCAGAAACAACTTCTTCCTCTCCGCAATTAGATTTCTGAATGGTCCATGAACCCATGAACACTACCTTGTTATCCTTTTCTTTAACTATTTATTTACTTCTGTGATTTATAGTAATTTTTTGTCTTTGCACTGTACTGCTGCCACAAAACAACAAATTTTAAGTCATATAAGTCAGTGATAATAAATCTGATTCTGAATCTGGTGACCCTTTGTGTTTATTCTAAGTAATTGTTTTGTAGATTCTTGGGTAAGGTTATTAAAGGATATTGAACCATGGATTAAATAGAATTTTGAATGGCAAATAGGCTTGAGGGGCTGAATAGCTGCCTCCTGTTCCAATGTAATGTAAATTGTTCTTGGCTGGTGGAATGTAAAAATACCAATTTACAGCACCATTTGTGCCAACTGGTTGATCCTGGCTTCAATGCTTGATACAAGGCTCCTCCCATACTCTTTATCTCATCAATAACCACATTCCTTAAATACATTGATGTTGTTCACTTCAAAATTCTCACCATAAAGACATTTGTCGTGAGTTCCCTATTGGATTTCTTGTTGACTATGTTATATATGTGGCTTCTTGCTCCCTCCGCAAGTGGAAACATTTTCTCCACATTGACCCTGTCAAATCCCATCCAAATCTTAAAAATCTCTCTCAGGTCATTGTTATCAATTTTTCTAAGAGACAAAGTTGTTCACATTTATAAGATTATGAGAGGCATAGACAGAGTAGACAGCCAGTATCTTTTTCCCAGGGTTGAAATGTCCAATACCAGAGGGCATGCATTTAAAGTGAGAGGGGGTAAGTTCAAAGGAGATGTGCGGGGCAAGTTTTTTTACACAGAGAGTGGTAAGTGTCTGGAATGTGCTGTCTGGGATGGTGGTGGAGGCAAATACGATAGAGGTGTTCAAGAAGCCCTTAGATAGGCACATGAATGTGTAAGAAATGGAAGGATATGGAGATTGTGTAGGCAGAAGGGATTACTTTAGTTGGGCAATTGATTACTAATTTAATTAGTTCAGCACAACATTTTGGGCCGAAGGGCCTGTTCCTATGCTATACAGTTCTATGTTCAATTCAAATATAATCTTTAAAGTTTTACCTTTGGGAAATTCTCCACTTTAGCTCACACTAGGCTTTGTGCTCAATTTGAGTCAGGGCTATGTCTCTCCTCTCTTTGATCAAATGCAGCTTTACATTCCAGAAAGAGATTGGGAAAGTCGGTGAGTGGCTGGTGAAAAGGAAAGTGGAGATATGTGCATCTGGAATGTGGGTAGGGTGGAAATGAATGGAAAGACTATGGAATATGAAGTGAGCCCTGGAAAAATTTAAAGGTCAGCTTTTTCTTCCAGTGCAGTACCGAGAGACTGCCATCAGAAGTACCTTTTGGGGAAGAGTTATTAAACCAAGACCTAGTCTACCTGACAAAAGATCCCATCATTTTGTTCTGGCCAATATTTGTCCCTCAAGCAATGGCACAATACAGACTTGACACTTGTTTGTGTGAGCCAGCTGTACTCACAAGTTTCTGATATTATAACAACTTTAAGCAGTGTACAGAGACACGGAAAGGCAACAATATTGTAAAGTATTCCATATTCTTGGGTATTGTTCCCCACCATGCCTCCAAATCAGCCCTCATCATAGACAGAACATAGAACAGTACAGCACAGGAACAGGCCCTTTGGCCCAAGATGTTGTGCCAAACTAATTAAACTAGTACTGTAATTAAATGCCTAACAAAAGTAATCCCTTCTGCCTACATAATGTCCATATCCCTCCATTCTCTGCACATTCATGTGTTTACCTAAGAGCTTTTTAAATGCCTCTATCGTATTTGCCTCCACCACCACCCCTGCAGTGCATTCCAGGCACCCAGCACTCTCTATGTAAAACACTTGCCCTGCATATCTCCCTTGAACTTACCCCCTCTCATTTTAAATGCATGCCCTCTAATATTAGACATTTCAACCCTGGGAAAAAGGTACCAGCTATCTACACCTCTCATAATCTTATAAACATCTATCAGTTCTTGCCTCTGCCGCTGCAGAGAAAACAACCCAAGTTTGTTTAACCTCTCCTCATAGCACACACCCTCTGATCCAAGCAGCATCCTGGTAAACCTCGTCTGCACCCTCTGCAAAGCCTCGATATCTTTCCCATAATGGGATGACCAGAACTGAATGAAATACTCCAGATGCAGTCTAACCAGAGTTTTATAAAGCTGCAACATAACTTCCCGACTCTTGAACTCAGTTCCTCAACTGATAAAGGCAAGCATGCCATATGCCTTCTTTACCACCCTATCGACCTGTGTAGCCACTTTCAGGGAGCTATGGACTTGGACCCCAAGATCCCTTTGTATTACAACACTGTAAAGGGTCTTGCCATTAACAGTGCACCGTCTCTTTACATTTGATCTCCCAAAGTGCAACACTTCACATTTGGCTGGGTTGAACTCCATCTGCCATTTCTCCACCCATATCTGTAACTGATCTATATCCTTTGCCAGTCTTCTACGCTATCCACAACACCACTAATCTTTGTATCATCTGCAAACTTACTAACCCATCCATCTGCATTTTCATCCATATATACATTTATATACATCATAAACAGCAGAGGTCCCAATACAGATCCCTGAGAAACACCACTCAATGCAGACCTCCAGCTGGAATAATTCCCATCAACCACTACCCTCTGTCTTCTTTGGGCAAGCCAATTCTGAATCCAAATGGCCAAATCACTGTGGATCCCATGCACCTTAATCTTCTGGATGAGCCTCCCATGACGGACCTTGTCAAACACCTTACTAAAGTCCATGTAGACACATCCACAGCTCGACCTTCATCAATCACCTTTGTCACCTCCTTGAAAAAAATCAATCAACTTAGTAAGACACAACTTGCTCCGCACAAAGCCATGCTGACTGTCCCTAATTAGGGGTCTTCCAATTGCTCATAAATCCTAATCCTAAGAATTCTCTCCAGTGACTTCCCTGTCACTGACATGAGACACACCATTATCTTGCTTATGCCAAAGATATAAAGTAGATCTTCACTTTTATTTCTCTTGTCTCTGTTCTCCATTTACATCTCCTCCAGACAGATTAGCCGCTAGATATAAACCTTCACCAGCCTCCCACAGCTGGCACCAATCTGTGTCATCCATTTTCCTTTTATTCTCCCCACTGCTTCCTCTCTGCAATTTAACACATGCATGTTTTCTAAATTTTCCCAGTCCTGATGAAAAGTCTTGGATCTGAAATGTTAACTCTGTTTCTCTTTCCACAGTTGCTGCCTGGCCTACTGAGTGTTTCTAGCATTTCTGCTTTCTATAACTGTCAGATTTCCAGCATCTGCATTTTCTTTTTATTTTCATGACCCTTATACCGGCAGGCACGATAGAGGGCAGTCACGGTTGTGTGGCCGTTAGCGTAACGCTATTACAGCATCAATGACCCAGGTTCAATTCCGGCCACTATCTGTAAGGAATTTGTACGTTCTCTGCATAGGTTTCCTCCGGGTGCTCCGGTTTCCTCCCACATTCCAAAGGCCTATGGGTTAGGAAGTTGTGGGCATGCTATGTTGGTGGGCTACCCCCAGAACATTCTATGTAAAAGATGCCTTTCACCGTGTGTTTCTATGTACATGTAACAACTAAAGATATCTTATTTGGTTGCAGCTTTTGCAACACTTTGATTTCTGGACAATGTCTAATCAACGCTGGCAGAGTCAGTTCAATGGAATGCATTGTCATGGCAACAGTGCCCTGCCTAGCAATTGGCATTAGGTTTTAGCGCAAAACAGTCAGACAGATAATATTTCGCTTGTATCCAGTGCACACGCCCAGACTGCAGTCAATTATTAATATTTATTACCTGAATATTTGTATGAATTTTCATCCAGCTGAAAAGCTATTTCAATGGAACTTGCACGTCAAGACAACAGTTTAAAAATAAGCCACCTGAATTTTAAATTGAATATTTTTGCTCATGAAATTGGATTGTAGATATTTAATATGTATTTTTAAAGAAGCAGACAGACATGCAGTTGTTTGTCCTGAGAGTAAAATACTTTAAACAAATGTTTCTATTATAGCTCCTAATGTAAATTAGTTGAAATTTATGAGAGCACACTTGTAGCATTTGGTTGACTAGTCATGGACCTTATACTGAACACTTCATAACAAAAATTCTCTTGCTTGTGAAAGTCACTAAGATAATAAAAAAAAAGTTTGGAAAGCATAATTAACCTGGTCCTGAAATTTTGTGAAGGCTTGTAGTGGTGGGCGTGTGATAGGGACTGGCTTTTGGTCATCACGGTTAACTCTGTCCAAGATTCTGTGGATCATTCATTTTAATGTTAAGGACAGGCTTCCTGTGCCAGTGGAGATCAAGTTGGCACTGTCACAAAATGCCATCAGAAAATAATGATGAGAGGAATATCCCTTATGAAAAGCACGGTTTAGAAAATTATGACTGCGATGTTGTATCACTATTGCGCTGTAACTGTTCAGGTGCAGAAATTTTCTCAATGTCCTCAAAGAGTTAAACGTATCAGAATAGTGGTTGATGAAGTCCTGATGCAGGGTTTCAACCTGAAACTTTTTTTTTGCTTTTTTTTTTGCCTCCATGGATTCCTCCAGCAGTTTGCTTTTCGCTCCGGATTCTAGCATCTTCAGTCTCTTTGTGTCCATGTAAAAAATGGTGTTTGTTTTCTGAGTGCAGAATTGTTTTCTAATAGCTTTGTGATACAAATTCACAAATCTTTACAAAAGTGTATGATTTTTTTTCCCAGTTGATAGTGACAAAATCATCCTTAATGATACTGAATTGAATTTATTTGCTGAACCTCAGATAAATAAAATTAGAAAATATAGAAATGTGTTGTTTTTACAAATGCAATTTAATTAAAGACAACAGGGTAGGAACCAACCTGTTCACACTTAGTCGAATGCTTCTTTAAAATGTCTTGTTTAGGAAACATTTAGAATAAGCTAGCTAGTTCATTAATCCAGATGCAGAGTCTATAGTTTAGCTAGAAAGTAAGAATAAGCACAAACAATTTTATTTTAGCAACAAGAAACTGAAAATTCTCATGACTCTGCAATAGAATATTGTGATGAATCTTTTGGTAAGTGGAAGAGGTAGCTCTGGGTGATTATCATCAAGCCAGATTCAGGAGTGAAGAAAAAGTTATGTGACTTACCAGTATAATGTAAATGTTGCCGTTTGAGTTATTTGCTCAGCAGCAGTTGTGATGATCTGAAGATCTTAAGTTTGAATGTTCCTGTACTGTGCAATATCTAACTTAGAATCAGATTTATTATCACTGACTTATAATTATAACCAACGAGCAACAAAAAGATCTCCTTAAGATCTCAGTTGGCAATTACATCTCTTACACATAGCATCACCTATTCTTGCCCAATCTTTGATCAATTTAAACAGATCTAAACAAATGAGATGATACAAATTATTCTGCTTTAGTTCACTGACAGTAAGTGAATGTACAAATAAGTAATTATATTTTTGGATAACTCCTTGTGAACAAAATAAATTTTGAAAATTGACCTTTGTATCTTTTGTGACCTTGTTTTGCTCTTTCCAGAAGCTCCAACTCTGATCAGTCATGGTTTATATACAGCACCACAAACCACTTCATCTACCCCCATTACTCTCCTTGCCAATTCCGGTACTGCAACTTATGGCATTTTAGACTGTATGAATTAACATTGTTTTTACATAAGACTTAAGTGTTTAAATTGTTTTCATGATAAAAAGGCCAGTGTATTTCTGACATAAACATGGCGTCATCTACCACGGCAACTTTAACTATGTGCCAATGTAACATGTTCCAATATCAAAATTAAGCATTCAATCTTGTCAATATTGCCACAATCAATTAAAGCTTAATTTACTGTTTTCCCACTGTTGACAGTGGCTGTATTTACATTATGTAATTCACATAAGAGTTTTCATTTTAATTGTAGATACGAATAATTATAATGGAAAAAGTTTAAAAGAATATTTTATTTGGTGCATTATATATGTATATTAGCATCTGTGTAACTTGATACAGGAGGTAGATGTGACATTTGTAATGTTTGTCCTATGTAACATCTAAGTTGACAGATGTAGTAAGCTTTATGTGGTTCTATGTCATCTCTTAATATGTCACTACTGAGATAATTTAAAATATTTCCCTTTATTGAATTCCATTATGCCTAATCTAACCTGGCACCAGTAAACTGGCTCAGAGAAGTAGTTTTAGCAAATTCCTTTGGGATTGCTGCTGGCTGTACAGGGTCGATTTTTTTGAAGCTGCTGGTTTTGCCCAATATTAAATGGAGTTTTCAATTTGACTATAAAATGCTGAGTGCTACACAAATACCTTATTAATTGCCCTGATTTTGAAGGGGTAGGAGTAGTCAAAAGGTATGAAACATAAATATACAATGGTGTTTTTTACGTGTGTCAACTTTCACTCAGATCTACTTATGCACCCAAAGCAGTGGCAGTAGGAATTTAAAACGCTGTCAGATGAGGTTTTATTCCATGAAAGATTGCCTAATTTACTCAGCTAAATTAACTTTATACATAAATAGGGAAGTACAACAATGTTTGAATTCCAATCTGAAATTTCCCATAATGGACAGTTTAATCATTTTGAGTGCGATTGGTTTACAAAGGCTTCTGTTCTGAAAAAAATATTTTATTCTGCTTATTTAAAAATATGTAGGATTCCAGCATTTTATTCTATGTTTTCGTGATTGCATTCAGTCCTCATCATTTACTCAAGAAAGTTAAAACCTATTGACATTGATCACAAGAACACACCTGCAAAGCTTCAAGACTTGTGCAAAACATTGGGTGTAGCCTTACTACCCTCCCTAATAATTTGGATTAATCATAAATTTATACAAGATACAATCCAACTAATGTGCCAGATTAAATCAGAACACACCCTGACATGAATGATCCTCACTCTTCTGTCTTCATAAAACTTGTTGCTGCTGGGGTAGTTCCTGCAACACACCTCCCTCCTCCTCTCCCTGCGGCCCCATAGTTACTGAAGTTCTTAAGATGTTTGATACAGATCAGCAAACCTGACATTGGTAAATCATTAAACTGCATACATAGTCAGTGCACATATGGTTGACTCATAGATTTTATTTATAAAGTTAATATATTATCTGTCACCTTGAAAACAAAAGAATACAGAACAAAGTACAAGTCCATTGTAGACAACAGTAGAATTTACCAACAAGCAAAAACCAAAAAAAACTATTGTAACGGTTTTACCCTCAGACTTTCAGTTTAATGCTCCTCATACTTTAACATATTAGTTATTATGAAGTGCTAAAATAGCTGTGTTAAAATCATTGAACGTGTAAGCAAATCAGGGAAGGGATCAGTTCACGGATATGGTGGTGGAATTTTGGTAAGCAATGTTAATGCAGTTACTACAAGAGGTGCTAGCTGAGAAGAGCACCAAATATTTCAAACATCTAAATCTTTTTAAGATAAAAGAGATTAAGATAAAGGAACGTTGAAAGGTTGAGCAGGGTGGAAAGAACTATAATCCCCTCTGTTAATATGCTCACCCAAGTAAGATTGGTTGAGCATTCGTCAACTGTTTAAATGCATAAATAGAACTGCACAGACTTGCCTTGCAACTTCAGCTGGGAAGGAATATAATTCCAGTGTATCTAATAATACTGCTTTCCTGCAGCCTCTTCTTCTCAGCAAAATTGTATGTTTAGCAAAGCCTTGTGCTTTTCCCTGAAGATAGCCATCAACAAATATCATGGTGAAGAGATGAGCATTGATTGGTAGGTCATTGACCTGAGACATTAACTTTATTTCTCTCCACAGTTGCTATCTGACCTGCTGAGCATTTCCACCATTTTCTGTTGTATTCTGGCAAGTAGAATTCCTGCATGATATAAAGAAACCATTGACAATATTGGCTTTTCACGCTTTTGCTCTGATGACTGATACTAGCAAAAGAATTTTGAAGTGTGCTTGTTTTGTATTAGGCTCAGGCAGTTGGGGGCCATACTCACATGCTACACCATCTACCACACTTCTGGCCTCAGATCATCCTACTCTGCCCACTACAATGATAGTGTTTCCCCTGAGCTCTCATGTCCAGCTCAGCAGCCTCCATATGCACTAATTTTGATGGGTACAATGTTGGATAGTCTCATAATGAGTGTCCTCTGCACCAAACCTACAATCTTGGAGTGCAGTAGGAGTACAGGAGTGGAAAATTACCTCTAATGAGCTAATTTTAGCTCTGAACCTTTAAGTTGTCCTCAGGATTTCATCTGTGCAAGACTGTAGCATCATTTTAGTTTTAAGTTTATGAACCAGCTACTCATTGTGAAATGGACAAGCCTAAATCTTATGACAAGCTTGTTTGCATCTGTGAAACAAGTATGGGAGCATTATTGCAAACAATAGACTTGAGTGATGAGATAATTGAAGAGTTGCTGCATATGTAGTGCATCTTGGACATCAACTTCCTAATTTGTATTCAACTGCACATCTGTGCTCCTTAGAAGTTGCTTTCTATTTGTACCATAAACCATAGAACCATAGAACCATACAGCACAAAACAGGCCCTTGGGCCCACCATGTTGTGCCATCCATCAAACCACCCTCACACTACCTAATCCCTTCCTCCCACATATCCCCCCATCCCACACTCCTCCATATGCCTATCCAACAAGCTCTTGAACCTGTTCAATGTATCTGCCTCCACCACCACCCCAGGCAGTGCATTCCATGTACCAACCACTCTCTGGGTGAAAAACCTCCCCCTGACATCTCCCCTGAACCTCCCACCCATAACCTTAAAGCCATGACCTCTCATCTTGAGCATCGGTGCCCTGGGAAGGAGGCGCTGACTGTCTACTCTGTCTATTCCTCTCAGTATTTTATATACCTCTATCATGTCTCCTCTCATCCTCCTCCTTTCCAGTGAATAAAGCCCTAGTACCTTAAGCCTCTCCTCATATTCAATACTCTCCAATCCAGGCAGCATCCTGGTAAATCTCCTCTGCACCCTCTCTAATGCCTCCACATCCTTCCTATAATGAGGCGACCAGAACTGAACACAGTACTCTAAGTGTGGCCTAACTAGAGTTTTGTAAAGCTGCATCATCACCTCGTGGCTCTTAAACTCAATCCCGCGACTTATGAAAGCCAACATCCCATTGGACTTCTTAACTGCTCTTTCCACCTGTGAGGCAACTTTCAATGAATTGTGAATATGAACCCCCAGATCCCTCTGCTCCTCCACACTGCCAAGTACCTTGCCATTCACCCAGTACTCTGCCCTGGAGTTTGTCCTTCCAAAGTGTACCACCTCTCACTTCTTCGGATTGAACTCCATCTGCCACTTGTCAGCCCAGCTCTGCATCCTATCAATATCCCTCTGTAAGCTCCGACAGCCCTCCACACTATCCACAACACTGCCTATCTTAGTGTCATCTGCAAACTTACTAACCCAGCCCTCCACCCCCTCACCTAAGTCATCTATAAATATCACAAAAAGTAGAGGTCCCAGAACCGATCCCTGCGGGACACCACTAGTCACTGCCCTCCAATCCGAGGGCACTCCTTCCACCACAACCCTCTGCTTTCTACATGCAAGCCAATTCCTAATCCACACAGCCAAGCTTCCTTGGATCCCTTGGCCTCTGAAGAAGCCTACCATGAGGAACCTTATCAAATGCCTTACTAAAATCCATGTAAACCACATCCACCGCACTGCCCTCATCAATCTTCCTGGTCACCTCCTCCAAGAACTCTATCAGGCTTGTGAGGCAAGATCTTCTCTTCACAAAGCCATGCTGGCTGTCCCTAATCAGTCCATGATTCTCAAGGTGTTCATAAATCCTATCCCTTAGAATCCTTTCTAACAGTTTACCCACCACAGATGTGAGACTCACCTGTCTATAATTCCCTGGCCTATCCCTATTACCTTTTTTGAACAAGGGGATAACATTCGCAACCCTCCAATCCTCCGGCACCATCCCCGTGGACAACAAGGACTCAAAGATCCTTACCAGCGGTTCAACAATCTCCTCCCTAGCCTCTCGAAGCAGCCTGGGGAAAATCCCGTCAGGCCCCGGAGATTTATCTGTCTTAATATTATTTAACAACTTCAACACATCCTCTCTCTTGATATCTACAACCTCGAGAACATTACCCCTACCAGCACTCCCTTCCGCATCATCAAGACCCCTTTCCCTGGTGAATACCGAAGAGAAGTACTCATTGAGAACTTCTCCCACTTCCGCCGCCTCCAGGCAAATTCTCCCACCTTTATCCTTAATCGGACCTACCTTTACCCTTGCCATCCTCCTACCCTTCACATACTTGAAAAAGGCCTTGGGATTTTCCTTAACCCTACCAGCCAAAGCCTTTTCATGTCCCCTTCTAACTCTCCTCAGCCCTTTCTTAAGTTCATTCCTCGCTACCCTATATTCCTCACGGGCCCTGTCTGAACCTTGCTGCTTATACCTCACGTATGCTATCTTCTTCTCCCAAACAAGTCGTTCCACCTCTCTCGTCACCCACGGTTCCTTCACCCTGCCATTCCTTCTCTGCCTCACCGGGACACATTTATCCCTAACATCCTGCATAAGATCCCTGAACATCGACCACATCTCCATGGTACATTTTCCTTCAAAAAGGACATCCCAATTTACACTCCCAAGTTCTCTCCTTATAGCCTCGTAGTTCGCCCTTCCCCAATTGAAAAACCTCTTGTCCTCTCTGCACCTGTCCCTGTCCATGACAATTTTAAAGGTTATGGAGCAATGGTCACTGTCCCCCAAATGCTCACCCACCAATAGATCCTTCACCTGTCCCGGTTCATTTCCTAAAACTAGATCTAACATGACATTCCCATATATTGTACATAAATGATAGTGAATGGTTTTATTGGAGGAAGTTTCAGCAATTGTACTATAACAATCTACAGCCAAGCTGCCCTTGCCTCATCCTTTGTTTTCGATGCTTATTCTTTGCATGAGGTTTTGTTTTGGGTAAGATAAGATAAGATAAGATAAGATAAGATATCTTTATTAGTCACATGTACATCAAAACACACAGTGAAATACATCTTTTTGCGTAGTGTTCTGGGGGCAGCCCGCAAGTGTCGCCATGCTTCCGGTGCCAACATAGCATGCCCATAACTTCCTAACCCGTACGTCTTTAGAACGTGGGAGGAAACTGGAGCACCTGGAGAAAACCCACACAGACACTGGGAGAACGTACAAACTCCTTACAGACAGCGGCCGGAATTGAACCCGGGTCGCTGGCGCCGTAAAGCGTTACGCTAACCGCTACACTACTATGCCTACCGTGAACACCAAGAGGTTCTTTGTTCGAATCTATTCTTAATAATGTTCCTGAATAAACTCATATGAACAAAGAAGAGAGAATTGCTTTTTTGTGGGACCTTTCATGGCCTCTGGTCACCCCAAACCACTTTACTGCAAGGAGGGTGTTGAAAGCATGGATGTAGGAAATATAGCAGCCAATTTGCACCTGAAATGCTCCTATAAATATTATAACCATAATAATATATGATTAAGATAAGATACATATTATTAATACATATTATTTTGTAATTGAGGAATAAATGTTGGTCAGGATACCAGGGATAAGCTCTCCTTCTGTTCTTCTAACTACTAACATGATAATTTTCATCTCCATTGAAAAGGGCAGACTAAGCCTTGGTTTAATGTCTCATCCACATCTTTAGCTGGTAGCATAATGCTCCCTCAGTGTCAGTTTAGATTATTTTGCTCAAGTCTTTGTAATGGACTTGTGACCACAACCTTCCAACTCAGTTGTAGGAGTGCCACTAATTGAACCAAAGCCACATTGCAAACAAAGCCATGGTGCATGCTCTTTCATTAGCTCTGACTGTAGCTCAGATAGCATGACTGGACAGTCTGATTCCTGTCTGTGATTCATTATTTGAGAACTCTAGCTGCACACCAGCCCTGACCTCATTCCTGCATTTAAAACTGAAGTCCTTTAGGCTGGTTTGTGCTGGAAATCACCATCAGGGGCTGGTGTAGCACAAACCAGCCTAATATCTCACACTTGCCTAGACCCTACCCTGGACCCTCTCTTTATTGGCACTCCACAGTGTGCCTGAGCAATAACGAGGCTGTGGCTGGGACTCTGCCCTCAAACACACCTGGCAAACTTTCACAGCTGGGGCTGACACGTGAATACTGTGTCCATTTCTGGTCACCTCATTATAGGAAGGATGTGGAAGGGTGTAGAGGAGATTTACCAGGGTGCTGCCTGGTTTAGAGAGTATACATTATGAGGAGAGACCAAGGGAGCTAGGGCTTTACTCTTTGGAGAGAAGGAGGATGAGAGGAGACATGATAGAGGTGTACAAAATATTAAGAGGAATAGATAGAGTGGACAGCCAGCGCCTCTTTCCCAGGGCACCAATGCTCAATAGTTACTAAATCAATTCTCAGCCAAGTGCAATTGCCCTTACCCCAATTTACTCCTATTTTGTCTTTGTTTATATCCATACTGGTCCATACTCGTGACTGTTTCAGTGGAATCCTCACAAATCTTCTTCATTCCACTCTCCATAGACTTGAGGACATCCAAAAGTCTGTTGCACTTGTTCTAACTTGCACTGAGTCCCATTCACCAGTCACCCCTATGTACCCTTGGGTATTCAATGTCTCCATTTTAAAATGATCAATATTTGTTTTCAATTCATTTTATATTCTTGCTGCTCCCCATTTCTGTAATATATCACATAACTCTCCACTTCTGGCTTCCTGAGTGCCCTAAATTTAATGGCATAAACATCGGAAGCTACGCCTTCAGCTCCTAAATTCTAAGCCCTGGAATTCCCTTCCAAAACCTCAATGTTTCTTGCTCTTCCCACCCTTAAGAGGTTGTTTAGGGCAAACCCATCAAGTTTTTGATCACTTGCGCTAATGGTATTGGTTTATTATTGTCACTTGTACAGAGGTACAGTGAAAAACTTGTCTTGCATACTGTTCGTACAGACCAATTCATCACACAGTGCATGGAAGTAGTATGGGGTGAAAACAATAACAGAATACAGAGTAAAGTGTCACAGCTACAGGGAAGTGCATTGCAGGTAGACAATAAGGTGCAAGGTCAAACGAGGTAGATTGTGAGGTCAAGTGTCCATCTCATCGTATAAGGGACCCGTTCAATAGTGTTATCACCGTGGGATAGAAGCTGTCCTTGAGCCTGGTGGTTTGTGCCCTCAGAATCCTGTATCTTCTACCTGATGGGAGAGGAGAGGAGAGGAGAGAAGAGAGAATGACCCGGGTGGGTGGGGCCTTTGATTATGCTGGCTGCTTCACAGTGAGAGGTATAGACATGGAGGGGAGGCTGGTTTCCGTGATGTGCTGGGCTGCATCCACAGCTCTCTGCGGTATCTTGCGGTCCTGGGCAGAGCAGTTGCCATACCAAGCCATGATGCATCGATAAAAGTTGGTGAGTATCAAAGGGGACATACCAAATTTCTTTAGCCTCCTGAGGAAGTAGAGGTGCTAGTGAGCTTTCTTGGGCGTGGCATCTATGTGATTGGACCAGGTCAGGCTATTGGAGATGTTCACTCCTAGGAACATGAAGCTCTCAACCCTCTCGACCTCAGCACCATTGATGTAGACAGGTGCATGTACACCGTCCCCTTTCCTGAAGTCAATGACCAGCTCTTTTGTTTTGCTGACATTGAGGGAAAGGTTGGTTAGGCATCGGATTTTGTTTGTGTAATAATACCTATATGAATTAATTTGGTTGTCTGTGCTGTGGTGAAGGTGAAGCTGCTGCTGCTGCAGGCTCTTAAGGAGAACAGCAAATTATCAATGGCATGCACTAATCACACCATTGAGTATCACCACCTCCAGTGCCGACTGACTGATGTTTTATACATTTCTGATTTCAGCCAGGCACAAATGAGACAGCAATTAAGGAAATCAAGATGTATGATGTCAGCATTTGCTGTCTCAATAATGTCCAGCAATTTAGCATGGGCAATCCAAAGGAGATAATGATGGAAAGTTAGAATGAATGGTAAAATGGATGGGAAATTATACATAATGGATACCTGGTCTACTTCCTTTTTCTGTTTCACAAGTTCTATGTATAGACCAGACTGTTAGAGAGCCATGAGAGAAAAAAATGTCTCAAAGGAAATAAAATGATGTTAGGCAGAGTGACCAAATGAGATGGAGTTAAGGAAATGAGATAAGGAAAACAATGTGATTAAATGTTATTGACCTAAATATCAATTCTGTTTCTCTCTTCACAGACCTACTGAGTATTTCTAACATTTCTTGTTTTTTTTTATTATATCAAATTTCCAGCATCTGCCAGTTTTTTAGCTGGCATTTAGGGCATGGGATGTCAAAGTGGGAAGGCTTAAGCAGGCAAAGAACTGGCCACTGATATCTGTGGGAAGGTAGGGGAGATGCATAAGTGACCAGAGGCAGAGAAAGGGAGTGTTTGAGAAGAAAAATGTTTCAAGGCTGAGGACAGTTCCAGAGATGGGATAGGGCAAGACATATACGTAGGAAGGAAAGGAAAATTCAAGTTCAAACTGTTACAGCTATAAAAACCTGACGGCAGTAGTAAAAACAATTCATTGAGGATAGTGCCCAATGTTTTTGAAGCAGCGCCAAAAAGTTATTTGATCTTAACTTCCATTTGGTACCATTTATACAATGTTTAAGAAAATTACAGTGTCATGATGTGCAAAATTATTTAGTCCAAAGAATTATGGTGCATTGGAACTGGATTGTGTTATCATTGAATATTAACATACCTGGTATTGATAATTGATACACTGAGAGTGCTATAGCATTCCTCAGAAACACACAAATGTGTGAAGTTTCGGGCAACAAACTGGACATGTGCATGCACAAACGACTGTTCAACAAAACCATGTAGTCAGTAGAAAGTGTGGTTAGGTTAGCATTTATTTAGTGGTGGGACAGTTTTTGAAGACAGCCTGATATGCATCATACTTTACACGAATATCCGGTCTTCAGTGACTTCAGTTTTAGACCAGGGATGATCTTTTTCAGCTTGTTGCTGGAATTACATGAGGAGGGTGCATAAGTATGCTGCTGGGTAACATTATGGAATCTGACTGACATTCATGTCAAAACCTGCATAATCAAAGGACATGCAGAAAAAAAATGATAATTTGAAAATTCATGTTCCCGTACAGTTAATTCAGTGATAGACAGATATGTCTGGTCATGTTACACTATAGAAAGCAATAGTTCAGCTGTGGTAAAGAGTATTTGTATGGTCACTTTATCTGAACTGACTTCACTACCATAATATTGCAAGAGATCTTTTAAGAATATAAGAAAGAGGAGTAGGACTAGGCCAATCAACCCGTGTCTGGTCTGCCATTCAATAAGTTGATCTAATCTTGGCATCAACACAACTTTTCCGCACTCCCCTCATTTTCCTTGACTCCTTTGTAGTTCAAAAGTCTGTCAATCTCTGTCTTGAAAATATTCTTTGACCTCATCTACACAGCGCTCTGGGATAGGAAATTCCAAAGAGTCAAAAATTACTCCTCATCTCTGTCTTAAACAGTGATCCCCTTAGTCAGAATCTATATACCCTAATTTTAGATACCCCCACTAAGGAAAACACCTTCAAGCATCCACCCTGTCTATGGCCCTCAGAATTTTAAATGTTTCAAGAAATCACCTCCCCTTCTTGTGTAGGCTCAGCCTGTTTAAACTTTCTTCATATGTCAACCCTTTCTTCCCAAAAATCAGCCTAGTGAACTTTCTCTGCATCGTCTACAATGCAAAATCCTCGGCTTCCTCGTTGGGAAACCACAGTCAGTGCAGTTCGGTGATAACATCTCCTCCTCACTGACAATCAACACAGGCGCACCTCAAGGAAGCGTGGTTAGCCCACTGCTCTACTCTCTCTACACTCATGACTATGTGGCTAAGCACAGCTCAAACGCCATCTATAAATTTGCCGATGACACCAATGTTGTTGGTAAAATCTCAGGTGGTGACAAGGAGGCATACAGAAGTGAGATAGCTCGGCTGGTTGAGTGGTGTTACAACAACAACCTCGCACTCAACGTCAGCAAGACCAAGGAATTGATTGTGGACTTGACGAAGGGGAAATTGGTAGAACACGTACCAGTCCTCATTAAGGGGTCAGCGGTGGAAAGGGTGAGCAGCTTTAAGTTCTTGGGTGTTAACATCCCAGAGGATCTGACCTGAGCCCTACACATGGATGCAATAATGAAAAAGGCACACCAGTAACTCTACTTCATTAGTTTGAGGAGACTTGGTATGTCACCAAAGACTCTTGCAAATTTCTACAGATGTACAGTGGAGAGCATTCTGACAGGTTGCAACACAGCCTGGTATGGAGGATACAATGCAGGATCATAAGAGGCTGCAGAGGATTGTAGACTAAGCCAGCTCCATCATGGGCACAACCATCAAGGACATCTTCAAGAGGTGGTGCATCAAGTAGGTGGCATCCATCACTAAGTGAAAAACTTGTCTTGCATTCTGTCCATACAGATCATTTCAGTACAACACTGCATAGAGGTAGTACAAGCTAAAACAATAACAGAATGCAGAATAAAGTATTATGGTAACAGAGAAAGCCCAATGCAGGCAGACAATAAGGTGGTAGTTTGTGAGGTCAAGAGTCCATCTTATCGTACTAGGGAACCATTCAGTAGTCTTATAACAGTGGGATAGAAGCTGTCTTTGAGCCTGGTGGTACATGCTTTCAGGCTTTTGTATCTCCTGCCCGATGGGAGGGAGGAGCAGAGAGAATGAATGGGTGGGTGGGGTCTTTGATCATACTAGCTGCTTTACTGAGGCAGCGAGAAGTGTAGACAGAGTCCATGGAGGTGAGGCAGGTTTCTGTGATGTGCTGAGCTGTGTCCACAACTCTCTGCAGTTTCTTGCAGTTCCGGGCAGAGCAGTTGCCATACCAAGCCTTGATGCCTCCAGATAAGATGCTTTCCATGGTGCACCAATAAAAATTGGTGAGGATCGATGGGGACATACCAAATTTCTTTAGCATTCTCAGGAAGTAGAGGCACTGGTGAGCTTTCTTGGCCCTGATGTCTATGTGGTTGGACCAGGACAGGCTATTGGTAATGTTCACTCCTAGGAACTTGAAGCTCTCAGCCCTCTCGACCTCAGAACCATTGATGTAAATAGGAGAGTGTGCACCACCCCGCTTCCTGAAGTCAGTGACCAGCTCTTTTGTTTTGCTGACATGTATGCCTAGTGCCACAACAGGTCAACAGCAGATGCGGTTTCTCTGGCTATTCACTCTGCTCTGGACCATCTGGACCACAGGAACTCGTACGTTAGGATGTTGTTCATTGACTACAGCATGGGAGAAAGGGGTGGGTTTGGGTGGTCTGGCTCTTTGTTCCTGCCCCACTGTTCATTGGGATCATGGCTGATCATTCACCTCAATGCCATTTTCCTGCATAGTCCCTATATTCCTTGAATCCCTTAATATCCTGTAACCCACCGATCTCTGTTTTGAATGAACTCAATGACTCAGACTCCGTTCACAGACTTCTTGAATGGAGGATTCCAAAATTTACCACTCTTCAGGTGAAAAAAATCTTCAATTCTCAGCCTTAAATGGCCTACTCCTTATTCTAAGACTGTGACTCTTGGTTCTAGACCCTCAATTAGGGGAAATATCCTCCCTGCTGAGCCCTGTAAGAATTTTGTCAGTTGAATGAGGTCTCTTCTCATTTTCCAATGGTATTCTGTGGTAAAAGGAATCTGGGGAGGTGGTGGAGGCAAATATTCTCACAACATTTAAGAAGTATCTGGTTGAATCACCAGTGCATAGTAGGCTATGGACCAAGTGTTGGTAAATGGGATGAGTATAAATAGGTATTTGCTAGCTGGTATGTCTGAAGGGCCTGTTTCTGTGCTGTCTGACTCTATAACTCTATATGTATTTTGAACAAGATGGTATGTCAAGATCTGGTACTTCAAAAGTCCTTAAACTAGCTGTCCAGAAGACCACTCAAAAGCGCTTATTTTCCATGAATATGTTCAAGAATTTCTGTCCTCAGTAATGAGGAAAATTACAATCTGATCAATACAGGAATGGAAAACCCTGGCCTTTGACTTTGCTGTTCTCCATGTGTACAAAGATGGTTGCTTTCATCCTCCAGTCAGTACAAGCTGACAGACGTGAGTTTATGTATTATTATGTCATGCTGCTGATGCACTATGCCAGCAGATTGTTTTTGTGTCAGTAGTTTTACTTAATGCTACAAACAAATGTAGGATTAAGTATTGTTTAATAATTCCACACCATTCTTGTTGACTGGGTCTTCCAGATTGTAGAGTTTATGAACCAATAAGAAACCAATGCAAAGACAAATTATCTTAAACTTGATTGATAAAAAGTGTGATTAATCTGGGAAAGTTGGATGAAATTAGCATATGAAGAAAGGATACAAGCATCTCGATCTACTGTATTTAGATATAGAAATACATTTATAAGTTATAACGTTTTTCAGTTCAAGTTCAGTTGGACATTGTAAAGACAGTAATTTAGTCTTGTGAAGTTGTAAAGTCAGTAAAGTCAGTAAGGTCATTGTAAAGTCAGTAATTTAGTCCTCCTATGTAGCAAATTTGTGTTAATAACCTAGTTGTTTAATGGTTGTTTCTAACTGAATCCAAGCAAATGCAGAGCCTGCATCAATCTGCTCAAAATACATTAACCTTGATGTGACTGTGGGAAATATTTCATTTCCTTGTACAGAGGGCAGGGTAGTTTGTCTTCTCAACAGATTTAAGGAACTTCATACATGTAGTTCTTATAATGTTAGTAGTTGATAACATAGCCTGTGTATGTTAAATCTAATTAGCGCTTTACAGATATAATTTTCTGTAATTCAATACTAGAAAAGATTTGTCACTCATGGGAAACAGTTAATGCTTCAAACAAAATTACATCTCCATGTACATGCCAGATGATGTGGTTAGGATGGTCAAGTGATTGTTGTGCCAACTGCAATCAAGCAGAAAACAATTACCATTGCATTTGCAGTGCCAAACTTTGTATTCAGTCCTTTGTCACAGTAGTAAGGATGTGGAAATTAAAAAGATGCCAGTGACTCTTCTGCACTATCACATTGATCTTTACAAGTTACTGTGGCAGCTGCTTCTGAAAGGACCATTCCCTTAGTAACTTGAACAGAAGTAACTTTTAGGAAAGATGCAGCTACATTACTATTAGTTGCAATTATAGATTACAAAGATTTTGAATTGCATGGAGATTGCTGGTCCATAGTGTGTTTGGTCCTGTCCATCCCTCAGCAAGGAGAACTGGGACCACTGTGGAGTAAGCAAATGACGTAAGCCTTAAGTAGAAATTCCCTGTGTTAAGTTATTTGAATTATTTGTGTCTGAGTTTATCAATATTCAGCTATACAGAGAAGAAAATTATAGTTACTTTTTGTGGATAACAGAATATATCTATGCCTAGAAGTTGGAATCAAAATAATAATCAGTTCCCATTTTTTGCATAAATAATGGTAAAAAAATAATAAGTGCGTATTTCCAACGTCTGTGCTTATTTCTTGTAGAAATCGGATTGGGCCTCTCACACAAAGATTTACCTAATGGCAGTGTCATATCCCCATTGTATTTTCCCCACGTGATGATGTTATCCCTGTGTGTAGCAGCCCTGATTAAATACTTACTGTCCGATTGGCTCAATAAATCACAAACTACTACCTCCATTTTTAACTCTCAGCCCCCACACTTCCCCATTTAAATATGCTTAACCTTTCATCTGAGGTATGGTCAGCCCACCCCATGTGTCAAGGTAGGGACCTCTGCACTGGTACCCACTTCTTTCCCATTTCACTGCCTCATCCTGATCTCTACAATTTTCCAGCATCCCCCACCCCCAATCCATTTTTCTTCAGCTTCATGGCAGCCTACGGAGATCGTTAATCTAGTTAACATGCTTCCCATGAGTCAACATGTGAATCACAGCCACCTACTGAATCGCGCAGGTTGGAATTTAATACTTTTTAAAGGGGGGAAGGCACAAGAACAATTTCTTTGTACAAGTATGATGCAATTTTTAATATGTTTTTGGTGATCAACAACTTGCTATTAGGGCACAAGAATGAAATTCAGTTTCTAAGTTGTAGTTCTTTCCAAAAATCTACTAGAAAACCAATGTAGATATAAAGAGTCATATGGTCTTTTGACCAGTAATTTTTCTTAGGTTCATAATAATATTTAGTGAAGATACTCTGGTAAAAAATCTAAAATAAGCAGAGAAAAAGTTATTAATAAACAGATCAGTAACACTAACGTGACTGAACCATGGCAAGCAAAGGTAGGAGACTAATGATGATCTTTGCTGTTTGGTTGAAGTCAAAATTAAATAAACATGGCATCAGTTCCATTTATACATCTAGCACTGTGTTTATATTCCTGACTTTTGAACTGCTATTTGGATTTTTTTCAGTTTCTCTTGTTTTGAGCAAAAACAATGGAGTGGAAGTTCCTGGATGGATTTTGTTATAAGAATTTTTTGTTGACTGGGCTTTCATAAGATGCAGTATTATCCCTGTAGTTCTCAAGAATCAATTACCACACCCAAATGTTAATCAGCCTGACCTGCTCCTCTACTGAGGCCAAGAAGCTGAATTTATTGGAGGAGATCTGTTGACTGAACTGGATTGTTCTGCATATCATTCATTGTCTGTTCTCTCTGTGTTCCTTTGCCTATAGAACATTTCAGAAATAATTAGTAAAATGTGTAAAAGCTTTGGGACATCCTGATATGGTGTAAGAGATGGTGGATGGTGGGAGGGTTACCGAAGAGCCAGTATAAGCTCTTCGTATCAACATGCTTAGCATGCACTTCATATTAAGCAGTCATATCCCACTAACCTCTGATCTCCTGCTATAAAAAGTCATGAATGGAAAATGGTGGCTGGAGTATGCAGTTTTCTAATCTGAGCTTCCAAGACTGCTGATACAAGTCTGTTCTTGCATGCTCCGTCTAAGGAGGTATGTAGCTGTGGCTGCTAATTTCTTTCTGTGTGCCAGAAAATTTCTCTGCTTTTACATTGCAGATGTAATGTGATTCTTTGAAATTCTTCTATTCACATACCTGACTGATACCATATATGATAATTCAAGATTACTTCTTTGAATGCGAAATATTTTGGTGAATCAATACTCATTTTCATTATATTCTAACCTTACCCAAAGTATTTATGCACTTCTGCACAAATTATTCACAATTAATCTTTAATAAAAGATTTATAAGCACTAATTTGCTTTTTTCATTTTTCATTTTGATCTTATTGTAGGTTGTGGCAATCTTTGGAACAATTTTGAGTAAGGTTAATTGTGGGTTATAGTAGCTATTCATGGTGTTATGGAAATAGAGTTTAAGTGCAAGTTCAACCTTCTGTCACTATTAATTTACATGAGATGTTAATTCAATTAAATCAAAGATTTAAGGAAGGAAAACAAATGAACAAAAAGGCTGGAAATATTCCACAGTTTAAACAATGGCTAAAATAAAAAAAAACAAAAAACAGATAACTTATTTGATGAGATTTCAGTTATTTGAGGACAATGACAGAATTTAACAGAGTTTATTCAAAAATCAGAAAAATCAGAAAAATACTTTCTGAACTATTAGTGAACTATTGGTTAGATTGGTTACCATAAATAAAATCAAATAGTAGTGAATGTTTTCAGATTGTGTTGACCTAAAACCAATTAAAACATCAAATCCCAATAGTACATCTGTTGGGATAAAACGGGTTATATGACTGTAAAATGGTTTCTACGTTATCTACAAACAGAAGACAAAATAACCCCTTTTAATAAACTTGATGGAATGATTTGAAAGTGACAAGTCAAAGTAAAGGCTATAATACTATACTTGCATGATGCAGCAAAGTTACCGAAGAGCCAATACAACAATCCAAAAATCGATCCCACTCTAAATCAGATTAATTATGAAGCATATGAAGAGCTCTAGTGAACTTCCTGAAATGTTGACAGGTAAAGATGTGCAGAGGTATACTGGCAAAATTTATGGCATAGATTTGCCTGAATGCCACCATGGAATGTTTACATGCAAAATATAAAATGTTTGAAAGTGCCTCAAACTTTTATAAGTTATATCTATTGCCTTCTTTCATTAGCTGGAACCAATAATGAGAGGCTAGATAACAGTAGGTCAGGCTGGCACTTACCTTTCACCTCTGGTACCTATTTAAATCTCTGTAAAAATAGGATGAAATTCAATCTGTTGGCTTTAAGGGTAGAAATGAGACTTTGTGGATGCATGTCTCCATTCCTTTAAATGAATGCATATTCAATGTGGCCAAGGCATACCCATGTCAGTTATCCACTTCCCTCATCCATTTTATGTCTATATTTCAGCAATCTGGACAGGACATATACAGTACCTTCAAGCAAATGCCCACACAGTAGTTCTTTTCTTTGTGACTGTTGGTGTTCCACAATCTAATTGCAACAGTTACATACAGAATTAAAGAAGACTTGCATTTTATAAAGCACCTTTCATGACCCAATTTTTATCATTGGCTCTGCGATAACATAAGAAACCTGGAGCCAATTTACACACAAGTAGTAATGTAATGATGACCAGACAATCTATTTTAGTGATTTTGATAAGTATCGATCAAAAAATAGGGATAACTCTCCTGTTCTTTTTCAAAATGGAATCTTCTGTTTAATTCTTCATCTGATTAATGAAAAATGAATCTCCTGTGTTATTAATCAGCCTTCATTTCTGGCCTCTGTTGTAGGAGCAGGCTTACTTAATATAGAGAGGGTAATTCAATTCAGTGCAATTTTACAATAAGTATTTTTCAAAATTATATTTGTCATTACATTACACTAAACTCAATTACTACACAGTTGCTGTTGCTATTAGATGACACACTAATTTATCAGCAGGAAGAAATGTGCATATATACAGTAAAAGCAGTACCCACTCCAAACCAGACAAATTCAGTTGTGAATATTTTTTCCAAATGGCCTCTATACTGGGAAATAATAATTAGCTCTGGTTGCCCTCTTGCAGCTCCTGGCATGATATTATTACTTTGTTAATACTACCATTCCACCCATGTTAAGTATGCAGTTCAAGCAACAAACTCATTTTTAACTGCACATTGCTTCAAATAGAAATATGAAGTATTTTGGTGTAGGTTCTGCTTTTATTGTATTATTTTATGATGTTCTCTTCAATATCTCCTCTACACAATTCTCAAAAAGCAGAATGATTTACAATGACTTATTTCGCCCGAAGAGATTGAGTGAAAAACAGTCTTTGGAAATAAGATGTTTAAAGGTTTCTGAAGCACTCATATGCCTTAATCCAATCAATTTGTCAATAAGTTAACATTTTTTACTCCTTTGGGTATGAAGAGATATTGATTTCAAGCAATGAAGTGCAAAATGGTTCTGCCAAAAGTAAGAGTAGTGAGACAGTGGGCATCAATAAAATAACTTGCAATATCATGGTAAGTTCCATAGCAAATCTCACTTGTAAACTACACACATGAAAAACATTACTGACTATGCCAAAGCCATATAGAGTGTTAGCATGTAAACATAAATAACTTACTCTAAATACCTTTGGTATCTATACACAGCAAATTACAAATTAAAATGTGAAGGATTTATGGGTAATATTGTACCCTTGCCAAAGTTCTACCATTTCTGGCATACAATTCATACAGATACTTCATCGGTGATCAGGAGTTACAATTCTAGGAGATTTATCCTTGTTGCAATCAATAAGTCTGAACATTGGTTGGTTTTTATTATGAGAAGATTGAATGCATACTACTTTCTGATAAGTGGGCCGAACAGGTTTAAGGAATGGGTCATGGAGTAATTTCACCCTGTATCCCTTTTCTGGTAGTGCAGCAGTATACAGATTGGGTTTATGTTAAAAAGGAAAGAGATTTGAACAAGGAGCAGAACTTGCTAAAACAGCTTGCTGAAATAATGTAATTACAGGATATTAAAAACAGAATGCTGGAAGAACTCAGCAAGTCAAGCGGCATCTGTGGAGGCAAAAGATATAAGTCGGCATTTCAGGTTGAGAGCCTGCATCGGAGCTGAAAGGGAAGAGGAAAGGTTGCCAGGATCTAGCAGTACGAGGTGGCGGGGGTTGGGATAGAACCTGGTAGGTGATAGGTGGAACCAAATGGGGAGGGGATGATAGGCACAGAGAACCAGGCAGGGGAGGGGTTGGGTCAGAGGCTGGTAGGTGATAGGTAGCTGATCTATACAATTCATCAGTGTGGTTTATTGCAACGTGCACTTTCCTGTTAGTTATAAAGACAAAAAGCAGGAACATATATGCGACAGAGTTAAATACAAGATACTATTATCCTGCCCAAAATAAAAACAGAAAATGCTGGAAGCATTCACCAAGTCTGGCACCATCTGTGTCAAGAGAAACAGAGCCACCTTTCAGATCAATGTCCCCTCATCAGAACTTCAAAACAGAGAGGGGGATGGGTGAACAGCAAGGATGTGTCAGAATAGCAAGGATGAGGTCAAGTAGTTTTTCCCTGAAGATGTTTATTCCACCTCTTACCATAATCTTAAATTAGCAGTTGTGCCCTTTACGACTTTGTCAACTGGAACTTTGGTAGTCCTCAGAAGCCACTGTTGATGAAGGATATTGAGGTCCATCATGTTGAAGTCCAATGATTTAGCTAGAAAAGGTACAGAAGAGATTCACAAGGATGTTGCTAGGACTGGAGGGCTTGGAGAGACTGCATATGCTGTGACTGTTTTCCCTGGAGTGATGGAGGTTAAGGGGTCTTATTGAGGTTTATGAAATCATGAGGGGCATAGATAAAGTGGATGGTCACAGTCTTTTCCTCAGGGTAGGGGAGTCTAAAACTAGAGGGCATTGGTTTAAGGTGAGAGGGGAAAGATTTAAAGGGAACCTGCAGGGAACATTTTTGACACAGAGGGTGGGGGGGGTATATGGAACAAGCTGCCACAGGAAATGGTAGTGGCAGGAACAATCACAATGTTTAAAGGACATTTGGATAGATACATGGATAGAAAAGGTTTAGAGGGATATGGGCCAAACACAGGTAGGCACCTTAGTTGGCATGGATGAATTGGGCTGAATGACCTGTTTCTATGTTGTATAACTCTATGGGACCATGTGTCCCAGAGTATATTGTGTGTTCTTGCAATTTTCTTCCTAGTACAATTCAGTGTGGAGGGATGGTCCTGGAATGAGTAGGTTGTCTTATGATGAATGATTGGAAATACTTTGCTTGCATTTGCTGGAGTTTAGAAGAGTAAGTGGGAACTAGACGGAAACAAATAAGATCCTGAGGTGCATGTGGAGAGGATGTTTCCACTTGTTCAAGAATCAAGGACCAGGGATCACTGTTTACAATTAAGGGGTCACCAAATTAAGATGCAGATGAGGCATTTATTTTTCTCTAAGAAAGCTATGAATCTTTGGAACATCTCTTCAAAGGGCAGTGGAAGCAGAGACTGAGCATTTTTAAGGCAGAGACAGATGCTTGATTAGCAAAGGGATAGAAGGTTACCTCTGGTATATGGGAATGCAAAATTGGGGTTACAATTAACTCAGCCATGATCCTTTTAAATGGTGAAACAGGCTGAAGGTGCCAAGTGGCCTAATCCTGCTTCTAATTCAGTTGTTTGTGTGAAGAATACTAATTCATCAGCTGTGGCAGAGCAGGGGACTTTATGGGCTCCAGAGTCAAAGTTGACTATTCTTGTGGCTATGAAATAGTATGGGATCCAGAGTCAATGTTGGGTATTCCTCCCACCTGACTCCTCACTAATGGCACCTCCTGCCAGTGGGACAGGAGATACCCAGGTATGCTGACGGAGCAGTCTAGGCAATTGGTTGCTCGATACACTTCTGTGAGTGTGGCAATGCTTGAGTATGATGACTGGTATTTAGGTCATACTCCCAGCTTTTGTTTGTCCCCAGATGTTAGTGAGGTGGACTCTTCTGGTCAACTGGGCATGATATATATATGTATATAAAGCCAGACTGGATATGGACAGCAGTTATCCTTCCCTGAGGGATTCATTAATAAAATAATTTTGTGGTCATCATTACTGATATCAGATTGTTATTCTAGATTTAATTTTTAGAATAATTCAATTCAGATTCACAAATTGCCTTGGTGCTTGGGGTCTAGGGCTCCCAGAGTACTCATCCTGTGATGTGATAACTGGACCATTGTACCTAGTAACTGAAGGGAATGAACTAGATATTAATAAGCTAAGAATCACCAAAATTCTGTAAGAACAGTAAAGCCATCAAAAACAGCTTGCAAAACTTAAAGTTACAGAATTTTTCTGGTGGAGTTGGGGGGGGGGGTGGTGTCTGGTGCTTTTTTTATTTAGGTGTCCACTGAATCAGCAGGTTGTCTTCCAGACAGCATTCATTAAAAAAAACTCATCAGGGACTAATGCACAATCATTATTACACATTTAATTTGCATCATAGCATGCATTATATGACAAGACCACATATACAGAGTGTTCACTAAACATTTATAGTTTCCTCCTGTGAAATAATTGAGTCCAGCCCTAAGTATGCTGTTATCCACTATCTATATCATGGAAGTTATGACCTACCAAGAGGGGCAACTCTGCAAATGGATCCTATTTGATCAACCAAGCCATCAAGTAGTGTTGCCATCTCTGGCTGGAAGCATTACTGAAGGTTCAGTCTATGATCTCATAATTCTACCAAGGTCCAGCAGCCCTCTACATTACCACCATTGGTTGCTCAAATGTCCAAGATTGTGGTCTTCCCTTTCCCAAACCAACTGGATGGAGAATAGCTGTTCCTTATCCTATAGGCCATTCTTAACAATCATTGAGCAATGCTTTTGATTCCTGTTGGTTTTTACTTGTGGCATAATCCAGTAGATTAATCTTTAATTCCCAGGGCTGACAACTATATCACTGGGGGAAATGTTCACAGTATTTAATGCTTAATGAGTGCTGATCCACAAAGTGATAAATATTTATTGCAAGCAAGCGTAGGATTTAGGAGCATGGATACCTATAATTCAAACAGTAAGCTTCTCTGAGTACATGTAAAATAATTCGATATATCTGAGAATTTGAACCATGCTGAGAAAAGGCTGTGTGATGGGTTTATAGATCTGCAGAGCAATCAATAAGTGCTAATAATAAAAGGCAATTTTTTTCCAAGGACAATTTGCAATTATAATTTGGCAATATTGATTTCTTTCCTTCTTCAAAATATACTAAAAAACAATTTGCCTTAATGATCTATAATGGGACATTTTTGTTGCTGCTTTGTATTGATTTTATTATGCAAAGTTTCTAAATCTTTTGGAACAATCCAGCCTGCAGTAGTGGTGTGAAATTCTCAAGAGGAGATTTTAGTTTGGACCATATTTGAGCTCAAACCTGGGAATGCACAACCAATGTGCCAAGTTGGCTGAGGATCAGTGGAAGTCAGATCCTTCTGGCAATAAAATAAATCTGGAGCCAGCTGCCTTGCTGGCAGAAGTCCTTGGATAAGTCCCAAGATGGGGTTGGAAGCTAGAGGGGGTCAACAGGGAAAGGGACCATCACAATTCCTGTGGAGTCACAGTAATATCTCTGTTCCTCTTGGCTCCTTGGAATTATTTTTTAAACAAAGGGTGAATTGGCTTTTGTTGGCAGTTTAGGATGTTACCAAAACATCCTGCACAGGTTTGAAGCCTGCCTTGCAGATTCTGCAGTAGCAATTAAACCTTCAATTTACAAATGTAAGAGGCCAGTGCCCACACAGATAGGGTTAAACCAGCATGTTCTACACCCATATTGCACCTGAAGATGGGCACAATATATACCAATTTTCAAATCTGATTCAACATAAAGGGCAGAAATATTAGTAACACAAAAACAGAAACCAACTCCCATGCAATTGGTTGAGAAGCTTAGAGACAGAGAACTCATAATTCTCAGTTTATTCCTAACTAGTTACAGTAGGAAATTTGCACATTGATTCTATGTGGCTGAATTAGAGTAGAGCCAGGAACTGCCATAGATTCTGATTTCTTTGCTATCACAGCAACCACTCTCCATCGTGTGCAGTCTTCTGAATCTCAAGACTGTAGGAAAGAAACTAATGATGTAGGAGGATGCCTTTTCATTAGATTTTTTGAAAGATCTTGTTTTGGATTGGATGGGAATTTGGCAGAAAGAAGGTGAAGCATGAGTTAATATGACCCAGTTGCATTTCACAGATCAGGCAGCAGACAAATCATCATTTAGTTAATTGTAACAAAAGGCTGCAATCAACTATTGCAAGTATCAAATACCCAGAGTACATCCATTTTATAAGCTTTTTATTGCATAGATTAATGCTTAAAATTAATTTGAAGCATGTATTTATATGTTATTTTTTCTGTGAATGTATTATTCTAGGTAGATTAGACACCTGTTGTCAAGACACTCAGCCCTCCAGCTCTAGTTGTACTTAGGCCAGTACAGGGCAGGATACCCAGAAGATTAGATCTTCACAAAATAATTGTTGATATATAAATCAGTGTAAGAGAATCTGTTGACCAGTTGAACTTTACAGCTGTCTTCCCTTCACTTCTGTACCATCAACTTCAGGGAAGAAGGGGGACGAAACTGGATAAACATTTTGTAAAGAATACAAATTTACCACAAAACTACAGTTTATGAAAAAAAACATGTTTCCAAATAATTCCTTTTGATAATTCAGGGTAATAGTAGAGTCGAGAAATTTTCACCTTTTAAAAAATCTTTTAATGATGTCACGTAATCGAGTGATTCTGAATTTGATTGAAGTTGTTTAAGAACAAAGCCCAAAGTATGAGTTGTTCAATGATAAAAGGCAATTTATTTTGACCAATACATTATTGCAGCAAAATTGAATAGCTCTCCACAACAGGTGCAGATGTTGGGATGCATGATTAACCTGCACCCAATTTATCTAATAGCCCTATGCCAATTTCCTGCCTATACTCAGGATGATAGCAGTCTTTATCCTATTCCTACCACTCAACAAAAGCTGCAAAATTATGACAGCAATCAGCTTGCATGTGGAAGAAACATTTTCACAGCCTGGACCATAGTAGAGGCGACCTGCAGTAGTCAGCAAAGAAGTTGGCAAGATTTGTATTGGATTACTGCACTCTAGAACAACCTCAGCAAGATGAGGGCATAACTTTTGACAGTAGCACACACTAAGCTACTTTGGAGTAGGAAAGGAGATGGAAGAGAAAGAATGGAGGTATCCTTGAAAATCCCCTTTTGGCTGGGCTATTCAAAAAATGGATGGGTTTGCACAGGAGATACCGCCAGGAGATCTTTTATGTTACCTCTCAGTGCAAAAGATCCCCTAGTGCTTGTGAAGAAGTGCATTGCTGTTTTGGAAAGCTTGTTGTGCACAACTAAGTATTTCGTTGGATTGGTATTGGTTTATTATTGTCATTTGTACTGAGGTATAGTGAAAAACTTGTCTTGCATACCAATCGTACAGGTCAATTCAGTTACATTGAGTTAGTCCAGAGTGCATTGATGTAGTACAGGTAAAAACAATAACAGTACAGAGTAAAGTGTCACAGCTACAGAGAAAGTGCAGTGCAATAAGGTGCAAGGTCACAATAAGGTAGATTGTGAGGCCATAGTCCATCTCATTGAATAAGGGAACCGTTCAATAGTCTTATCACAGTGGGGTAGAAGCTGTCCTTAAGTCTGGTGGTACGTGCCCCCAGGCTTTTGTATCTTCTACCCGATGGAAGAGGAGAGAAGAGAGAATGTTCCGTGTGAGTGGGATCTTTGATTATGCTGGCTGCTTCACCAAGACAACAAGAGGTAAAGACAGAGTCCAAGGAGGGGAGGCTGGTGTCTGTGATGCGATGGGCCGTGTCCACAACTCTCTGCAGTTTCTTGCGGTCCTGGGCAGATCCATGATACATCCAGATAGGATGCTTCCTATGGTGCATCGGTAAAAGTTGGTGAGAGTCAAAGGGGACAAACCAAATTTCTTTAGCCTCCTGAGGAAGTAGAGGCGCTGGTGAGCTTTCTTGGTCGTGGCATCGACGTGATTTGACCAGGACAGGGTGTTGGTGATGTTCACTCCCAGGAACTTGAAGCTTTCAACCCTCTTGACCTCAGCACTGTTGATATAGATGGGTGCATGTACACCGCCCCCTTTCCTGAAGTCAATGACCA
Source organism: Pristis pectinata (assembly GCF_009764475.1). Lineage (NCBI taxonomy): Eukaryota > Metazoa > Chordata > Chondrichthyes > Rhinopristiformes > Pristidae > Pristis > Pristis pectinata. The sequence continues at coordinate 44,947,874 of NC_067405.1, forward strand.
GCTCTTTTGTTTTGTTGACATTGAGGGAAAGGTTGTTGTCATGACACCATTCCACTAAGCTCTCTATCTCCTTCCTGTACTCCGACTCATCGCTGTTTGAGATACGGCCTACAACGGTTGTATCATCTGCAAACTTGTAGATGGAGTTAGATGTAATTCAATGTAAAAGTTTAAAGTTAAGTTGTAACTTCTTAGATAAAAATTAATTAAATGACAGTTATTGTTTGGAATTCATGCACCAACCAATCTGTTTTCTACTATACTAATATAATCGTTTTGTATCAGTGACATTCCATCTCAGCACAGAATCATGTTTTTTCTAAGGAGCTAAGTAAATGTTCTTTAAAATGCTAGTGAAAAAGAGCATCTGGGAGACGTACTGCTTGTATCAGTCATTGTGCTTTAGCTGCAGTATAAACATGGGAACACTCCTATCGTATCATGCGCAAAATTAAGAAAAATAGAAAATTGATTTAGTAATGGTCTTCATCATCTCAAAGAGGGAATACATGGCCAGTTCAAATGCCCTTGACTTGCAATGCAATTGGAATTTTGTATTACAGGTACTGACAATAAATGTGGTATTAGTTCATACTGTGGTTGACAGCTCATCTATATGTTGCTTAAGGCTTTGAACTTGTTTTTGAGTAAATGGAGGCATCAAATTCCAGATCTTTCTTACTTCAGACACACCTGGCCTCCTCCCTGAAAATATATCATGTTCAGGCAGATCTTGGGCGTGCTCTTGTTTCCAACACAAAATGAAACACATGTATTTTGTAGGATTTGCTGTGAATTTTTCATTAAGTGTCACAGAAATCCAGGAGGTTAATACCCACAGAAAAAAGTATATCTATTGACTCCCTCAGACCCCCAAAGTATAGTACGATTTACATCTCTTTGGTAATGCTCAAAGGGTTTTGATGCTTCACCTTGAGACATTTGTGTCAGTTGTCTTTAGTCTCCTCTCTGCAGTAAATCCATTTGCAAGGTGATTATTACAACATTTTTTTAATATTTCAGAAATAAACTTTATCCATAATAAAAAATAAATACACAACATTGATACATCACCCCAAATCTTTAGAGAGTGAGCTAAATTTGCTTGTCTTCTCCCCTCCCTTTTCCCCAACAACTCCCCACCCCTTATACACAGTATGACGTCAACAGCAAAACTCATGGCCTCTGCCCAAACATAGAACATAGAACAATACAGCACAATACAGGCCCTTCAGCTCACAGTGTTGTGCCAACCTTTAAACCTAGCCTAAGACTATCTAACCCCTTCCTCCCATATATCCTTCTATTTTAAATTCCTCCATATGCTTATCTAGTAATCTCTTGAATTTGACCAATGTACTTGCCTCCACCACCACCCCCGGCAGTGCATTCCATGCCCCAACCACTCTCTGGGTAAAAAACCTTCCTCTGATATCTCCCTTGAGCTTCCCACCCATTACTTTAAAGCCATGCCCTCTTGTATTGAGCATTGGTGCCCTGGGAAAGAGGTGCTGGCTATTCACTCTATCTATTCCTCTTAATATTTTGTACACCTCTATCATGTCTCCTCTCATCCTCCTTCTCTCCAAAGAGTAAAACCCTAGCTCCCTTAGTCTCTCTTCATAATGCATACTCTCTAAACCAGGCAGCATCCTGGTAAATCTCCTCTGCACCCTCTCCAACGCTTCCACATGTTTCCTATAATGAGGCGACCAGGACTGGACACGGTACTCCAAGTGTGGTCTAACCAGAGTTTTGTAGAGCTGCATCATTACCTCGTGGCTCTTAAACTCGATCCTTCGACTTATGAAAGCTAACACCCCATAATCTTTCTTAATTACCCTATCCACATGTGAGGCAACTTTCAGGGATCTGTGGATATGAACCCCCAGATCCCTCTGCTCCTCCACACTACCCAGAATCCTGCCATTAACTTTGTACTCTGCCTTCGAGTTTGTCCTTCCAAAGTGTACCACCTCACACTTCTCCAGATTGAACTCCATCTGCCACTTCTCAGTCCAGCTCTGCATCCTATCAATGTCCCTCTGCATTCATCGACAATCCTCTACACTATCCACAACACCACCAACCTTTGTGTCATCTGCAAACTTGCCAACCCACCCTTCTACCCCCTCATCCAAGTCATTAATAAAAATCATGAAAAGCAGAGGTCCCAGAACCAATCCTTGTGGGACACCGCTAGTCACAGCCCTCCAATCTGAATGCACTCCCTCCACCACAACCCTCTGCTTTCTACAGGCAAGCCAATTCTGAATCCACACGGCCAAGCTTTCCTGGAGCCCATGCCCTCTGACCTTCTGATGAAGCCTACCATATGGAACCTTGTCAAATGCCTTACTAAAATCCATGTGGACCACATCTACTGCACTACCCTTATCAATCTGTCTGGTCACCTCCTCAAAGAACACTATCAGGCTTGAAACCTGAACAAATCCAGAAATTTGCCAGAAATTATGAAAGCCTCTTGCAGAATGAAATAATATTAAGCAATATGTACATATGTATTGATAGAATCTGTATTTTGGATCATTTCAATGTTTGAAAACCAAGACTCATTTTCCTAATATTTCACAGTTTATAAAACATCTTAACCACATTTTATATGATCAGTATGCAGTGAATATGTTAATTGAAATCACCATGGTGCCAAACAAGAGACTGGAAAGCCATCCAATGGCTGAGAACCAACAAGGGCTGTGAAACAGATGAAATCCCTACTAGTGTTCTAAAACATAGCAGGGACGTACTTTTAACCTGAATTTGCACCTCGTCATCCTCATCTGAGAAGAGAAGGGTGTGCTGGTGATCTCAGAGATGCCATAATCATGGCCATGTTCAAGAAAGGAAACAATCCAATTGTGGTAATTGAGCAGGGGGTTATCCCTACCATTAGCCACAGTGAAAGCTATCACAAGGATCTTCCTCAACCACTTCCTCCTGGTGGTCAAACAGCTACACCCTGAGTTGCAGTGTGGATCCCATCAGCCAAGGGATACAACAAACATGATCCACACCATGCAACAAATCTAGGAAAAGTGTAAAGAGCAGCACTAATCCATGGGCTAACAACCAAGGGGAATTATGGATTATGGCCTCCAGTGTATCATAACAGCCTTTCGCCAACTGAGAAAAAGAATGTTTGAAAACCTATACCTCAAACCTAACATCAGGCTCCTGGTCTACCAAGCAGCTGTGATGCCCACCTCTATTTATGTTTTGGAGAGACAAACAACTTGCAATAGGTACCTCAAAACATTGGAGAAGTACCATCAACACTATCCCCTCCAAAGTCCTCAAAGCCACTGGTAGGACAGGCAAACCCATGTCATTGTCTCCTCCCAGGTTGACATCCTCAGCATTGTGACTCTGATTACACTCAACCCACACTGTCCGCACACCATGACCAGATTCCCAGAACTAACAGTGCACTCTGAGCACTCTGGCAATAGAGTTCCAGAATGGAAAAAATACTTCAAGGATATACTCAAAGTCTCCTTGAAAAATGTCACATTTCATAGGAATACTTGGACCGTTGACCTCCACAATGGAGAAGGCACTGAGCACATGGGGTCTTAATACACTTTCTCACCAAGGCCACGTGCAAACAGTGACAGGAGTTCCCAATATCCCAAACAATCCACTTTTGTGTCCTGTCAAGCACTGTCTTCTGGTAGTCTTTCAGCCACTTTAGAACCCACAGAACTGAATTGGAAGAATTCATGCTCAATCCCAGGGGACAGACTAAGAAAAAGGATGTATTCTAATACTTTTGGTAATTGTATTTATTTGTTGTGTTTGGGTCAAATTTAAGCTTTTTCTTGAGGCAATGTAAAGCTCAGTTAATTGTGCATTTTATTTGTATTTGACAGCACATTTTAAAAGCAAAAACATAGGCCAATAATATCCTGTTGGGTTGGCTGGTTTGCCTTCTGTTACTTGGTTTTCTCCTTAAAGTCAGAAAATTATTAAAAGTTTCCGTTATTTTAGGAACATCTGTTAGCATTGTGACAATGTATTACCTTTTAGCATTGAATAGCTTTATTTATGTCCATTAAAATTGTTATGTAGAATGATAACATTGGCCATGTAATGGTTAATGAGCCTATTTGAACTGATCTGATAACCCAGCAGATAATATCTCAGTTTTAAAAATGGTGATAAAATTGCAAAGTAACTTGCAAGTGTTCTAATTAAACTGAGATTGATCTGCGGTAAGATTAAGGCAGCTACAATTAAGGTGCAATAGTTGTGACATAGCTAGTTTCTGACAGAACAGTCCAGAAGCCCGTCTTCCTGTTTTGCAGATTGAAGTAATTGTGTTATTTTTGTTTGTGCTGTGAGGCTGATAAGATGCTTGGAAGAGTGACCTTAATTATCTGATGTCTAAAAACATAAGACTCAAATTACAATCAACAACCAATTTGGAAACAAGATCACACCCCTGAGAAGTTTAATCTAACGACCAAAAGAAACATGAGAGTCTGGAGAGAGGACAGGACATGGTACAAATTAACTAGACAGAAAAGTGAGAAAACAGGAGGCTGGACTTAACGAGTCCTATAAACATCAGAATTGCAGAGCTCCACAGCTGAAGATGAGAGTGAAGTGCCTTAATGGTTCTCTCCCTTTGCCATCTGCTCTTGCTTGAGCATACCCATGTCTGAGATCCATTGAAGTCAGTTTTATTCCTGATTGCCAGGTGTTTAGCAGATTATATTTTTAATGTTGGAAACTAGATTAAAACTCCAGATTCCAAAAAATCCTGGCAAATTCAAAGTACTTGCTTGGAATATTATAAAAATTTGAGAAAACATAAATGAAATCTGCATTTGGAAAGTCAAGGACTAATTAAGGATAGCCAGCACAGCTTTGTGTGTGGGAAATCGTGTCTCATGAATTTGACTGAGTTTTTTGAAGTGACCAAGAGGATTGACGAGGGCAGGAAGGTAGACATTGTCTCTATTGGAAATTAGCAAGGCCTTTAACAAGGCAGTGCATGGTCGGCTGGTTCGGAAGATGAGATCATGTGGGAGCCAGGGTGAGCTAACCATGCCAGATGCTGGAGGAACTCAGCAGGTCCAGCAGCATCTATGGAGGGAAATAAACATCGACTGTTTATTTACCTCCATAGATGCTGCCTGACCTGCTGGGTTCCTCCAGCATTTTGTGTATGCTGCTCCATATTCCAGCATCTGCAGAACCTCTTGTGTCAGGGTGAGTTCGCCATTTAGATTTGACTTCTTCCATGTCAGAGGGTGGTAGTAGAAGGTTATTTTTCAGATTGGAGGCCTGTGACCAATGGTTTGCCGCAGGGATTGGTGCTGGGTTCCCCATTGTTTGTCATCTATATTAGCAACCTGGATGAGAATGTAGGTGGCATGATTAGTAAGTTTGCAGATGATACCAAAATTGGTGGTGTAGGGGACAGTGCAGAAGGTTGTCTAAGGTTACAGCAGGATCTAGATCAACTGGGGAAGTGTGCAAAGGAATGGCAGATGGACTTTAACTCAGACAAGTGTGAAGTGATGCATTTTGGGAAGTTAAACCAGGGCAAGACATACAGGGCCCTGGGGAGTGTTGTAGAACAGAGAGACCTAAAGGCGCAAGTACATAGTTCCTTGAATGTGGCAAAATGAAGAAGGCATTTAGCACGCTTGCCTTCATCGGTCATGGCATTAAGTACAAGAGTTGGAATGTCATGTTATAGTTGGACAAGATGTTGGTGAGACTGCACTTGGAGCATTGTGTGCAGTTTTGCTCACCATACTATTGGAAGGATGTGATTAGGCTAGATAGTTTGCTGAAAAGATTCACAAGGATGATGTTGGGACTGGAGGGTTGGAACTGTTTTCCCAGAAATTGAGGCTGAGGGGTGGCCTTATAAAGGTTTATAAAATCCTGAGGGGCATAGATAAAGTGGATGTCACAGTCTTTTTTGCAGGATAGGATGGTCTAAATCTAGAGGCCGCAGTTTTAAGGTGAGAGGGGAAAGATTTAAAGGGGACCTGAGGGGAAGTTTATCACACAAAGTAAGTGGTAGAGGCAGGAACAACTACAAGGTTTAAAAGACATTTGGACAGTCACATGGATAGGAAAGGTTTAGAGAGATGAGGTCAAACACAGGCAAATGGGGCTAGCTCAGCTTGGCACCTTGGTCGGTGTGGACGAGTTGGGCTGAAGGGCCTCTTTCTGTGTTGTATAACTCCATGATTTGATGACTCTAAATCTTGAAAATTTCAAGCAATACTCCAGCAACATTGTTGACCCTCAGTTTGTCATCATTATCTAATCAAAACACACTAGTCCAATTTTAAAGACATGGCATCCAAGAGCCAAAGCAGGCAAGTGCAGCTATGACCTTAGCTTCCAATCCTCCTGATTGCTGTAGCCTCCTGCTGCCAAAGTCCAGTGGCATGGGTAGTGGAGGGGTTTGGGGGGGTGTGGGGGGGGGGAGTGGTGAAGGAGAGCTGTGCAGGGAATGTACAAGAATTCCTTGTGGGGCCTGATGAGAGATTGCCTGCATCTGAATCCCCACAAGATGTTCTCACAGAGGTAAATCTTTAAACCTTACTTGGTCTCTTCCAATCAGCTGCTGTCCTCTGCAGCTGATTCTGCTGCTGAACTGTAGCTGTGCAAACTCCTGTTTTTAAATAAAGATCACAGTAGTGGTGGAATTGGGCTTTGGAATGTAAACTAAGTTCCACCTGCTTGTACACGGCAGAAATATGATGGTGGAATTTTCTTCCTTAACTCTTACATTCATGGGAGTACAATGTTAAAGGAAATAAAAGTAAAGTATTTGACAAGGTCCCTCATGGTAGGCTGCCCCCAGAAGATTAACTTCACAGAGCAATACAGCAGGGATACAGGCCCTTCGGCCCAACCAGTCCGTGCCGACCACCGTGCACACCCATCCAGTCCCTCCATGTACCGATCCAAGTGCTTCTTAGATGACGCTATTGTACCTGCCTCAACACCTCTGGCAGCCCGTTCCACACACTCACCACCCTCTGTGTGGAAAAAGTTGCTCAGGTCCCTTTTAAACCTTTCCCCTCTCGCCCTAAACCTATGCCCCCCTAGTTTTGGACTCCCCTAACCTGGGGAAAAGACCGTTCCCGTCCACCTTATCTCTGCCCCTCATGATTTCATGCACCTCTATAAGATTGCCCCTCATTCTTCTACACTCCAAGGAATAAAGACCTAGCCTGGCCAACCTCTCCCTATAACTCAGGCCCTCGAGTCCTGGCAACATCCTCATGAATCTTCTCTGTACTCTTTCCAGTTTAACCACGTCTTTCCTAGAACAGGGTGACCAGAACTGTACACAGTGCTCCAAGTGTGGCCTCACTGACATCTTATAAAACTGCAACATAATGTCCCAGCTCCTGTACTCAGTGCCCTGACTGAAGGCCAGCGCTCTAAACGCCCTTTCCAACACCCTGTCCACCTGTGACGCCACTTTCAACGAACTATGCACTTGTACTCCTAGGTCCCTCTGTCCCATTACACTCCGCAGTGCCCGACCATTCACAGCAACTCCTGCACTGGTTTGACTTTCCAAAATGCATCACCTCGCACTTATCCGTATTGAACTCCATTTGCCACTCCTCGGCCCACTTCCCCAACTGATCAAGATCTCTCTGTAATCTATGATAACTTTCTTCACTGCCAACAACGCCTCCTAATTTTGTGTCATCCACAAACTTCCATCGAGCCTTGTGCATTCGCATCCAAATCATTTACATAAATAACCAATAACTTGCATGGGATCTCTGGGGTGATACAATTTAACTATCACTATTTCTTTCTCACAGCATTTTTAACTCTTACTGTGAGCTTTTAAAGTACTTAATTGGTAGCTAACAGAAAAGGGCAAAAGTTGAAACCATTCGTCTCCCCAGCCCCACCCCACCCCCGTACTTGGAGTAAACTCTAACACTTTGTTTGCCAGATGTCCATCAAACTGTCAAGTTATTTCTAACTTGCTTTTAGCCTCACACTTTGTTTGTATCCTTCCTAATTTTTACGCAGCAACTTGAACCAGAACCTTGGCTTTACCTTTAAATCCAAGGAACAAGGAAGGTATAGTTTGCATTCTTTCCCCATAGACAGCCCATTTCCTGAAACGTCATAACTGTAGTTAGCACCTCCAGTCACTAATAATGACCATCCTGTTTGCCTACTGCTCAACGTAAACTGTGTGTTCCTGTGTGACATTTCAAAGGAACATAGAAATTGCTTGTTAATGTGTTCTGTATTAACTTTCATGCCTCCATTGTTCAATGGGATGTTGCTGCCCTGTATGGTTGTTCTTAAAGCCATTGTCCCCACTAATCTTCCTATTAGCATTTATCCTAATCAGGATAATGATACCATCAATATACGAGTTGTACCAGCAGTCTGGGGTTTAAACAGTGTCATTTTGAATGAACTGCATTGCAAAGTATTTAACATGGTTAAGTGAAACAATGGCTTAAAGGTGTAGTTGGTAGTATTGCTGCTGCATAGCTTCAGTGACCTGGGTTTCAATGCTCATCTCCAGTGCTACCTGTATGGAGTTTGCACAGTTTCCTCCCACATCCCAGCGATATGCTGATAGGTTAATTGGCTACTATAAATTGCCCCTAGTATAGGCAAGAGAATCAGGGGAGAGTTTATCTGCACAAAGGAGAGAATGGATTACATGGAAAAAGTGGGAGAATGGGATTGCTCTGAAAACCAACATAGACTTGTTGGGCTGAATGGCCTTTTTCTTTGTTGTAAGGATGTATGAAATGTTCTTTTTGCCCCTATGTTTACAAACTTCTGTAGCAAATTCAGTCAAGATTCAGGCATCCTACTTCTAAACAGTTTCTGACAACATCTACAATTCTAAATGACCATGGTGTTGTGTCCACCTGAAATTCTTATTGGTAAAGAATTATTAAAAGTTTTTTATAATTAAGCTTTTTAATTTATATGTTTTATAGATGAATAGAGAGGTGGGCCAGTACAGGTAGATCTGAAGTCTTTCTTTCTCATCTCCAAGTTGTCCTGCAAACTAAATCCAGCAGGTAGGGTGCACCCACTCCATGAACAGTGGGATGTTTACCGGGGTTCTGCATTTATAACATTCTAAACTTTATTAGACTTATTAAAACTTGGTTCATTCTAAATGCATCAACTACACTTGCTCACAGAGAAGTTACTATTGTGTCACAAGTCATTTTAATGAATTTCTCTAACCACTTATTGACACCCAAATATTACAGCTATTAAAATAAATCTTCATTCCAAACGTTTAATTTCCAATCATTTTATTAATAGACATGTTTAATATGAAGTTCCTGCTTTGTCAGAATTTGGGCTTTCAAAAGTGCTTCTACTGTACAGTTTGAACTGTGATTGTTTTAGAGTGACTTCCCTACGTTTCTTTTGAAAATCATTAACACCAAACAGCTGCTGAGGTGTTAACAGTTTCCAACTGTTCAGGCTGTATTGAGACTGCAAGCAAACTGTCTGGCAGCACACTAGTGTATGTTATGCCAGGCCCGCTTTCATACCAACAGACTATTTATCCTTCAGGTTTCACTGCCATTTATCGTATTTGAAGCAAACACGTTTTGTAAGCAGTTGGGGGTTGGGGATGTGCAGAGATTTCCAGCTCACTGCAAAGGCAGCTCAGAACATGAGAGGGAAGAAGCCTCCTCATTTCTTTTTGCTATAATGTTTAACTAAAATAGTGGTAAATAACTCCACTTACAACATTTTGGCTTACTTGTTAACACAAAACTTGGAGAATAACTTTGCTTCTTGTCTGTTTCTTTCTTTGTTGTCTGTTGGCTCTGTTGCCGGGTCTGTTGGTAGGCAAGGTAATAAATGAATTTTGCTGTATTGCAACCTGCTTGAACCAGTCATGCTACGTCCTTACTCACTGGTCTGAACATTTCAGAAATAATCGCGCTTTTTACCTCTGTTAGTGCAGCAAATAAAACTATTTGCTTATGCATCCACAATTTGAGTGTGGTATTGGTTTCCCATTTCCCTCAGGGCAGTCGGTGGGCGAAAGACACACCACAGTACAGTAAACCAGCAATGAAAGGGTGAAACTGATCAAAGAATGAACTGCTATTTCTTTGTAGCTTTTGTTCACAGGACTCTATCAGAGTGAACCAGTAATACATTCATCTCCTAGTCTCACCCTATCATTCTGCTACTTGCCTGCTGCTTCAATCTTCAGTCAGAACTGATGTTTTAAATACTGAAATCTAGCTTGTTACTCTGGTTTTACACAGAATTTACATCAACCAAATGATAAGCAAGTTTGCTGATTCACATAGTTCTGGAATTCCATAAAAATGACATGCCCTGTTGTTGTAAATGCAGTGTATCTCACTTGATAACATTTCACAGCTTAACTATTTTAGTTTTTGAGTGTAAAGATGCTGCAGTGATATGAGAAATCAAGGCAAGTCATTACCCCATCAATTAAGACAAAAGAAAAAGTTAACATCAAACACTTTCTCCGTCAAAGGGGTGGGGTAATAAGACTTGCAATAAACTGGCACCTTTCAGAATGCCAGGACATTCCACAGAGTTTTACAACAAATTATCCACTTTCTTGAAGTTATTATAGTATAGGAAGTCTGGCAATCTGTGCAGTTGGAATTCTCACGTTGGTATTTGTATTGGTTTATTATTGTCACTTGTACCGAGGTACAGTGAAAAACTTGTCCTGCATACCATTCATATAGCTCAATGCAGTTGCCTGGATTAGTGGGCATGTGCTATTAGGAGAGGCTGGACAAACTTGGGGTCTTTTCTCTGGAGCAGCAGAGGCTGAGGGGTGATCTGTTGGAAGTGTATTAAATTATGAGGGGCATGGATAGGGTGGATAAGCAATATCTTATTCCCATTATTGAGCGATCCAATACCAGAGGGCATGCATTTAAGGTGAGGGGGGATAGGTTCAGAACAGACGTGAGGGATATGTTTTTTTACTGAGAGAGTGGTGGATGCCTGGAATGCGTTGCCTGATAGGGCGGTGGAGGCAAACTCTTTGGTGACTTTTAAGAGAGGCATGAATGAGAGGAAAATAGAGGGATATGGGCATTCTGTAGGTAGGAGGTATTAGATATGTTGGCACAACATTGTGAGCCGAAGGGCCTGTTCTGTGCTGTACCGTTCTATGTTCTATATACATTGAGTTAGTACAGAGTGCATTGAGGTAGTACAGGTAAAAACAATAACAGTACAGAGTAAAGTGTCACAGCTACAGAAAGAGTGCAGTGCAGGTAGACAATAAGGTGCAAGGTTGCAACAAGGTAGATTGTGAGGAGGTCAGAGTCCATCTCATCATGCACCAATTAACAATCAAGTAATCCGTTTTAGTTTAAAAACACTATGATGCTGGAGGAATTCAGCAGGCCAGGCATCATCGGTGGAGAAAAGCAGGTGGTCAACGTTTTGGGTCAGGACCCTTCAGGACTGAAGAGAGGAGAAGGGGAAGCCCAACATATAGGAGGGAAAAGCAGTGATAGGTGGACAAAAGAGGGGAGGTGGGGTGGGCACAAGGTGGTGATAGGTAGATGCAGGTAAGACATAGTGATAGGCAGGTGTGGAAGAGGAGGGGAGAGCAGATCCAAAAGGGGATGAGTCAAAGGTAAGGAGGAAAAAGGGGGGTAGAAAAAAGAGACCAGCTAGGAAAGGGAAGAAAAGAAAAGGCGTGGTTGGAGTGTTGTTGGGAGGTGTGTGGGGATTACTTAAAGTGGGAGAATTCAATGTTCCTGCTGTTAGGCTGCAAAGTTCCAAGATGGAAAATGAGGTGCTGTTCCTCCAGTTTGCACTTGGAATTCTCCTGGTAGTGGAGGAGGCCGAGGACTGACATATCAGTGATAGTTTGAGAGGAGGGGTTGAAGTGACTGGCAATGGGGAGAAGCAGATTGCGGTTATGGACGGAGCGCAGGTGTTCTGGGAAATGGTCACCTAGTCTGCGTTTGGTCTCGCCGATGTAGAGGAGGCCACACTTGGAGCACCAAATGCGGTAGATGATATTAAGGGAGGTGCAGGTGAATCTCTGTCTCACCTGAAAGGACTGTTTGGGTCCCTGGACAGAGGTGATGGAGGTAGTGTAGGGGCAGGAAGGGGCAGTGGAAAGTCCCCTGGGTGGGAGGGGGATGAGTGGGGAGGGAGGAGTGAACTCAGGAGTCGTGGAGAGAGCAATCCCTGCGAAAGGAAGAAAGGGGTGGGGAGGGGAAGGTATGCATGGTGGTGGGGTCCCGTTGGAGATGGTGGAAGTGGCGGAGCTTTAGTTTTGCTGGTTGAGGAAAAATATTTGCAGAATAACTTATGTTGTCCTTGTTGAAATACTGATGTGGGATTTTTTACGTCCACTCGAGGGGAATGGTGGAGCCTCAGTTTAAAGGCCCACACAGAAGTTGGTGCCTCTCTCTGGTGGTACAGCATTCCATCAGAATCACCATTATCATTATCTGAGGCCTTGACCTGGATTTTGTGCTGAGATCTCTGGAGTGGGAATTGGACTCAGAGAATTAACAATAATCATCGCTGACATCACATAAGTGCACTTATCCTCTTTGCAGTTTAAATTATTATTAACAGATTCAAACTGATGGCAAGTATTCCCACCATTTTCTTGCCTATAACATTATTAAAGAGATGGGTTATAGATTAATGAAATGACCTTGCAAGTTATTTCCCTTTACAGGCTTTCCCTGAGTTACATAAGGATTCCATTCCTGAGATCTGTCTGTAAACTGAATTTTCTGTAAGTCTGAAACGATCAATTTCCTCCTAAATTGTAATGTGAAATCTTCAGCCTCGACAGCCCTTGGGAACTGATTTGCAAAGAGTAGACTGGGGAAGATCAGCATCGATGATCGGAATTGTTACCAGCAAGTGAACTGTGACAAACGTTTGTCTGAATGCAGCCCGGGTGGAGTGACGGGGGGCAGGGAGCTGATGTTAATCAATGGGAAAACTATCGGCAGTTTAATAAAAGAAAGTGTACTCTAACAAGAGGTGGCTTAGGGTTTGTAACATTTGATCTTACCTGAAGGAGAGTTTGGAGAAGGCATTGGCTTTATCTATGGGTGATCTCTGCATTTTCTCCTGGTGAAGAGATCCAAGTACTGTACCTGAGAGCAGAGCCTGGGAGAATTTTCGTAGAGTCAGATTTTCATAAGTCCGGTCTTCCGTAACCTGGGGACCCACTTATTTACAGATATCATAGACATTAAACAAAATACCATATGAGCGAAGGAGGATGAGAGATGACTTGATAGAGGTGTACAAGATGATAAGAGGCATAGATCGAGTGGACAGTCAGAGACTTTTTCCCAGGGTGAAAATTGCTCATATGAGGGGGCATGATTTTAAGGTGATTGGAGGAAGGTATGGGGGGGGGGGCGTGTTGGAGGCAAGTTTTTTTACACAGAGAGTGGTGGGTGCGTGGAACGCACTGCTGGCAGAGGTGGTGGAGGCAGAAACATTAGGGACATTTAAGAGACTCTTAGATAGCCACATAAATGATAGAAAAATAGAGGGTTATGTGGGAGGGAAGGGTTAGATAGATCTTAGAGCAGCATAAAATGTTGGCACAACATTGTGGGCTGAAGGGCCTGCACTGTGCTGTAATGTTTGAAGTTCTATGTATAGCAGCATAAAATACCAAAGCACAGGTTAATTACAGAGTCATTGAAAATGATGACATAGAAAGAGGCTATTCAGTCTGCGGAACTATGCTGAGTAAAGAGGGGCTAGTTGAGCTAATTCTTTTTCCCATTACTCAATCCATAATTGTGTAGGTTCCAACATGTTTAATGTTCATTCTGGTACATTTTAAATGCAGTAAGGGTTTCTGTGTCCATCACCCAGTGAAGGAGTGAGATCCCCACCCTCAGTACTCTGGGTGAAAATGTTTTTATTTCTCAACTGTCCCTTTTATCTTTCTACAAGTTACCTCAAACTTGTGTTCCTTAACACTAACCCTAACGTTCGTTAGTTATTAATCTGCCTGGTAATGGACATAGGTTCTTGCACTGTCCAGCCCTCTCACCATTTTATGAATCTTGATCAAATCTTCTTTCAGCCTTCTTTGTTCAAAGGAAGCAATATCAGCTTATTCAGTCTTTCGTCATAAATCTCATAAATCTCTATCTCAAATATTTATCCTCAACACCAGTGTCCTGCACATCTGCGTCTTCAGCCCCTTACTCTACTCCCTATACACTCATGACTGTGTGGCCAGATTCTGCTCTGAGTCCATTTACAAGTTTTCAGATGACACCACTGTAGTGCGCCGGATCTCAAAAAACAACAAGAAGGAGAACAGGAAGGGGATAGGGAGCCTAGTGGCATGGTATCAAGACAACAACCTCTCCCTCAATGTCAGAAAACAAAGGAGCTGGTCATTGACATCAGGAAGCGGGGTGGGGTACGTGCCCCTGTCTGTATCAATGGTGCTGAGGTGGAGGTGGTTGAGGGCTTCAAGTTCCTTGGTGTAAACATCACTAGCAAATTGTCCTCGTCCAGCCACGTTGACGCTACAGCCAAGAAAGCACATCAATGCCTCCGCTTCCTCAGACAGCTAAAGACATTCAGCATGTCCCCATTGACTCTTACCAATTTTTACAGATGCACCACAGAAAGCATTCTATCCAGATGCATCACAGCTTGGTATGGCAGCCGCTCTGCCCAAGACCGCAAGATATTGCAGGGTTGTGAACACAGCCCAGTACATCACCCAAACCACCCTCCCCTCCATTGACTCTGTCTACACTTCCCACTGCTTCAGGAAAGCAGCCAACATAATCAAGAATCCCTCCCACCCTGGCCATTCTCTCTTCTCCCTTCTCCCGTTGAGCAGAAGATACAAAAGCTTGAAAGCGTGTACCCACAGACTCAAGGACAGCTTCTATTCCGCTGTTATTAACTCTTGAATGGACCTCTCATACGCTGAAGATGAATCCTTAATCTCCCAATCTATCATGTCATGACCCTTGCACTTTATTTGTTTACCTGCACTGCACTGCCTCTGTATCTGCAACACTGGATTCTGCATTCTGTTTTCTTCTTGCTACCTCAACGTATGACATGATCTGCCTGGATGGCATGCAAACAAAAGTTTTTCACTGTACCTCAGCATACATGACAATAATAAGCTAATACCAATAATGCACTGACCAGAAATGTGCACAGTACTTTATCAGCGGTCTGACTAAAGTATTTGACAGTTCTAGCTTAACCTTCCTGCTCTTAAAACTCGTGCTCCAGTCAATAATAGCAAATAGACCAAATGATTATATACCCACTTTATCTGTCAGTTTTCTTCCTAAGTTTACAATGCAGCAATGAATTGCAGAGGGTGTGTTCTTGATAGGAACAGAGTGGATTAATTTTATGTTAAAAACCTTGAATTTTCCCTCTTTCTTCAGACCAGGAATTACACAGTTAAATTCAAGCTGATCCTAAATAAGCAGAAGTCCACAAATAGTTTGCGCACAGTCTGCTGGCAAAAAGGCTCTGTTAGTTTAAAAGTACATACAAAAATATTTTTTAAGATCAGGAAAAGATGATTTGGACCAATATTCCTGCTGCTTCTTTTAAGTGAGATCAATCCCATTTACCCTGATAACTATAAATGGCTATTATATTTTTCCAAGATGTGTTACTACTTTGGAACATATGCCAAGGTGTTGTCCCATAAATGTGATGCAAATAAAGCAATCTGATTGATACAGGTAAATATTGAAACTTCTCTAAATTAGAGACTAACTTTCGAGACTAAAGAGACTGGGCCACGTATCTTCAGGAAGAAGCAGCTTTGCGCTACAATAATCTTGGCTGAGAGCAGTGTTTCCACGTTGCCAGTGACAGTACCAATTCATTCTGCCTCTCAAGCCACCAGCTGAAAGCTGTGTGCTGGGGCTGGGGAGGGAAAAAAACTGGTGAAAAAAATGAAATGGTGTTTCTGTCAGCTCTCCCCTTGAGTAACTTAAGTATATCATCTGCTCATTGTTTCCCCTTAACTCCCAAAACATTAACTGAGGTATTGTTCCAAAAGTACTGTTTTGTCTCATTTCTCCTTCTTGTGTATAATTTCTCTTCTCTATTCTCTCCTATCCTTCTTCTCCGTCCTCTCTTCTAACCCTTTCCTTCTCCTCAGTTCCTTTCCTATTTTTATTCTCTCTGCTACTCTTCCCTCCTCCCCCCTTCTCTCTTTTCCCAAGAGTTAGAATTCAAGAGTTTAGGTTTTCTTTCATCTTTGGCAGTCCTTCAGGATCTATTACAATTTGCTTTTGCTCCAGTTTTGTGGGTTCTGAGGTAGCTAATGAGACCAATGTGGGAACTGTATACTCTTCCAGAGGTGGGCAAGAGGTGACTGACTGGTCAGGTATACGGGTAATTTGTGAGGTGGTGAGGTGTTCCACCACCTGTGTTTCTTCACACTAGGGCTTCTGTGTGCTTCCTATACCCTCCAGAATCCACCTCCACTTTGAACAATCTTGGACTAGCAGTTCCCAAGGGTCAGTAGGAATGTTACATTTCTTCAAGGATGCTTTGAGCATATCCTTGAATCTTTTCCTCTGTTTAGCTGGTGATCTATTCTGTTCAACCTGTGGCCACGACATTCCAGAACCAAGGTCACCCTTAATTCAATTGTCCAGCCGCAGAATGTAGACCACACTTGTGTTTGAGCATACGTGGAGACCACGCTCCAAGCCATTGTTGAGTTGTTCACTGAAGCTTATGGACTTTACACCCAACATCCGCAAGACAAAAGTCCTCTCCCAACCTACCCCACTGTACCATCCTACCCTCTGACAATCAAGGTTCACAGCTCAGATGCCTCCTCTCAGTTAAGGCAGACATTGATGATGAAATACACCACCACCATCAGTGCACTAGTATTAGTGAGGTAGGGAAAGGCAATATGTTGTGGTTGGTGCTGCTCTGCATTTTTCATGGCATTGTCACTCAGTGAAGATCATGTCCACTGTTTTTCTTAAATGGTTGGACTCTGGACTGTGATTCAGGGAGCAGTTCTTTGGCCACTGGGAGGAAACAGTTATGAAGGATCCTGGCAATGTTATAGATCCTGTTATAGAGAGCAGGGAGACTCCTCTGTAGTTACCACAGTCTCCTTTCTTAAAGGTGGTAATGATTACAACATCTCTGATACATCCTCCTCTTTCCAGATATGGACAATTTGTGGCTGAAGCTCTCCACCACTGAGTTTTAGGATTTCAGACAGGATGCTGTCTGCTCCTGAGGCCTTGTTATTTTTGAGCTGGGAAAAGGCCTTCCCCGTCTTTAACCTATTCGATAAAAGCATCACCTTAACATTGCAATATCTAAAGAACAAGCTCGGACTAAAACTGGCTGGTTTTCAAAAGGAGTATTGAAATGGTTGCAATTCCCAGCATCAACAATGTTCCAATGAGTGCCAATGATACTGATCCTAATGATAAGCACTTCAAAACTTTCTGAAGTAATACTTTAGGCATTATTTTCCTTTCAATTAACATCTAATTTTTTATTCTGTGTTGTTCCATTGTTCAATAGTTGCTTGCTATCTCCTTTTCTTCATACTCCAATTGGTCATGTTTGTTTTAACCAGGTGTTCAGCAACTCATGTTTGTGTATTTGATTAGTCTGCAAGCTCCAACAATATCTAATGAACAGGAAATGTGTTGGAATGTGTACTTTAATACTGTGGAGGAACAGTATTATGCTGAATCTGCAGTCACACCCTCTGTGAATTGAAGCACAGATGTGCACTGTTATGACAAATATAACATGATTTTAAATTCTGTGGCTTAACTCTTCAACAAAATATGCATCTGACTCATTGACCAAGGGGTGCTCTGGCCTTTACTTACGTTGCAGTTTGTATAGACTTAAAGCTTCTCATCAGAGTAAATAAATGTGTGAATAATAAACCTTACTAAGTTACTTGAAATTAAATCTTAATGCCCCATTTCCTATTAATTAGTATTAAGTTGTTCTTGCTATAGCGCAATAGTTACAGAAAGTCATGTTATAGCAGAAGAGGCTATAGTTGCCTCCAAAGGACAGATTTAAAAAGGTTTTCCCGATCGCGATCGCTCTAAAACCAATGCTGCCCGCATACCCGTCAACTTAATTCTCAATCCCACTCCCACTTTGACCCATCTCTCTGTAGCCTCCTGTGCTCTTCCAACGAGGCCCATTTAAGGAGCATCACCTCAACTTCTGTTAGGCATGTTGCAGCCTTCTGGACTCAATATTGATTTCAAAGTTTCAGGAAACTTGTTTTTTCTTTGTATCGGAAATGGTCAAATCTGCTGTAAGGTTATTCATCTGTAATATTAGCTCAATTTGTCTCTCTCCATTGACACTGCCTGATCTGTTGGACATTTCCAACATTATACTTTTGATTTAAGATTTTTGCAATAGTTGTGTCCGTTTTCTCTCTCTTAATTCACTCATTAATCTGTGAAACAGATGGCTTCATAAACAGTGTATCACCACGGCAATCCTGGCCTCATCCTTTCAGTGATATTCCCTCTGTCCTGTCCATCCCTCCCCCACCTCTCTGCTACTTAAAACTAATTTATTTTCTCACTTTTCTAGTTCTTTAGAAGGATCTTCAACCTGAAATGACAACTCATTTTTTCCCACAAATGCTGCCTGAGTTGCTCAGTGTTTCCAACAGTTTCTATTTTTATTTCACATCTCCAACATCTGGATTTTATTTGATTTTGTAATGAGTTGGTAAAATGGACACAACAATGGCAGATGGAAATTAATCCAGTTAAGTACATGGTGTTGCATTATGGGAAAACTAATAAGTGTTAGCTAATAAAGCCGCCGTCACAGTTTGGGCTGGACAAAAATTAGCTGAGATTGTAATACTCTGTTCCCCGTTTTACAGTGGTGGTGGCCTTAGGCTTTTAAATCTCATGGTGGCAGTGGGGATGGGGGTGTGCTGGGAGCTGGGAAAGTGGTGGGGTCAGGGAGCTCAAATGGCACTTATAGCTGCAACCAAATCTGATTTCTGCGGACAAATTCACCAGTTACATATGCATATGTATACAAAATATGAAGAGGAATAGATAGAGTGGACAGCCAGCGCCTCTTTCCCAGTGCACCAATGCTCAATACAAGAGGGCATGGCTTCAAGGTAATGGGTGGGAAGTTCAAGGGAGACGTCTGAGGGAGGTTTTTCACCCAGGGAGTGGTTGGGGCATGGAATGCACTGCCTGGGGTGGTGGTGGAGGCTGATACATTGGTCAAGTTCAAGAGAGTGTTAGATAAGCATATGGAGGAATTTAAGATAGAGGGATATGTGGGAGGAAGGGGTTAGATAGTCTTAGGAGTGGTTAGAAGATCAGCATAACATGGTGGGCCGAAGGGCCTGTATTGTGCTGTATTTTTCTATGGTTCTATGGTATATCTACTGAGATTTCCAGAACACCCTAGATATACCTTCCCAGTCATAAGTAACATTGGGATGGAAGAGGTTTGTGGTATGAACAGCAGATAACATCTGCCCTCCCCATTGCAATTTAGTGCAACCTGATAAGGAAAAGGATCTGGGCAGAGACAACTCAGCCCTTGTCTCATGATAACTTTAAACTCGCTCCAAAATAGTGTACAAGTTCTAGACTGCATATTTGATCTAAACCAGGAGGCTTGCAGTGATGACTTGATAAAATCTTTTAATTTACTCACAAATAATATGTATCCAAGGGTCTACAGCATTTACATAATGGACCTCATCATTACTTTGAAGTGGTTAGAAAATTAGCAATTTCATTATAAAGTTAATTTTATTAGTGATAAAATAACCTATTATTAGATAAAGCAGACTTTGAAATGTAAGATTTTCATTTGCTTGCAAAACTGAGTAATAGCACTGGTTAACAGATTGGCTGGCTAAGCACGCACATTTTCAGGCAGAGACAAGTTTGAAGTAAAAACATTTACGTGACTTCCCTGTTCTGTCAGAAATCCATTCAACTCTGGCAACCCTATCTGAGGAATCGTCGTATCATTTCCAAGTCATCCAGTTGTTGTTGGATTAAGATGTTTCCAAGTCTTAAAAGGTTTACTACCCTTGTCATAGAAACCATATGAACTCAGGACAACCCAAACTTCTTTGTAGCCAGGGAAGTAAATGGAATATAAAGCATAGAATCTCCAGCAAGCCATTTGGCCCCTTGAACCTGTACCATCATTCAATAAAATAATGGCAAATTCTGTACCTTCAGTCTACTTTCCTGCCCAATCCCCTTTACCCTTGAATCTAAAAATGTATAAATTTCAGCCTTGAATGTATTTATTGGGCATCCCCAGCCCTTTGGGGTACAACCCTCCAAGATTTACAGCCCTCTGAGAAAAAATTGCTTTTCCATCTCATTCATAATTGTTAATCCCCTATTCTGAGGCTAGTTGGAGACTGAGGAAACAGTCCCTCAACATCTATACTGTCAATCCATTTTAGAATCTGACAAAGAGTTTTCAACCTGAAAAGTTAACTCTGTTTCTCTTTTCAAGATGCTGCCTGACATAAATGGGTAGTTCCAGCAGTCTCTGGTTTTGTTTCAGATTTCCAGTATCTGCAGTCTTTTTTTTGAATCCCATTTTAGAAATCTTGTGCGTCTCAATGAGATCACTTCTCACGCCTCTAAACTCCACTAAGTATAGACCAAGCTTTTACTCAGTTTCCGTCCCATTAGTAGTAGCATGCCAGGTTGAAAATGAACCATTTATTTCTACTTTGTTTTTTTGACTTAAACAAACTTTTAACCTTGCAAGTGTATTACCCATTCCCTCCCCAACTTCCTTGTGAGCTTTTATGTCAAGAATCATCCCTTTATGTTCTAATTTCTCAAATGCCCATTGAAAACTGATATTCACAGGTTCACTCTTCTCTATTGTGTTAATTACCTTTGAAAGAAAACATGATTTCCTGTTGTTGGTTCTTGTCTAATTGCACAGTTACTGCATTCCTAAAAAATTCAATTCAACATTTTTCCAATAACTGATCCATAAATCCCATTTTCTCTCTTCTTCCTTTCCTGCTTAGTGGCATTACTTTCACTATCTTCCAGTCTTCTGGAATTGAACCAGCATCTAGAGAATTTTGTAAGGTTATCAGTTATGCATCCATTAGCTCTGTAACTAGCAACCTCGAGAACTGGCAGACGCGGGACTCCAGACCACTCAGGGACTGAGTGCAGCAGCTGGAAGCACAGGGAACATCTCCATTGTGTCAAAAAGTGTGGCTGCAGGGCGGGACTGCAGGTAAAACTGAAATGTGACTAATGTCCAGTCTCTGGAAAATAAAACCGAAGGCCTCAGAGCAAGACAGCAGTACCAGAGGGACATCAGGGACTCTGTGTACTCTGCTTCACAGAGACACGGCTCACCCCCAGCACTCTGGACACAGCGCTCCAGCCCGAGGGCTTCACCATCCACCGCATGGACTGGACGGCAGCGTCAGGTAAAGGCAGAGGTGGCGGTGCTTGCTTCATGGTTCACTTATTGTGGTGCACAGACATGGCGGTTATGTCTCAGTCCTGTTCTCCCGACCTGGAACATTGGTGGTCAAGTGTCGTCCGTTTTATCTGCCGAGGGAGTTCTCCGCCGTCATCCTGGTAGAGGTGTACATTCCACCCTTGGCAAATGTCAAGCTGGCAGTGGGGGGAGCTGAGCACCGTGATCAACAGTCACGAGACGGCGTATCCTGATACCTTCCTGATCATCACAGGAGAGTTCAACCAGGCCAGCTTGAGGATGTCTCTGGCAAACTACCACCAACATGTCACCTGCAGAACCAGAGGAGCCAACACACTAGATCACTGCTACACCACCATCAAGAACGCTTACTGTGCCATCCCATGCCTGCACTTTGGCAAATCCAATCACCTGGCTGTTCTTCTAACGGTATTGGTATTGGTTTATTATTGTCACTTGTACCGAGGTACAGTGAAAAGCTTGTCTTACAAACCGATCGTACAGGTCAATTCATTACACAGTGCAGTTACATTGAGTCAGTACAGAGTGCATTGATGTAGTACAGGTAAAAACAATAACAGTACAGAGTAAAGTGTCACAGCTACAGAGAAAGTGCAGTGCAATAAGGTGCGAGGTCACAACAAGGTAGATCGTGAGGTCATAGTCCATCTCATTGTATAAAGGAACCATTCAATAGTCTTATCACAGTGGGGTAGAAGCTGTCCTTAAGTCTGGTGGTACGTGCCCTCAGGCACCTGTATCTTCTACCCGATGGAAGAGGAGAGAAGAGAGAATGTCGTGGGTGGGTGGGGTCTTTGATTATGCTGGCTGCTACACCAAGACAATGAGAGGTAAAGACAGAGTCCAAGGAGGGGAGGCTGGTGTCTGTGATGCGCTGGGCTGTGTCCACAACTCTCTGCAATTTCTTGCGGTGCTGGGCAGAGCAGTTGCCATACCAAGCCATGATACATCCAGATAGGATGCTTTCTATGGTGCATTGGTAAAAGTTGGTGAGAGTCAAAGGGGACAAACCAAATTTCGTTAGCCTCCTGAGGAAGTAGAGGCGCTGGTGAGCTTTCTTGGCCGTGGCATCTACGTGATTTGACCGGGACAGGCTGTTGGTGATGTTCACTCCCAGGAACCTGAAGCTCTCAACCCTCTCGACCTAAGCACCATTGATGTAGAGAGGTGCATGTACACTGCCCCCTTTCCTGAAGTCAATGACCAGCTCTTCTGTTTTTTTGACATTGAGGGAAAGGTTGTTGTCATGACACCATTCCACTAAGCTCTCTATCTCCTTCCTGTACTCCGACTCATCGCTGTTTGAGATACGGCCTACAACGGTGGTATCATCTGCAAACTTGTAGATGGAGTTAGAGCAGAATCTGGCCACACAGTCATGAGTGTATAGGGAGTAGAGTAGAGGGCTGAGGACATAGCCTTGTAGGGCACCAGTGTTGAGAATAATCATGCCGGAGGTATTGCTGCCTATCCTCACTGATTGCAGTCTGTTTGTTAGAAAGTCAAGGATCCAGTTACAGAGGGAGGTGTGGAGTCCTAGGTCTCAGAGTTTGGTGACAAGCTTGCTTGGGATTATTATGTTGAAAGCAGAGCTGTAGTCAATAAACAATAGTCTAACGTAGGTGCCTTTACTGTCCAGATGCTCCAGAGCTGAGTGTAGGGCCAGGGAGATGGCATCCGCTGTAGACCTGTTTCGGCGATAGGCGAATTGCAATGAGTCCAAGTTGTCTGGTAGGCTGGAGTTGATGCGAACCATGACCAGCCTCTCAAAGCACTTCATGATGGTGGATGTCAGAGCCACTGGTTGGTAGTCATTGAGGCATGTTACCTTGCTTTTCTTTGGTACTGGGATGATAGTGGTCTTCTTAAAACAGGAGGGAACCTGAGATTGAAGCAGGGAGAGGTTGAATATGTCTGCAAATACTTCTGCCAGCTGATCAGCACAAGATCTGAGCACCCGGCCCGGGACACCATCTGGGCCAGATGCTTTCCTCATGTTCATTCTCCAGAAGACTGATCTTACGTCCTCCACTGTGATCACAGGTTCAGCTGCGTTGGTGGCTGTCAGGGTGGATGGTGACAATCCACTTCCCTTTTGTTCAAAACGTGCATAGAATGTGTTGAGTTCATCAGGAAGGGATGCCAGTATACTCCAAGTATATAGGCAGAGACTGAGGAACACATCACCAGTGGTGAGAACTGCGTAGGTATGGTCAAGGAAGGTGGAGGAGCATTTACAGGACTGCTTTGAATTGGTGGACTGGACCATATTCAGGAATTCATCTTTGGATCTGAATGTATATGCCACGGCTGTCACCGACTTCATCAAGACCTGTGTGGATGAGTGTGTACCGTTGAGAACATACCAAGTTTTCCCAAACCAGAAGCCCTGGAATGAACCAGGAGATTCGCAGACTGCTTAGGGCTACATCCGTGGCATTCAAGACCAGTGATTTGGAACCCTACAAGAAAAGTCCAGGTACGACCTACGGAAGGCCATCGTGAGAGTGAAATTGCAATTCCATGTGAAGTTAGAGACACAATCGGATGAATGACAGCTGTGGCAGGGTTTGCGTGCCATTACTTCCTAAAAGGCAAAAAAGTGAATTGTTCAGGGACATCTTCAACCTCTCAATGCTGCAGTCAGAGGTTCCCACCTGCTTCAAAAGGGCATGAATCATAGTGGTGCCCAAGAAGAGCAGGGTGAGCTGCCTCGATGACTATTGACCAGTAGTGCTCACATCTACTGTAATGAAGTGCTTTGAGAGATTGGCTGTGGCTAGAATTAACTCCTGCTTGAGCAAGGACCTGGACCCACTACAATTTGCATACTGCCTCAACAGGTCTACAGCGGATGCAATCTCACTGGCTCTCCATTTGGCTTTGGAGATCCTAGACAACAGCAAAACATATGTCAGGCTGCTGTTTATTGATTACAGCTTGGCATTCAACACCATCATTCCCTCAGTATTAATCAACAAGCTTCAAAACCTGAGCCTCTGTGCCTCCCTCTGCAAATGGATCCTTGACTTCCTTACTGGGAGACCACAGACAGTGTGGATGGATAGTAACATCTCCTTCTCGCTGACTTCAACAAAGGCACACCTCAAGGATGCGTGCTTAGCCCACTGCTCTACTCTCTCTATGTTCATAACTGTGGCTAGGCGCAGCTCAAACGCCATCTATAAATTCGCTGATAACACCACTATTGTTGGCAGAATCTCAGATGGCGACAAGGAGGCGTACAGGAGTGAGATAGATCAGCTGGTTGAGTGGTGTCGCAACAACAACCTCACACTCAACATCAGCAAGACCAAGTAATTGCTTGTGGACTTCAGGAAGGGGAGGTTGGGAGAAAACACACCAGTATTCATTGAGGGGTCAGCAGTGGAAAGGGTGAGAAGCATCAAGTTCCTGGGCGTCAACATCTCAGATGATCTATCTTGGGCTCAACACATTGATGCAATCATAAAGAAGGCAAGCCAGTAGCTCTACTTCATTAGGAGTTTGAGGAGATATGGTATGTCACCAAAGGCCCTTGCAAATTTCTACAGATATATGGTGGAGAATGTTCTGACTGTTTGCATCACCGTCTGGTATGGACGCTCCAATGCGCATGATTAGAAGAGACTGCAGAAGGTTGTAGACCCGGCCAGCTCCATCATGTCCCCACCATTGAGGACATCTTTAAAAGAGGACATCATTAAGGACCCTCGCCATCTGGGACATGCCCTCTTGATGGTATTACCGTCAGGGAGGAAGTACAGGAGCCCGAAGACCCACATCAACATTTCAGGAACATCTTCTTCCCCTCTGCCATCAGATTTTTGAACGGTCCATGAACCCATGAACACTATTTTGGTACATATCCAAAAATTGGCAGTGGTTGATAGTGAGAAAGAAAATTATGATCTGCAGGAAAATATCAATGGACGTGTAAATGGGCCCAGTGTAGTAAATGCAGGAAGGTCATGCCAGAACAGTATGAGGTATTAATTAGTCCACAGCAAGAGTACTGTGTGCAGTTCTGGTCGTCATACCATAGGAAAGATCTGGCAGCACTAGATAGGGTGCAGGTGAGATTTACAAAGATGCCATTGAGGTGGAAAATTACTGTTATGAGGAGAGGCTGACTAGGCTGTAAAAGAGCTTCAAGTGAGATTTAATTGATGTATATTCAGTACCACACTTGGCAAAATCCCACAAAGCATTGATTTGTTATAATGCTCTTGGTCCTCCTGTCAAAGTACTCACTGATACATATGCCTTTCTACTTTTACATCCACTCTGACTGCATGCAGCTGTGCCAAGAGACTGATGCAGGGAACCTGATGTGAATCCCTGCCCTATACTAGTGCTCCCTCCACAATGATTCACTCCACGGTTTATAAGATAAGATAAGGTATCTTTATTGGTCACGTGTACATTGAAACACACAGTGAAATGCATCTTTGCGTAGAGTGTTCTGGGGACAGTCCGCAAGTGTCGCCACACTTCCGGTGCCAGCATAGAATGCCCACAGCTTCCTAACCCGTATATCTTTGGAATGTGGGAGGAAACCAGAGCACCCAGAGGAAACCTGCGCAGACACGGGGAGAACGTACAATGTCCTTACAGACAGTGACCAGAATTGAACCCAGGTCGCTGATGCTGTAATAGTGTTACGCTAACCGCTACATTACCGTGCCTGTCTCTTAGTATGGAGAGGCTGGTATTGGACAGGCTGAAAGGACCAGTGTGGTCATTCAGCACCAAAATGTGAGGCTCAGGGCTGCATCCTTATCAGCACAGTGAGTGCAGCCGTAGCTAAGGACTGGCAGCACTGGCTCGATGTGTTGATAGACTGCTTGGATCACATGGTCTGGGTTGGAAGCTAGTGTCTCAGCAGCTCTCCCCAGCCTGGAGACTCCTCCATGGTAACGAGCTTGGCAGTGGTCACTGGCTACCAGAGCGGAGAGAACTATGCAGGCAAACAAAGAGAGTGGGAGACAGCGGTTTCCATCACATCCAACAGAAGGTGATGAGGGAGAACATAAGATCCACGTGGTCTGTCAACACATAGAAGAGGTGCTGCCAGTTCCCAGCAATGGCCTACCCACACTGAGCTGTAGGGCAATTCATTGCTGGATTTGTGCAAGGTTCCTGGCACAACATTGTGTTACGGTAGGAAGGGCAGGGTATTCACCCCAGGTTTCCAGCACAGCAGCACTCTCAGTAACGCATCTCTCTGGATATAATGCTATACATAAATATATATAACACCATAAGTGCTCTTGTTTCTACTTCCCATTCTTTTAATCCGAGATGACTTATATCTTCCTTTATTATCAGAGCTACTAACAACATCCTTCACCCACTCCTTGACTTTTGTACCCTTATCCATTTTGTCTGTCAGTTATCCTGAAATATTTAATTCCCAGCATGGAAACATATCACTGAAATAATTATTAGGTCAAACCCATTTATCTTTCTTTTGGCCACTAACTTGTTTGTTTTGGTAAGAATGCTACGTGCATTCGGATACAATGCCTTTGATTTTAACACTTTACCATTGTTGCTTGATTTGACTTTGTTCATTGCTGGACTATAACCATAAATTCCCAGTCCCTTCTTGTCACACTTTGCTTATCATTATCAAACTTGGTTTTGAAGTGCTTTTGAAGTGTAGTCCCTGTTATAACATAGAAAACATGGAAGTTAATTTGCAGACTGCAATCTTGCTATAGACAACAATGTTGAAAGAGTGCATTATGCTTTACTTATGTTGGTTAAATTTTGGCCAGTACATCAGGACCAATACAAATATATGAATTAGGAGTAGGCTGCTTGGCCCCACAGGCCTGTTCTGCTATTTAATAAGGCCATGGCTGAACTGGAATTAAGTTTGTTTCTCCCATGTCATCTCCAGCTATTTACCCATGCTACTAAGGTGAAGAAGTAAATCATTAATGTACATGTGTGATAGTAGTTGTTGGATTGTGTCTGAGATGGAAGCCCATTAAAGAGTCAGACCAGGAGAAACTTTCCTCAGCCCCATATTAGGAAATTGTGAGGCCAGTTCACAGTTTTCCATCCATGAAAGGACAATGGTCCAAAATTTGCATTTTTTTCTGTTGATCATTTTTATTTCAAAAATATGCTTTATTCAAAAAAAATATACAAGTACAAAAAAAGGTGCATGCCTCTTACATTTGTGATGTTGTTCAGTCTATACATTCAGTGTTAGTGGTTCTATACATTGATTGTGTTTGCACATTGCGTACGTAGCACCATTGCCACTCACATGGCCTCCTGGGATGAGACACACTTCAAGTGTTTGAGGGGCTTCTACCCCAGACTTAGCCCCTTTCTCTTGACCAATGGAATTTTTTTTAACCAAAATAAACTTTATTCATAATAAAACAAACTATATACAATAATAAAACAGTGCAAGCCTTTACATTCTTGTGCAGATCAATCATTAGTGTTACCTTTTTATATAAAAAACACAGCACTGATGTCACTCATGTGGCTTCCTGGGGGCTACCCAGTCCCGTATTTACAATATTTAAGGGGCTTTCTCGCCTGACCCCGCCCCTCCCTATGAAAGTGACTAGACTGTGGGACCCACTAAAAACCTGCTGTAAGTTCAGCTCAGTGGTGGTTGGGCTTTCCATTTACAAACCACATCACATAGAAGGGGACTGGGCCAGAACAACCCACACACATGAAACTGCTAGAAGTACTTTGGTAGTCAATGCCGTCATATCCTTTGGCTAAGCCAGTTATCAATGTGGTGTGAACACTGAGTGATTCTGCATGTTTCTGGCATTTAGAAACATTCAAAAGTACGCCAAAAGTGTTTTTTTTAAAAATCTATTTAAATAATTTGAAAAATTATAAACAAATGTATAAGTGAATTCTTTGAAGTCGGTGGAGTATTTCCTGCACCATCTAATCTGTTCAAGCTCTTTGACTGGATTCCCCAGCATAAAGACTGGGGAACTGGTGCAACCTTGCTCTCCACTATTGGACTCCAAGATGAGCCGAGTTGGGAAAGCAGCGTTGAACAGTTGGCCAAGGAGTCTGTTGCTTCTACATTTGCATTCATGTGCAGAAATCTTGGACAAGCAGGCATGCACACCGGGAGTCTGTGCTTTAAACAATAGCCAATGAATGTGGTTTCAATGAATAAGGTGTCATCCAGTCGCTTCTAACCTTGCGCTGTGGGGCAGGGCTGGGGAGAGGGGTTCATTCTCTGAATTATACTTGAAGTTATTTTCTTCCCTCTCCTGGGATGGTACACACTTCAAGTGTTTGAGGGGCTTCTACCCCAGACTGAAAATTTAAGTAGGGGGAGAAAAAGTGCTGAACTACTGAAATATGACTCACTTGCTCCGAGACAAGGACAACTCTCTGGGATAGTACTACTCTGGAATGCTGGAAGTTAGCATTTGTGGAAAGAACCAGTAGGTAAATGTTCCATGAATACCCTTCTACACCTGCATTACAGGGATTTAATTGGAAGTGGTATTCCAACAATTGCTCATGAAATCCACTTAAATATTGTTCTCTCTTGTCTATTCTGTAGAGGTCAGAACTAGAGTGTATTGTTATCAAATAGCATTCCAAGTGTAAATGTGCTTCTTAACAAGGCGGCACAGTAATGTAGTGGTTGGCGTGATGCTATTACAGCGCCAGTGATCAGGGTTCAATTCCTGACGCTGTCTGTAAGAAGTTTGTATGTTCTCCCCGTGTCTGCGTGGGTTTCCTCCAGGTGCTCCGGTTTCCTCCCACATTCCAAAGACGTGCGGGTAGGTTAATATGGGTCTAAACGACTGGAGCGGACGCACTGGGCCGGAAGGGCCTGTTACAGTGCTGTAGATAAAGTTTTAAAAAAAGTTTTAAAGTTTTTACACAATACAAAGGTACAAGATCAAACAGAGTGCTCATTTCCTTTTATGAGACAGACTTGCTCAATGTCTGTGAGTAAGGTTATTGACTCATTTCTTTCTTAGTGATACTTTGTACTCTTTTCCTGTCTTTGATCCTTGATCTTAAGCTGGCTAAGACTTATCTGTTTTAATTTATATTAAATGTCTTTCTTAATCTTAAAATTGTAGCAAGAAAATGGGATTTTGGAAAAGAATGCCAATGAAATCACTTACTATGATTAGAGTAGAGCAAGAACCAGATCATTATGGAAGCATAGAGTCATAAAGCACAGAAACAGGCTCTTCGACCCACCAGGTCCAAACCAGCCAGCAAGTATTTACACTAATCATACATTAATTCTCTTTTTCAATTCTCCCTATATATCCATCATTTCCCCTCAGATTTCTACCTCTCACTGACAGAATGGGGGGCAATTATCAATCCCAACCTGCATACTGTATCTTTGGGATGTGGGAGGAAACAGAAGGACCCAGTGAAAATGTACATGGTCACAGAAAGAACATGCAAACTCCACACAGTCCACACTGGGGGCCAGGATTGAACTCGGGTTACTGGAACTATGAACCACTTTTGTCTTTTAATAATTTATTTAATTGCTATAGAAAATACTACCTGCATTACC
This sequence comes from Pristis pectinata, assembly GCF_009764475.1. Taxonomy (NCBI): domain Eukaryota; kingdom Metazoa; phylum Chordata; class Chondrichthyes; order Rhinopristiformes; family Pristidae; genus Pristis; species Pristis pectinata. The sequence continues at coordinate 44,977,977 of NC_067405.1, forward strand.
TTTCCATCATTTTCCATGCCTTTTAATTTTGACCATGAGTTCAACTATTGGTACAGATGTATTTGTACTGTAAGTGAAACCAAAAGAATACAATTAATTACTTGGCCTGTTGCTAACTATTGACTTAAATAATTATAGGCAGAAAAATATTCTGTTACATTCCTAGTAATAATACTTAGCATTACCTAAGAAACATTTTCAATTTGGAAAGTAAACAAAAGCTAAACTTCAAGATGTTAAGAAGGGTAATGATAATGCTTTCAATCTCAACCAAATCAGAAAATAATAAACTTCTATGATCTTGGACATCTAAAAATATCAATGAAGAGTACAGAAATGCCTATTTATTTGAGAGAAAGACTGTTCTTATAAACCTTTCTGATGCCTTTGGATAAAGTTATTCAAATTATGAAATGTAATTCTTTTAATAATAATACCTTACTTTATAATCTTATTGAAGCGGTTGGATTCAAGTTACTGTGTTTTTCAAATTTTCCAAGTATAATAGACACCTTCAAATTATTAGACGCATTCTATATTCCATTGTGTAAATCTATATGTGGAGCTATTGTTCAATGATTAATGCCACTGTAACTATTTGTCCAGAGTTCATGTGTTCTCTGCATGTCATTATCTGCAATCTTTCTCTGGACCAGCTAGAATAATAGGGGCATTGTAACATCATAAAGCCATCTAATCCTGTAAAATCTAATGCATCCTAATCATGACCTTACTCTAAACGTTTTAAGGCTCCCTTTTTATTTCATTAAGTTCAAGGAGTTGCTTAACAATGCAGACCATGAAGCTCCATTTCCTTTTCTGCCGGATTAAGGCTATGAGAATCAAAGTCAGAGAAGTAAACTGATGTAGTTTATTAATACTAAGCATTATCTTGTGAGCCCTGTTGAAATGTGTAGATACCAGACTATTGCTCCCTAATTCCAAACCCCCACCACCTACCATCCTGACCACCTAGACCCTGACTGTCAAATAGTCTGTCAATGCCAGGTCAAACTCACAGATGATAAATGGTCACATCCACTGTTGTATAGTGAAAATCAAAGAGACCTGTCTGCATTGTTTTGCCTAAAAATACCACTGTGTAATGCAATGGTTTTTTTGCTCTTCAGTTGAACAGTGCTAGGAGCTTGTGGATGAAAGGTCTTTGTGCAATGTTTGGTCAGTAAGGTCTGATCTTCTGCATGATCTAAAGAACATAAGGTGAGTCAGAAAGATTCCAGGTTCTAAAACCTGGTGGAGTGGAACTTCAGTCAAAAATTCACAGCCTCTTCACCCATGTATCTCCCTTCTCCCCTCTCCCATCAGGCAGAAGATACAAAAGCCTGAAAGCACGTACCACCAGGCTCAAGGACAGCTTCTATCTCACTGTTATAAGACTATTGAATGGTTGAATGGTAACATGGACTCTTGACCTCACAATCTACCTTGTTATGACCTTGCACCCTATTGTCTACCTGCACTGCACTTCGTCTGTAGCTGTGACCCTTTACTCTGCATTCTGTATTGTGTTACCTTGTTTGTGCTACCTTAATGCACTGTAATGAATTGATCTGTATGAACAATATGCAAGACAGGTTTTTCACTGTACCTTGGTACAAGGGACAATAATAAACCAATTCCAATTCCAATATCTGGGAAAAAGAGAAATAAAAGACTGCAGATGCTGGAATCTAGATGAAAAACACAATGGTGCTGGAGGAACTCAGCAGGCCAGGCAGCATCGTGGAGAAAAGCAGATGGTCAACGCTGCACTCTCCTTATCTTTGACCCATTTCCCCGGTGGATCTGCTCTCCCCTCCTCCCCCACACCTGCCTATCACTATCTCTTACCTGCATCTACCTGTCACCACCTTGTGCCCACCCCACCTCCCCTCTTTTGTCCACCTAACACTGCTCTGCTTTTCCCTCCTATATATTGGGCTTCCCCTTTTCCTACCTCCAGTCCTGAAGAAGGGTCCTGACCTGAAACGGTTAACCACCTGCTTTTCTCCACGGATGCTGCCTGACCTGCTGAGTTCCTCCAGCATCATCGTGTTTTTCATCTGGGGAAAAAGAGGTCCTGCCTGAGTTATAGTGTGGATTCTGTCTATCAAGAGGTGACAAGGAAAATGATCTTCACTGCACAACAGCTCCTAGAACAATGCAGGGAGTAGCATCGACCACAATACATGGCCTTTTTTGACCTTATAAAAGCTGTTGACTCTGTCAACTGAGAGTGACTGTGAGGAATCCTTCTTAAATTTGGCCGTCCACAGAAATTCCTCTCCGTTCTATATCTGCCACACAATGTCATGAAGCCTTGTTTCTAACCAATAGGTCTACCACAGATATAGAATCTCTTTATTATCAGAAAGTGTTCCTTGAAATAACGTCACTGTTAAATTTCCCAGTGACCTGAAATCAAGCTGAGTTTCGTTTCTTCACTCTCACATTATATTGGCAGTACACAGAAGTACTGGAATCTCACACATAAACAAAAGGTTATCTATTACATTTTCACTCCCAAATGAAATTCCTGGTGTACCTCATTTCCTCCAAGATTTTCCCTTGAAGCTCTAATTTTCTGCATAAATTTTCATTAACCATATCATTTCCCATAGCATTGTCCTTCAATGCATTTGTAACCAGTTAAATTTCTTGCTCCAGTGCTTCTTTCCCCTCCTGCTTCTGTGAAGTGATTCGAATTTGCCTCCCACTACCATTTGCTGTCTCTTAATAATACACCCTGTGTTTAGAAAAAACAAGACAAGCTTCACCATGTGTAAATTTCAACAGAAAGTCAACTAGTTCTGATTCTGAAACCCTGACCAGTTCCCGTCATTCACTTTGCTAAATGTCAACCCTTGACCCACAGAAACTTGTTCTTAATTGTGGAATAACAGAACCAGAGTTGGTTGAGTAAATGCAGAAAATATGTAGAGTGCCACAAAAGAGTATGTAGAGGACAAAAGCAAGGAAATGACGTGAACCTCTATATAACACAGGCTCATCCATGAGTGAAGAATGGCTTACAATTCTGGGCATTGTGCTTTAGAAATTGAAGAATAAAGAGGGGGTGCAGAAAATATTTATGAGAATGGTTGCAAGGATGAGAAACTTCAGGTTTGCATTCTCTGCATCAAACATGGAAGGTTGAGAGGAAATTCAGAAGTGTTCTAAAACATGATTAACATAGACAAATAAAGAGAAATGGGGCATTGGTGAAAGAGTCAAGAAGCACTGAGCATAGATTTAAGTTGACTGGCTAGAGTAAACAAAGAAGACATCAGGATATGTTTTCAAGCAGTGAGTAATCATTATCTGGAAGGCATTGCCTGAAAGATTGGTGAAAATAAATTTGATTGTGGCTTTTAAAATTGGATTTCAGGGAAAAAATTCCAGGGTTTTGGGTGTGAGACAGGAAAAGCAACTAATTGAAGGGCTCCTACATAAAGCTGGTATTAGCTTAATGGGCCTAATGTCCATTCCTCAATACTGTAATGTTTCTGAGATTCTGAAAATTAACCACAATAGTCTTGTAGTCCCACTAGTTATTGCAATACACCTGTAACAGAGGGAGACTTGACAATGATTTACCCATTCTAAGGTTTGAGACTGGTTTCTTGCAATTCAGTATGATACCATTAAATCTCATGATATAATTTCTGCAATACTATGGTTCCTTTTTGGCACTGATTTCCATTTTCAAACCCATATTTCCCCTTCTGTTTCTCAATTATTTCCCAACTGTTTATATGTTGCCATTCTGGTTAAGGTTCCACAGGTGACCCCTCCCAATACCTCAAGTACACTGAGGTAGTGAAGAAGGCATTCTTCATCTGTTTGCTCTTACATGGTGGCACCACAAACAAACCAGTTCTGTTTGCAACTGATGTTCACACAGCAGCATTTCCAGATGAAGTTATTAGGTTGCAATGAGAGGGCAGATCACTGGCTGAATTTTCTCAATTGAACTTTAACATTTAGTACCAACCTGGAATGTACACTCGCCTCTTTCAGTGATTTGTAGTAACTCTTTCACCTCCTCCATTGATTTGCTGCAGGATTCCATCTATCTTATTTTACCAAAGACTTCTCACGAATATTCTTGTGAAGATTGGAGTGACATTTTATCCTTTATAATCTATACAGTCTTATTTCTCAGCCTATAAATCTCAAGTATAAATCATAATAGAAATATATTTTTGTAAGCTCTTTGATGGATTAGGGATTAAGACAGTATCTAGCATTGCGCTCTTGGGGGTACTTGGAGCAAATAAAAATGGCCTGATAGATTGCTTCCCTGTTTGAAGATCATGTGGCAACAAAACACCAATTCTCAGCTGAAATGGGCTGAATGTCCTTCTTGTTCTGTACTGATTGTGTGACCTTGTGCAAAAGAACCACCTGGGCTTGTTCAGCTTTTATCATTTCTTTCCTAATACTCTTGTGTGAACGTAATTGACACTAAATTAGATTTAAAGCGATTTAGAAACTTTTTTGTCCATTTAAAATTTCTTCACTGACTCTTCAACTTTGAACAAGTACAACTGGGTCTATAATTAACTTAAATTGCAATTAATTGAAAATGCACAAAGTTGTTTTTACAATGATTTATGCAATTGTTTACCAGTGTTATGAGATCAAATGTCATCTGTTTATTTTCTATGAATTTAGAAATGAATTCTAAATCTCATTGTCTCATATTTTATGATATAAGATGAGATATCATCTTATAAATTCCGGATGCAATTATAAGCCCAGAAACTGCTTCGTGTTGCTGGCATGGAATAGTGAAAATCAGAGATGGAACGAGGCAGAAATGACTTTAATATTTTCTGGGCCAAATGATAAACTTTGCTGTAGCATGATAGGCACTTCAACCACTCCCTCACACCTGCCATGGTATCATTCCAGGGGACTCCAGCCTACACCAGAAGTAGCACGAGTTTACTTCTCATGCACCTTTAGTATGTATGCCTGCAGGAAACAAGTTTACTTGTCTCCAAAGAGCAATTAATCTAAGGGCCACAAACTACCATTAAGAGTGTGCACTTTGTAACAGAAATATGTACAATTTAAAATGAGAAAGCTGGGTCATGAAACGCAGAACTCCCTTGTCAAACCCTCATCTCAGACTCCAACAGACCACACCATCCATACACCTTCTCCCCCTTGGTAAAACTGCCGAGTATTCCCTTTGAAACTCCTTGCCTTTGTGGAGCAAGCACTGAATGTCATTAATACAAGTTAGGATACCTTATATTCAAATCATTCTGAACATAAGTTTCAGTGTTGGATTTGGTCAAGCCCGAAAAGGTGGGCACAAGTCCTATTCTGCCACAACACAGCTTGGATTTTGGAAAGTCAGCTCCATTTTCTATAGTTTGCACAGAATGGAAAAAGTCTGCCTGTTCCGTTGTGTCTGATGGTATTCTTCAAACAATAAAGCAATAATGCATAGCAACCAGAAGTTCCCACAGTTGCTAAGCAAGCTGACTTCAAGCACATCTAGGCAGTAGGCAGGGAGCCAACTACCAATCATTTGCCAATCTGTCGGGGGTCTGGCTGCATGCTCCCAATTTCAGATTACCATTGACCTTGAATAGTTTAATGGTCATCAGAAGATCTGTCCTTATATTTTACCTTCAACAGTAAAGGGGAATTTCAGACTTTTTACATCATTACCTGGTGATTGCTGCTGGAAGGTGATGTTCAATGATGTCAGATGGTGATGAGGAGGTGTACTAGAGTGAGATAGGTCGGCTGGTTGAGTGGTGCTGCAACAACAACCTCGCAGTCAATGTCAGCAAGACCACGGATTTTATTGTGGACTTCAGGAAGGGGAAGTCAGGACAACACACACCAGTCTTCATTGAGGGGTCAGCTGTGGAAAGGGTGAGCAGCATCAAGTTCCTGGGCGTCAACATCTCAGAGGATCTACCTTGGGCCCAACACATTGATGCAGTCATGAAGAAGGCACACCAGCGGCTCTACTTCATTAGGAGTTTGAGAAGATTTAGTATGTCACTAAAGACACTTGCAAGTTTTTACATATGTACGGTGGAGAGCATTCTGACTGTTTGCATCACCACCTGGTATGGAGGCTCCAATGCGTAGGACCAAAAGAGGCTGCAGAGGGTTGTAGACTCAGCCACCTCCATCATGGGCACAACCCTCCCCACCATCGAGGACATCTTCGAGAGGCAGTGCCCCAAGAAGGTGGCATCCATCATTAGGGACCCTCACCATCCGGGACATGCCCTCTTCACGTTACTACCATCAGGGAAGAGGCACAGGAGCCTGAAGACCCACACTCAACGTTTTAAGAACAGCTTCTTCCTCACCACCATCAGATTTCTGAACAGTCCATGAACCCATGAACACTACCTCATTATCCCTCTTTTGCACTATTTATTTATTTTTGCAACTTATAGTATTTTTTTTCTGTCTTGCTCTATACTGCTGCCACAAAACAACAAATTTCACGACGTACATCAGTGATAATAAATCTGATTCTGATTCTGATTCCGAAGGTGTCAATGGATTAAGATCAGGTAAGTATAGGAGGTTGCTCAGTTTCCCCTCACAAGATTTCCATCTCTCACCCATTGTGTTTATATTGTCTTCAGTAGAGTCTATTCTGCCACTTGAATTTCACAGGCTTGTCATAGCCTAGAGGTAAACTTGCTAGATTCACTAAATGAATTGCTGAAGAGACCAACAGATACTAGGCTTTACTGAAGCAATTAGGGTACTGTAATGTTTTCCTGGCTGCATGAGTATACCACCAAACTGAGTGTCAAAGTCTAAAATCCCACATGAAGAGTGGTATGTGAATGAGTTAATACATGGTAGGAACTTTGAGACATCACCTAACCCGAGGTATTGCCTTTGGGAAAGCAGAGGAGAAAACTGTAAAGTAAAAAAAAATCAGCTTTAATTCCAACCACAAAACTATTTGCATCTGTGGTGCTTTGAAGTTTTAATTAATTCTTTTTATAATATTTTAATATCACAATCACATGTCCTTGTGAAAATAAACCAATTTGTTATTTGCAGTCACATACAGAGATTGAAAGTAATTCACCCATTCATTAAACCAGTTGTTAAAGAATTAATTTTCAAAGTGAAGCATTTGCTGAACATCAAGGGAAAACGGGGCTCCTTACTGCTATTTTTACAATGCTCAGTGTGGTGAAATGCCTCGAATTTTAAGTGCTAATTGGCAGCATACGTTTTCAGTATGACTTTGCACCTGGTAAATTGGATGAGATGGTAGCAAAGCAGCTGATTAATAATGTAAATCCTCATTCAAGCCTGATTTGTTGCCTGTCCTGGCTAATTGAATTGTGTCAATTAAATTAAAATACATGATTAGTTGTACAGGGGCAGTGGATCAAGAAATCCTTTTGATGTATTGGAGGATTGATTACTATGACATGCTAAGCAACCCATTCAATACTGGTGCCCAAAGCCAAAATGCCAACAGTGTGAGCTTCTAATGGGCACTCAGACATAGGGTAACTTTTGCCTGTCTACAATGGAAGTAGTGACATTGGACATCAGATGCTGCCTGGTAGTTGGCTCACCCAGTGCGGTTCTCTCCTCCAGTGTTTTGAATCGTTGAAAATGCATTTGTTCCCAACCTATGATTTTGCATCACCTTTTCTTGCAAGAGGAAGAAAGTATGTGACTGTGTGTGGGCAGTGTGCTTGGGTGAAGTGCCTGCCATGATTGAAGATGTGAGTATTGGAGTTAGAGCAGTGTTGTTTGTGGGGCTGGGTTGGGAGGTGAATGTTTTTCCTGAGTTCTACTCAATAATTGTTATGCGAATACATTGCATTGAGTAGTATTGGAACTAAGTGATTCGTTTGATGGGAATGTTGTTTAACTTAATTTCAGTGGTCTGTGCCACAACTGTGATGTCATAACATTTTTCTTACACTCATTCCAGGTTTGGCTTTAGATTTCCTCTGTGGCCTACTTCCACTATTGCTTTACTTTGCTTTAAGGGCCTCTGTGAAACAGGATGTATTTCTATCTCTCTGCCTCATCCATTAATGCCTCTAGAACTGTGTCAGAGAAAAGGAACCTTGCTGTCTTTCATGATTTGTCATTACTTTCTCAAATAAGTTGCACTCTATAGACTGAAAGCAATTCCCTTTTAAAAGATTTTTGCTTGTTGCAACTGGTGTTAGCCATTCCTGAATGTGTAGAGCTAAAAAGTCCTATTAATACTGGCTGATCACCACCATGTTGGTAATAAGGTCAATGCAAGAATTCCATTACTCAAATTGCGAGTGACTAATTGTACTTTGTGGATTCAAACTGTTTTTTGCTATTCTCCCAAAATACTTTCTGCAAGAGCTAATCATTATGAAATACAACAAAATATAGAACCTCAAAGAACTTAGTGCATTGAATTTTTAAATATAATAGAAACTCTGAGAATGAACAGTACATTGCAACATTTCAGATTTGTGAATACATTGTTGTGAATAATTACATGGTGTTGGATTGGAACTCACTGTATTGTTCATGATTTAATTCTTTGCATATCTGGTGCTTGTAGTTGGCGGCACATTTTCTTACAATGCATTGATTGTGCACTGTAATTGGAATCTGAAAGCTAAGTCAAATTACATAGAATATATAGCCAGTTTTTATGCTACAAAAAAAGAAATAAATTCCTTGGGAGTCAAACAGTATGTTTAAAAAGAAAGCAGATGTTTTTTGTTTCTTTCTACAACCTATCAGTAATGGTATGAGCACCTGCTGCTTTTATTCAAATAGACACCTAAACAGGATTTGAACTGAGGTGAAAATGAGGGTAAACCAAAAAGGGATATTTCCAGCCTGTCACACATCCAGCAGCCAAGTGGTATTTGTGGAATTTCAAGGCTGTCCTGGAGAAACATCAGTATCAGAAAGAACTTAAATTTTTGTGGTGTAGAAACGTGTAGTCAGGACCAACTATTGTTGTATTTGTTTCCAAATAAATGTCAGTTTACATCCTGCAAAATCCCACAATCAGCAAATCAACAAACAACCAGATACTCGGTTGTTGGAGGAGTTGGCTGAGGAAAGGATCGTACCATGATCTATTTTCCTCGAAGTATTTATGTTAAAGGTGTCACGTAAGAGAAAATTGTTTATGTTTAGGTGGTGGTAAAGATCCTGTGGCACTATTTGGTTCTAGTGTCTGGTTGATATTAAATGTCAGCAGAATAATAGTTGTGAAAAGGACATGCTGTGTATAAGAAAGGTTTTGCATTTGCCCTCTATCAACAATCACCATACAACTAAGTAAGTTATAATGTTTGGAAAACTTTAAGATATTTGAAATATGATATGGCATTCTATAATGTCATTTATTATATTTATGGATTAAGGATTCTAAAATATGACAAAGATTCTTTCCTTCCATAAAAAGAGACTTCCACTTAATTATTTGATTTTATATTTGAACAGATCATAATTTTCACATAGGAACAAGTACTTGAAACTTTAATCAGCTTTTTGGGGTAGTTTTGTTTGCATGTCTCTATGTAATTTTAAAAACAATCCTGTTTTACCAAACCTTGCAATTATAAACACTCTGACCAATTTCACAAACATCTGTAAATGAAGTTGTGCTTAATAGTGACATTTAAAATCACCTCATTGTAAATAAGATAATGGGAATGAGATAATGGGAAATTTCCTAATCAGTTAACTGAATGGTTTGGTTAAAGAAGCTTCTTACTTTCTTTTGTACACCAACTCACTTGTAATGGAATTCAGTGTGGTCACTTTCCAGCCGTTCTTTGCAACAAAGAAGTGCATTAAGAGGCCATGGCTCTCTGTGATAAATCATGTGGCTACACAGAAGAACATCCCTAAGGCTCACCACTGCTCACCACTCTATAGGCTATTTGCTTCTTCAGTACTAACTAGAATAAAACCTTGTTCTCTGGGATGAAAGCTCATGTTTATTCATTACAAATAAATCCACGGGCAAGTTCACTACTTGTACAGTGATCATTTATAGAGCAAGTATAAACTCATGTTAGATAAAAATCAATATATGTTGTGAATGAGTGGTCAGAATGTAATGTTTGGGCACACCTAGGAATTATGCAACATGTGAAGGTCTTTTATAAGAGAAATACTCAAATAAACCTGAATTGACACTCCTAGCTCTGAATCCTTTGCAATTAAAGCAGAAGCTTCTATATAGGACTATCCTCAGCAGTAAATGAAAAGGTTTTTGTTCATCCAATCAATGACGAAACACAATTCAAAACTTGTGCACTAATCTGGTGTCCTTCCTATGCTCAAGTTCTGAATTCTTTCCAAAATCAACAGTTCATTAAGTTATTGGTAGCTGATCCATGGAAATTGGAAAACTACCAGATTTAATCTTGTTTATGCTGAGTAATTAATCTCAATTGGGGCAGCCACAGTTGAGAAAGGAAAATTGCCATGGGTTCTGGGAGGGAGATTTGCCAGGATGTTGCCTGGATTGGAGAGCATGTCTTATGAGGATAGGTTGAGTGAGCTCAGGGCTTTTCTCTTTGGAGAGGAGGAGGATGAGAGGTGACTTGATAGAGGTGGACAAGATGATAAGAGGCTTAGATCGAGTGGACAGCCAGAGACTTTTTTCCAGGGCGAAACAGGGCTAACACGGGGGGGGGGGGGGGGAGGGGCACAATTTTAAGGTGATTGGAGGAAGGTATAAGAGGAATGTCAGAGGTACATTTTTTACATAGTGGTGGGTGTGTGGAACACACTGCCAGCAGAGGTTGTGGGGGGCAGATACATTAGGAACATTTAAGATACTCTTCGATAGCCACATGAATGATAGAGAAATGGAGGGATGTGTGGGAGGGAAGGGTTAGATAGATCTTAGAGCAGCATAAAATGTTGGCACAACATCGTGGGACAAAGGGCCTGTACTGTGCTGTTATGTTCTTGTTTATGATTATGATCCAGACCTCTGCAATAAGTTACTATGATTAAAACAGGATTTGGTTCGGCAGATAATGCTTGAAGTAACACCTCATTGTAAGAAGATGAGGAGAGGAGCTTGCCAAGAAATTGAGGGAAAGAACTAAATTTATTACCATTGTCAATAGATGCATACTAATTGTACAAAACAGTAATCATTAATTTAGACAGTTAAGAAAAACAGGAGGCAAAATTTACAAAGACACATTTGCTGTACCTCTCCAGTTCACTCACACGTTACAAAAGGTGTATACACCATTAATTATATAATGCACTAGCTTTAATTTGAATCCATTACAAATCAGTTCTAATGATTAATATGTGAAAGTCATAATTATTTTCAATTGGTGCTATTTCTAATGGGTCTTCGAGTTTTTCTCTCTGCTGATGAAGTTGGATTGCATAGAAGAAATGCTAGAAATGACTCAAACTATGGTCTTCCATAATCCAAATTAACCTGGGACCAATAAAAGCATCTTGTCAACCTGAAGAATGTTAGTGCAAGCAAATAAGATTCTGTGCTTTATATACAGTACTATCAAACAAAGAGCAAAAGAAGCAACACTTGGTAAAATATTTTGATTTTGTGTTGCTTGTGTCCAGCAATCCATGCATAATCTGCACAATTTTCAAATAACTTCTTTAAAATCTGGCAGAACAGAGCTGTTAACTCTTTATTAGATGCTTGAGTTGAGGTGATGTATTCAAACAGGTGGGAAAGATCCCAGAATACCTAAGAGTTCACCCAAGTCCTGGTTAATGTCTATCCTCAAGCCATTACAAAAAAAATCTCATCCTTATCAGTTTGTGGGATCTGCTGTGTGCAAATTGGCAGTCATGCTTGCCTATGTAACAACAGTGACTGTATCTCATTGGCTGTGAAGCATCTTGGAACATGTTGAAATAAAAGCTGCTGTATAAATGCTGATTTATTCTTTGATGAGCAAGTCAATAACAAGAAGTCATAAATTAACCCTGCAACAATTGATGGGATGGAAATAGCTGGGAAGACAATCAGGCAGCTCGGTAACGGTTGGCATTGAACTGTGCAGGCTGAACTGAAAAGAGCAAGTTAATGTAGGATTAGTTGAGGAGGTCACCCAAAAATGAGTTTCACAGTGAATTACATTAACAGACTCAAACTCCACAGGGAGTAATGAGAGTGAATGACAATGATGATCAATAATAACAAAATCATAAAAGGCTTGAAAGAAATACTTTCATGCAAGAGGTTATTAGAACATGAAATACTGAACCAAAGGTGGCTATTGAAATCAAATCAATTGCAACCTTTAAGAGGAAATTAGCTAACTATTTGAAGAGAAATATTTAAAGGATTCAGCAGAACAACAGAAAATTAGCATTTAAATAGAAAGATCTGACACAACTCTGACATTCCCTTGAGGAGTTAAATAATTGCCTTCTATGTTGCCCTCTAATTGCCTTCTATAAAACTCCATATTTTAAAGAAATACACACCAATGGACATTAAGTACTTTTCCCCCAGAAAATTGCAGGCTCTTTTACAAAACAGTTGGTGCAATCAGTTGTTTTCTCTAATTTGTTCTGAGCACCACTTGCCTTTGTAAAAGTCCCAAATTGACTTTTATTACCTCAGTACATGGAATAGTCATAGGAAGACCGGAAGACAAGAGAGAATCTCTTATTTTTTTCTTATTAAGGTGCAAATTACTTGGCAATATCACATTGCAATTCAAAATTATCTTCTTCAGATATTCTTATTCTAAAAATTTGACACATAAATATACTGCACTACAAACAAAGAAGCCACATGGATTTTGACCCACCATAACACCTGATATAGGAGCGCTATTGTCTACAGTACAGCCAAAGGGGAAACACCAACCTGATCAGACATTTTCCCACAGACAAAGAAGGATCTCTATATCTCCTAGCGTCTGGTTACAGGGCTGACAAGACCTCGGTATGAATTAAAGAAAGCTGTAAATCCTGCTGAGGTGGTGGGAATTAAATCGGACATGTAAAAGAAAATAAGATAGAAAAATAATTTTGTACAAGAACATAAGAAATAATTCTAGTTAAGAGCAACTTACCAAATTAGTTCAAAGGAAATTTAGGTAACCACCTTCACTGTCAACTTTCAGCTTGGTGAATAAATTAGTCCCATGAAAATATTTCTTTTAAATTAAACTTGTTCAAATTCACAGTAATTAGTAGTTATACCAAATTCCTACGTTACTACTTCCTTACTAATTTCCTTTCCTCCTTGCCTGAAGCCTGGTACCTAATCCATTGGTCATTCTTCATTTGTAAACTCTGGGAGAATTAGCAAGCTACTCAAGTGTAGGGGGAATCACAATTCCAAATCAGTTCTCACACAGCACCCTCGTTCATAATTTCCAGCATGGATCAGTGGAAGGCAGACTAATACAGGAATCCTGACCAAACTGCCTTTCATTCAGAGAAGTCAATTGTAGCCTAACTAATTCACCCCAGGAAATATAATTGGAATATTTTGATTTGCACAACTTGGTCTCTGATCATGTCATCTGCTGCCAAATTAATTAACAAACCCTACTAACCCCGTATTGCAACTGTTTTCTGTCATTTTTATTACTGTGCTGTGCTTTTCCTTTTGCTGCTAGATTGTAAGAATGGTAAAAGATTCAAAATCAGATATGTCAGATTCTCTTTTAGCTGAAATCATTCTTCATCCACACCTTGGCTATAAAACAATAATCTTACTAATTATACCAAGTTAAATTCTAGAAGTTTATTTTGATCATTCTTTTCTGTTATCTAATGAAACAGCACGGTAATTGTCACCCCAAAGTACTCTTGCCATCTTGTACACTTGCATTGCTTAAATTCCAGGAACATTTTTTCTTTCTTGGACCCTGCTTGCTAGTTGGCTCTTTTGTTCGTATGCTCTGTCCGTTCCTGATAAAAATTTGGTTACCCTTGCCCCAAACACACTCCTGCATTGCTCCCTTTGTCTTTTCTCTTTAGGTTTCTAGATTTCTTTGCAATGGGACCCTCTCCATCTCCCAATCTCAGTTAATTTAAAGCCTCAAGCATTTTCCCCAATGTAGTCTGTAGTCTCCTGCAGTCTGTGGTCTCCTGCAGAATGTTTGCAGTTTTCCAATGCTCTGGGATCCTTCCAGAATCCAAGCAATTTTGGTAGATTGGCAGGCACAGTAGTGTAACGGATAGCGTAATGCTATTACAGCACCAGCGACCTGGGTTCAATTCCAGCTGCTGTCTGTAAGGAGTTTGTATGTTCTCCCCGTGCCTGCATGGGTTTCCTTCGGGTGCTCAGGTTTCTTCCCACATTCTAAAGAAATACAGGATTGGAAGCTGTGGGCATGCTATGTTGGTGCCAGAAGTGTGGTGACACTTGTGGACTGCCCCAGAACACTCTACGCAGAAGATGCATTTCACTGTGTGTTTCAATGTACATGTGACTCAAAGAGATCTTAGATTATGACTAGCAGGTGTGCTCTCTTTGTATCTGTTTCCTTTAAGGTACTAGGATACAGGCTATCAGATCCAGTGGACGTTGTAATTTAATCAGATTAGTTTGTCAAGTGCTCTTTGTCTAGTGATAAAGATTGTTTTAAATTCCTCCTTCCCTATAACCCCTTGATTATATTATTATTATTAGGATGCTCTTATTGTCTTCTACCATGAAAAACAATCCAAGGTAATCATTTAGAATCTCTGCCATTTCTCATTATTAATTCCTCAGTCTTGTCCTCTAGCGGAATAACCTTACTTCAGTATTCTCTCTTTATGTACCTTTTTTTTTAGGTGGCGCAATGGGGTGAACTAAATGGGATAAATGTAGGATTAGTACAAATGGGTGCTTGATGGTTGGCATGGATTTGGTAGGCCAAAGAGTCTTTTTTTCATGCTTTGTGACTCTATGGCTCTGTATAAGTTTGCTAATTTATTCTCATATTCTGTCATCTTCCACTTTGGAAACCAGAATGTTTAAAAAGTCATTAAAAAAAAAAATTCCCAAACCTCAGGCCTGCTGTGAATCTCTGCTACATTGTACAGCATTTCTTTCAATCTGATAACATCCTTAACTTCCTTAGTTAGCTATGAACCTTTCCTTCTCGTATATCTTTGCTGTGACTTATGAAACATCTCCTTAAGAATTTTCTACTGCTGATCTATTGTCTTACCCTTGAATCTATTTTCCCAGTCCATTTTAGCCATTGCTGTCCTCATACCATTGTAATGCCTTTATTTAAGCTTTAGTTTTTTTTATTCATTCAAGGTATGTGGGCTATGCAAGTTGAGCCAGCATTTAATTGCCCATCTGATTGCCCTTGATAAGGTGGCGATGAGCTGCCTTCTTGAACCACTGCAGTCCTTGAAACCCAAGTTTCTAAACCTCAAACTGAATTTGAAATTCTGTAATCACTTTTGCAGGGGATCCCTTAGTTAATGAGATCATTTGTTAATTTTGTTTCATTAGATTGCACCATATCCAAAATAGCCTGCTCCCTGGTTGGTTCCTCAATATATTTCTCAAAAGAATCAATCACAAATACACTGTATAAACTCATCCTTAAGCTACCCTTGCCAATTATTTTTGCACTACTTATATATTTTGTAACTTATGGTAATTTTTGTCTTGCACTGTACTGCTGCTGCCAAACAACAAATTTCATGTGTCAGTGATAATAAATCTGATTCTTATATGCTTATGATTATTCTAGTACCTTTCTTACAAGGCCCTATTATTTCTTGATTTGTACTCTGTCCTACAGTATCACTGTTGTTACAGGGTTCATGTGCCTTTCCGCTGCTGTAATAAAAGACATTTTGATTAGATATTTTGTTCTTTTATTTTGTGGCTGTTGACGGGATGCCAATACACAGTGAAGGACAAGTGGCATCCCCTCCCACAATGCTGTGTAGGAGGACAAACAGGATGCAGTGCTAGGTGGAAAAATTATGAAACAACACCCAGAGGATAAGGTCACTGACAAAAATGGACATTCCTGGACTACTTGTAGCAGCCACGGATGTGGAGGGTTTGTTTCAGGAGACTGATATCATGAGCACTCTGCCATCTGATTGAAGAACACCCGAGGACTACAGTCTTAAGTCTCCGTAGCTGTTTTTGTGCCGATGAATCTTACAATAGCCCTCAGCTTTTACACTGTAACTGTACTCTCTAAGAGGGACATAACTTCCATCAACCACTCTGCGGTCACAGATACATTGACAAACTCATTGATGTCCTATTCCAAAGAGAGGAACACTCAGATACATTGACAAAGTCATTGATGTCCTATTTCAGAGAGAGAGGAACACTCACCTGGAGGAGACAGAATTGGGAAGGAAGGGACTCTCCATGAGGTTTAAAAGCAAAATATTACGGATGATAGAAATCTGAAGCAAAATATTGGTAATACTCCGCAGATTAGCCAACAACTATGAATGTTTCAGATAAAGGATAACTCAATGAATGGCTGTGGACATTCAAAGGTACCAGCATCCTTGAGAGCCCTGCTTTCAATACTTTTGGGATCACCATTGTACAGAAACTTAAATAGACCAACACTTAAACAGCTTTCCTTCAGGAGTAGAATTGAAGCTAGGTACTGTGCCGAGCCTGTCTACAATTTACAAATTACTTACTGTTCAATACACCTCTGGCATTGAGGGGAGCTCTTCTATCCTTGTCTGCTTCTGGCATGTTTTTCAATAGTTATCCAGCTGTGCCACAGGTTTTCCAGCTTGACTTCATTTTGTTTTTGGATTGTTTTTGGATGACCTTATTTTTGCTTGAGTTCAGGTGTCTACCTTGTTGCTTTTCTAGTGATGGAATTGGCTTCCAACTGAAGCACATGGTACACGAAATGCAAGGTTTCCCAGCAATAGTGGCTCATAATCTGCAGCTGATGGTTTTCTACTCAAATGAGAACTTGTGCAATCCTTCTTCAAAGGGATGGAAATATCCTGGTGGCATTGTTCATCCAGGACACAGTATATAACCAAGAAGCATAAGAACAGCAGCAATGTAATAAAAGCAGCAGCATCTCCAAGCTATCCTTCAGAAGCTATCCTGCAAGTCGCCAACCATTCTGAGTTTTTCTGGACCCTTGACTAGATCAATATCCTGAAATTCAGTGCCTTACACCATGATGGAAAGATCTCCACGACTGCAGTCATCATCATTTTCTCAAAGCTACACAGGATGGGCAATAAATGAAGCCATACCAGTAGTTCCCTTGCCTTCACTACTGAAATAGTTGGGAACAGGGCCTACTTCCAACAGGAGTCTTCAAAATCTTCAGGCCATCTGCAGTTCTGGAAATGGCAGTAAGAGGAAATTGGGAAGGAGATGGCTCTGAGTGGGGCTGTGAAAACATCACCTGCAGAGGTTCAGGTAGGTTGGAAGAAAGAAAATTAAGAATTAAGTCAGTGAGATGATGATACATCTCACTCCTGGGTTTTTCCCCAATATCTCTCATATAATAATCCACCTTTTGATTCCTGCAGAGATTACTGCAGAACATTGAGTACTGAATGTTACATTCCATAATAGGTTTGTGATGGAACGAAGATGTAATATCAATGTGTACTAGTGAGAAAATGTTCCATTCAAATATTGGAAAGCCTAAAATGTTAATTGATTGAGAAACATTGAAATCCTTGTAGTTAAAATTTAGTTTAGCTTTACGGAAGGACTCCTGTTACATCTCATTTCCTGTGGAACTTAATTTCTATTATCATTTTGTTGATTTTCACCAATCTTCAAATGTTTTGATCTGTAACAGATATACAGCCTAGATTTTGCAACCCTTAAGAAGTATGTAGATGAGCACTTGAATAGCCCAGGGATGGAAGCTCTGAAAGATTACCATGGCTAGGGAGGAGTGTGGAGCTGAGGTTACAATGAGATCAGCAAAGATTGTATTGAGAAATGGAGGAGGTTCGAGGAGACAACCATATCATATATTCGTATCTGCATGTAGAAGGAGAAGAAAGAGACCGTAAGTAAGGACAGGAGTAGGTCATTCAATTCTTCGAGAAAGTTGGCTGGCCCAACTTTCCTCAAGTCCACTTTCCTACCCTTTCCCCGTAACCCTTGATTCCCTTATTGATCTCAGCCTTAAATATACACAAAGACTCTGGCTCCACAGCTCTCTGGTGCAAGGAGTTCAAAAGAATCATAACCTTATGAGTGAAAAAATTCTTCTTCACCACAATCTTAAATAGATGCCCCCTTGATCTGAGACCATGCACTCTGATTCTAGACTCTCCTATGAGAGAAAACATCTTCTCAGGATTTCCCCTGTCTAATCCTCTAAGAACCTTATGTTTCATTCTAAACTCCATTGAGAAGAGTCTCACTTGTTTAACCTTTCCTCGTAGGACAATCCCTCCATATCTTGGAATGTCCTAATGAACCTCCTCTGAATTGCGTCCAATACCTTAAATAAGGGGACCAAAACTATTCACAATTTTCCAGATACGTCTCACTTGTGCCTCAAAAAAAAATCAGTAAATGACTATCTATCTCACTGCTTAGTAGGGATTACAAGATTCTCTCCAAGGTTATTGCCAATCAAATCTGCTCAGGTGGTTCACCTGGGTCAAACACCAGATATGGCTAGAAAATCTCTGACTACCTTACACAGATAGGGATACGATCACCTCTGTGCAGGGCAGGGGTATGGACACCTCCTTAATCAGCTTGGACCAGAAGAAGACCTTTGACTCAATGTTACATATGGACACACTTTCCAACATGAGATTTAGGGAGGGAACCTACAATTGGATATGACTGTTATACACAGACATCAATAACACGGTCCTAGTTAACGAGGGAGAAACAGAAGGCATCTTGATCTGGAATTAGACATGGCTACCCTCGCTCCTCTGTCTTGTTTATGTGCTGCATTGAGAGCCCATTGATTCCATTCCTGAGAACTACTTGTAACCGGAACTGTTCATAAGTTGGAAATGAACAGAAGCAGTGAGTGAGAGAGGAACAGAAATAGCTGTGGTGGGAGACCAAGCAGGCGCGGGAGGAGTGGTCGCCAGCCGGCCTCACTGACTCAGTGGGTCTGCTCAGCGCTCCCAGGTCTGCTTAGCTCGACTTCACCCCTGATTGCTGCAGCTCAGCAGAGAAAAGGCACACAGAAATGGCCTGTTCCCACCCAACAGAAGAAGCCTGCAGCCCCGCAGCAGCCTGCAAATCTTTCCCCATCCACCTCTTCCATTTCACAATGTATGTACAGGGTGGCCATGTCAGGTGTTCGTAACCGGGGAGGACCTGTATGATTGCACAGATGAACTCTCCCTATCTGTATATTTAGAGGCTGAGTTCCATCTCACCGATGACTCATCCACTATAGTTCATGAGAAAATGGACCTTACACTAAATGTCCATAAGTTCCTCTTCCGATCTGCTCCCACTACACAACATTGACTCCCAACAATAAAGCTTTATGACAAAATCCTGGAAAGCATGGATACCTTTCCATATCTCAGGAGCCATCACTCAGAAAAGCCAGACATCGATGATAACATTCACCCCACCTCCAATCTGTCAACACAGCCTTTGACCACCTGAGGAAATGAGTGTTCAAAGATTAAGACCTCAAATACAGCAGTAAATTCATAGATCACCAAGCTGCATTGATTTCCATCTTCAGCTACATTTTTGAGCCATGGACTACCTACAGGAGGCAACTTGAGAAGTACTGTCAAAACTATCTCTGCAAAGTCCTCCAAATGGTGGGTGGGGTAAGTAAATAGTGCCCTCTTCCAGACCAACATCTTTAGTACGGCGGTTCTAGCAACATTTAACTGGGTCCAATGTGCAAGCCACATTGTTTGCATGCCTGACACCAGGCTCCTGAAGCAGACTCCTCTGAGAGTCAAGAAACAGCAGGTATTGCAAATTTCAAATGTATGCAGAAAATGCTGGAAATACACAGCAGGATATGCAGCATCTGTGAAAAGAGAAACAAAAATGATGAGGTCTGATTTAAAAAGTTAACTCTGTTTCTCTTTCCACAGGTTCTGCCTGACTTGTTTTTTATTACTCTCCTCTGAACATTATGTCAAAAGATCACCAGGAGCACAGAGGAAATACTTCAAGTATGTTCTCAAAGCCTTCTTGAAAATATAGACTTGTAGGAATCCCTGATCATTCAAAATGGAGTTGAAGCATTTGGGATAGTGCTAAGAATCCTGAGTTTCTATGTTGGAAGTGCATAGAAGTACAGCATAAATGGTGGAAGAAGTGTACCTCTTCCCATACTATACAGGGACCAGCCCTATCTAGCTCCTCACGCAACACCAGTGGTAGTTTGTGAATTGGCCATTTCATAACCCCCAGAAATGGAGTGGAAGAAAATTATCCATGGCCCCAGAGACTACCTAAGAAGAAGAAATACATTGATGCTGTAATATCCTGTTTCATTATTTTGTCCTGTCCAATTTTTTTAAAGTTAAAAGTTAAACACAGTATGTACAATATGAAGAAAGTATGGTTTCCTTTAATATCTGATGATTTAATGACCACTTGAATACAACATGGGCATACAACAACTTTGACAACTATTGACCACGGTGATTGTAAAATATGACTGGGGAAATACTATAAGCAACAGGAGACATTGTATAGCCAATTTCCTTTCTACATGTACAGACAGTTTACATGAGGCAGCTTTGGGTGGTGGCATATTTCTCCCATGATGATGCAATTTCCTGCAGTGATGGATAGGATACAAAGTAATTGCCTTGGGTTATTAAATTTTACTGATCCACAAAATGAATATGACCTAATTACTAATTTATTGTCCTGACCAAGAGCTTTTTTTTAATTTTTCCTTTGGTAGCACTTGCTGAGCTTGTTTTCTCTCACCTCCTGAGTGTTCATTTTCCTGGGTATAATTTGCTGGAAAACTGGCAACCATTCCATCTGGGCCACATTTTTTTAGCATATATTTCAGTGGGCTAGGTTATCCCAGAATGACCACTACTATCCTTGATCATGCTTTCTTCGACTTCTGCACAACCCCTTCCAGGAGGAATCATTAAATAAAGATTAAGAGCAGAAACTTTGTCCTTTTTCTTAGCCCAGTTTATTTTTATATTAAGCCCAATTTTATGCTGCCATCACTAACTAGAATGAGATCACCCATCCAATAAGATTCCAAAGACTTCATGTAAGGCAGTGCACATGCCTTGCAGGACAGTCACTCTCTAATAGTTCATATTAATTTTGGAGTTTTGTATTTGTATTTCATTAAGTAGTGTAATAATAAGCAAGATTACAATATAAGGAATGGGTATTTACAGAAACATGGGAACTATGATGGAGAAATAATTTACAATATGTTTCCAAAATTTCCACAGCTCTTCGTCTGAAAATACAGCTAAAAATTGAGAGAACTCTCTGGAAATTGTACATCTTTTTGCTGCATACTTATCCCATCTATAATCATATCAACTCTTGGTTGCTGCATTAAATTGAGGTGGGTGTAAAAGATGTTGTGGTAGAACAGCAAGAAGGTGGCTTGTCCCTTATGAGCTGCATTCAAAACTTCCAATTCAGAATAACCTATTTATGTAATGTGATGATAACTCTTTGCATACTTTCAGTTAAGCAGAACTGGTAACCATTTCAGAATCATCAGAAAGATGTAAACACCTACATTCTATATAAAATTTTGTTGATTATGAAAAGGTACTTAACAAATTTTTTAATACTAGTATTCAACTAACAGTTCTCAAAGGGAAAGGGTGGGAAAATTAGGTTGTTTTATTCATCCCGGAATTGCCGAGTGCCACTTGCATCTCAATTTGGAACATTTTACCGGGACAATTTTGCAGGAATGATCTGGTAAATCTAGAATGGCAATCATTTTGGTCACTGTTCATTCTGTTCTGCTTGTTTGCAGATTACCATTGGATTTGTAGTGAATAAACTGACTCAGTAATGACAGCATTATGAAAATAAGCTGCTGCAAGGATAAGAAATAAAAATTGTACAATTAGTAAGTGTGAAATCTATATTGCGATTAATAAATCAGCTTTTTTCAAAATTTTAAAATTTGTAAATAAGTGTTAACAATAACCAGTACTTTTCCTCTTCACTATTATCAAATATTTTAACACCTGATTTTACTTTGACATGTTGTGTTCAATCAGAAGTTACCCATTATGATTGTCATAAAAGATTGTAAAATTACAGGCGTCACTTATCCTAAAATTAGTGGTAAAACAAAATAGTTTAATTTCATACAATATTCTCTGAAATCTTTCATTCAATCCATAATTTTTGTTATGGGATATATGTGAGTATTTCAAGGCTGGAACTGAAGAAATTATGACTAAATTGCAAAATTGTTGGGTTTTTGTGTCAGAGTTTACCACTTCGCTGGAATCCTTCCATCTGTACCGCTTGACAACTGCTACCAACTTAACATTTTGTAAGTCTGAATTACTTTATTTTAAAGTAATATATTTCACCTCTGGTTTAGTTGGGGACTAACACCAAATTTGTGTTACCTATAATATGGACTTGTGTTGACATATACCGAGGTTTGTGTGAGTTTTTCTCCATAAAATCCTCCATATTCACTCAAAAGATACAAGAACCAATGTCAGTGTCCTCTCTAGGCCAACATCCCAGCATTGAGATCTTAACTATACTCAGTCATTCCCAATGGTCAGGCGATTTTGTTGACATATCTGGCACCCATCTCCCAAAACAGATGCTCTATTGGAAGCACTGTCACTGGAAGAGATTAATGAGGTGGAGAGACGAAAAGATGGATATGTTCAAAGCCTGCCTGAACAGATGCACATCCCCACTGACTCTTGGGAATCCCCAGACAATGACCACTCAAAGTGGAGGGGAGCGTTCAGAATGGTATTGAGAAACTTGAGTCCTGCATTATCATGGTTATCAGGATTTACAGAGGGATCTTGATCAACTGGGTAAATGGGCCAAGGAATGGAGATAAGTGTAAATTATTGCATTTTGGGAAGACAAATGAGGGTAGGACTTTCACAGTAAACAGTAGGGCCCTGGGGAGTGTTGTAGAACAGAGGGACTGAGGACTACAAATACATGTTCCCTGAAAGTGGTGTCACAAGTAGACAGGGTGGTGAAGAAGGCTTTTGGCATGCTGGGTTTCATCTGCGGGGACATTGAGTATAGAGGTTGGGATGTTATGTTGCAGTTGTACAAGAAGTTGGTGAGGCCGCATTTGGAATATTATGTTCAGTTTTGGTCACCCTGCTATAGGAAAGGTGGCATTAAGCTGGAAAGAGTACAGTAGTGATTTATGAGAATGTTGCCGGGACTTGAGGGACTGAGTTATGGAGAGAGGTTGAGCAGGTTGGGACTTTTTTCATTGGAGCATAGGAGAATGAGGGGTGATTTTAGAGGTGTATAAAATCATGAGGGGTATGGATAGGGTCAATGTACATAGTTGTTTTCCCAGGATTGGGGAATCAAAAACTAGAGGCCATAGGTTTAAGGTGAAAGAGGAGAGATTTAATAGGAATCTCAGGGACAACTTTTTCACGCAGAGTGTGGTCAGTATATGGAATGAGCTGCCAGAGGAAGTGGTTGAGTCAGGCCCATTAACAGCATTTGAAAGATACTTGGACAGGTACATGGTTAGGAAAGGTTTAAAGGGATATGGGCTAAATATGGGCAAATGGGACTAGCCTAGATGGGAATCTTGCTCAGCATAGACCAGTTAGGCCAAAGGGCTCCTTTCTGTGCTACATGACTCTATGACTATGACTCTATCAGGAGCAAACAGAAACCCTGAATAAATGGTGGAAGAGGTGCACTACCTCAAGAACTACCCATACATAGCTCTATGTATATAGCTCTAAGTTAACATTTTAGTTGCTTAGTTATTTTGCTTAGAGATTGTGAATGGAATGGGTCATGTCAGCAAGTAACAAGTAAATCTGGGATTGTATAACTACGCTCTTTTTGCAGAGTGCAAAAATGAACAGTTTCATAATGCTGTTAATGAACATTTCAACTCCCCTCAAGCTTGCACTAATAAGCACTATTTTCTGTACTTTTTAGTAACTACTCATCATCAATTTTTCTCCCTTTCACTTTGAAGTGCATGGACAGTATGCCATATCATATTTCCATGATGAGAATTCTCTGATACCTCACATTCACTATTGTGAGCTTCAAAATGAATTTAGTAAATTATTCAACCACAGGGTGGGAGATAATAAAATGTCCAATCTGCTACATACTTTGTATAACATTTAGGATTAAATTCCCCAGTCAACTTTCCCATTCTTAATCTAGCAGCTAGGGTCCTAAAGATAACATCATGTCTAGCTGAGATAAGCTAACTCAGTATCAAAATTTCTTACTGATGTAGCTCAACTACTCACTGGGAAAGCTTTCGAAGCCTAAATACTGTGTGCCAACTGAATCCTGTGAACCTTTGTCACGGTGATGTCAAGCATGAGTGATTATATGTTTTGACACAATTCATTCATTTTGTTATGTTTTTCCAAATGGATGAAAAAGGTTTCATTGAATGCTGGTAAATTAGCAACTTCAGCAAAAATAACATACTGAATGGGATATTTCACAGAGACATAAATGAAACTGAGCTTAAGAAGAAAGCCTCCAATGAAGCTTTCAAACAACTTGCATTTCAATAGCATCCTTAATGTAGGAAAATGTTCCAAGATGCTTTTCAGAAACATTATTAGCCATAAATCAACAATGAACTGAAGAAAGATGTATTAAATTGGTGACTGAAAGCTTAGTTGATGAGAGGAATTTTAAGGATGATCATAATGGAGGATAGAAAGTGAAGTAATAAATAGAGACACGAGAGATTGCAGATGCTGGAGCTCTGAAGCAACACACAACATGCTGGAGGAACTCAGCGGGTCAGGCAGCATCGATGGAGGGAAATGGACAGTTGATGCTTTGAGTTGCAACTCTTGTCAGAATAAATAGATTTAGGGAAGAGGTTGTGGAGCACATGGCCAAACAACTGAAGACATAACAGTAATGGTTGGGCAAAGGGAGTAGAATTTGTACAAGAGGTTCAGAGTTGGAGGAATTCAGGGTTCTTGGAGGCTTGTAGAGCTGAAGGTGGTTAACAAAAGACAACTTTAAAGAATAAAAAAAGACAACTTTAAAGAATGAGAAAAGACGTTTTTAACAGGTGTGAAGTAAGTGTTGATGGCAGAGGATTTAGCAGTCAATTTGCAAATACCATACAAAATAATTAAATAACAAACAAGTAATCTGCATTAATGACATTGATGGTCCATTTTGGTTTGGAATCTAAGAACATCTATCTCTTGAAGATTGTGCCAATGCTGCACTCTTTCATTAAAAAAAACAAAATATGCTACAAGCACTCAGCAGGTCAGGCAACATCTATGTAAAGAGAAACATAGTTAATGTCAGAACAGTTCTGATAAAGGGTCTCCAACCTGAAATGTTTCTCTTTCCATACATGCTGCCTGACCTGTTAAGTGTTTTCAGGATTTTCTGTTTTCATTTCAGATTTCCAGCATCTGAAGTCTTTTTCATTTTCAGTGCTGCTTCATGTTCATTGAACAGCAATCATCCCCATTCTCCAGTATACTTTCGTTGATGGTCACTCGACAGTAGGCACCTCAAAAGCATTGGTTGGACAGGAAAACAAATGTCAGTATCCTCTGCTGGGTCAACATCTATAGGATAACAATTTTGAACCTGTTCTGGTTGGTGAGTTGCATTGTCCACATGCCTGATACAAAGTCATCAAAATAAACACTCTATTCTTCATGGCAAGAGGTTCCTAGAGGACAGAAAATACACTTCAAATTTTGCTTGAAAAAAATATAATGTCCTCACCAACTCATCTGAATCTCTGACCTGCAGAGTGCTCAGGTAGAGGAGGAGCATACATGGAGGTACTGAGCACCAAATGTCTCAACGACAGGAGAACACAGAGATCATGTGCTAACAGCAGAAGGAGTGCACAACTTGCTTCCTCTGGGAAAAATTTGTAGAGTTGAAGAAGGTAAAAAAAAACACAACTATATTAAATGAGTAAAGACAGATTTATACAGCATCCATCATAGTCTCAAGGTATTCCAACATTTCAACAGGCGTAAAGAATACATTGAACTGGCATGGAAGCAAGTCATCCTCAACCCTGAAAGACTGCCTAAGAAGAAGACTTACTTGGAAGAAGACACAGGAATGCCAATCTAAGTTTTGGTCGTCAGCTTGCTGGGGTCTAGATCCACAATCTCTGAGAGTGTTACCACAATAACACAATAAAGGAGGCTGGCTAATGAGAGTTAACAGAATAAAATAGAAAATATCAGAAATGCTCAAGGTCAGGCAGCATCTGTGGAAAGAGAAACAGTTAATATTTCAGTTTTAGACTCTATTTTGTATTTCAGAATTCCCACATCTGAAGTTCTTTTATTTTCGGAGTAGTAGAATAGTTGCGTCTAAAGGAGACAAAGGCATGGATGAGGATTTCAGTGGGAGAGGGTCTGAGATGGGGACAGGCACCAGTGAGGTAAGGAAAGTAGACATTCTGGGAGAGAGCATGGAAGGTGGGAAGCTCAACAAGGCTGTGAATAATCTGATTTAACTAACATAGGTAAAGTGATGGAATTAATGGTGGATGAGTGAAGACTCTGCCAGAGAACAAAGATGATATTTAACTGGAAGAAGTTGCATTTCATCTAAAACTGATTGTGAGAAAGCAATCTGAAAATACAGAGGCAGCATAAAGGTTAAAAATGTTGATGTTTTGGTTCTGCCCCTTTAAAATGAGAGCACTTTTTTCAAATGCATTTTAATTTGACTGATATCACCAGTGCCATCCCGATTGGTCATGAACATGGATGAGGAAGAATTGCGACAGTAAAAAAAAATCAACTTGCAGATACCTTCTTCAACAACCTCTCCAGGCCTGCCAGTATTATGGTGTCAGCGATGCCCCTTCCTCTGGCCAGCACCATCTTCTCCATGCAAGTCTGCTTGTACCCCCTGGTCCTTTGCTACTGCCTGCAGTTAGTTTCTATCCTATATTGGAAGAATGGGTGATTGTGTTTGTACACGAGATCCTGCAGATGCTAGAATCTGGAGCAACACACGCAAAATTCTGGAGGAACTTGGCAGGTTAGGCAGCAACTATGGTCGTGTTTGTAATTGTCCTGAAATATGTTTGGGTGATCGAGTTGCTGCTGTGTATTGTGGCTACAAGGAAATCAACAGAGCCTTGTGTGTGAAGGTGAAGTAAAGAGTGTCAATGTTAGAATTCAGTACTGATTGATAGGAATTGTTGGTGTGGAGTCTTGGCCAGATTCTACTGCCTGCACCATCAGTCTCAACCACTGCTCAATTTTCCACGAATGGTGCTGTTGGTAGAATATTCTGTTTGAAGATGAATTGACTCACAAATTGATAAATTCTTCTTGTGCTAAATTCATGTTTTTGGACTAAAATTCCTGGCACTGATCTCTCATCACTACTTGTTTCAAACAGCCAACGAAGCATGACTTGGAAGTGGGCTTCTTCCCTCTGCAGACATAGGAATTTTCACCTTCTCTCCTCCTCTTGCACTGTGACCTTCAGTGCATTCTCTGAAAACCTTGCTGCTCACTCTCTTGCTTATTAAGACCTTGTGCAAAGTATTACAGTCCTGATAAACTTTTGAAAATAGACTCTTAAAAACTTTTGCAAATGCATTGTAATTTCACTTTCTAGAAAGCCTCTAATTAGCATGACATTCATGACATCAGACACCCCTCCCCCAGAAGGATATAGCCACTGAAAAGTATGTTGGATACACACCACAATCATTTCAAAACAGTTTACCATGCTCTCTGTGTGAGTTAATCTTGAACCATGATACCCACACATATTTCTGGGGATTAGTGAATTCCCACATTTTTGTTACAAATACACCATTTGGAGATTACTGCACATGTACAATCATGGCCCTTTAAAAGGAGGACACTTACAATATCGTAAATAAAATAAATTGCTGAATTCAAAATTATTTAAAAAAAAATATGCTCTCATTACATCTTTAATACTTTACATTTAAAAAAACAATTCTGCTGTTTAATATTATTTTCAATGAATATTTCACAGGGATTAGATCTTTGGATTAGGAGTTTATTCAATAATTATCGACGCTGGCATTTCTAGACCAAATATGTCTATCACACATCCTACAGATCCAATCCATTTCCATCACTTGACATTGAAGTTCTAGGTCCAGACCTTTTATTTGGAATTGGAATTGGTTTATCATTGTCACTTGTACGGAGGTATACAGTATGCAGTCTTGCATACGGTTCATACAGATCAATTCATTACACAGTGCATTGAGGTAGTACAAGGTAAAACAATACAGAATAAAGTGCAACAACTACAGAAAGCGCAGTGCAGGCAGACAATAAGGTGTAAGGTCATAAAGAGCTAGATTGTGAAGTCAAGAGTCCATTTTATCATACTAGGGAACTTTCAATAGTCTTATAACAGTGGGATAGAAGCTATCCTTGAGCCTGGTGGTACGTGCTTTCAGGCTTTTGTATCTTCTGCACGATAGGAGAAGGGTGGATGGGGTCTTTGATTATGCTGGCAGCTTTACTGAGGCAGCGAGAAGTATAGTCCATGGAGGTAAGGCTGGTTTCTGTGACGTGCTGAGTTGTGTTCACAACTCCCTGCAGTTTCTTGCAGTCATGGGGAGAGCAGTTGCCATACCAAGCTGTGATACATCCAGATAGGATGCTTTCTATGGTGCATTGATTAAAAATTGGTGAGTGTCAAAGGGGACATGCCAAATTTCTTTAGCATTCTGAGGAAGTAGAGGTGCTGGTGAGCTTTCTTGGCTGTGGCGTCTACGTGGTTGGACCAGGACAGGCTATTGGTGATGTTCACTCCTAGGAACTTGAAGCTCTCAACCTCAGCACTGTTTGTAGATAGGAGCATGTGCACTGCCCCTCTTCCTGAAGTCAATGACCAGCTCTTTTGTTTTGCTTGCACATGTACATAATTTTCACCTAAAGTTAGCTTCTATTGTTTTGTCCGTCTCCTTTTTATAATCTCTACCCCACCTTTCTTTCCCAGTTCTTACCTTAAAAATATGTGAAGAGTCTCAGAATTTAAATTTGAAAGGACAGGGCATTCTGATTGTTTGATCAGTACCTAGATTAAATACTCAAACCAAGGAAAGTGTAAAGAAAGGTTTGGTTTTGTTCATCTAGAAAATAAAGCAACTTGATTCATTTTGGATAATGGTAAATGGAAGAAAGTTTGGTCATCTCCTTCCCCACCTTATCCTTCTTATGCTTCATCAGAAAAATTCTGTTCAATCATTGATGACATAGAATATAACAGCACAGTACAGGCCCTTCGGCCCACAATGTTGTGCTGACATTTTATCCTGCTCTAAGATCTATCTAACCCTTTCCTCCCACATAGACCCTCCCCCAATTCTCTATCATCATGTGTCTATCTAAGGGTCTCTTAAATGTCCCGAATGTATCTGCCCGCACAACCACATATATGTGCAAATATATCTGATATATACTTTACCAGTACTCTATTGACATCGTAAGAAATAGGGGCTGATTATAGAGTGTTATTAAGCACCAATAGTAATGCAAGAATTCTTACAGCGTACTCTATAAGACACACAAGGCAAAACACTTAAAACAGACATGGGCATGTTCTTCTTGATTAGCTGACTGAAATATCTGCAGTCTTTAGAGGCTCATGCTTTGTTGAAATGGGACAAGTTTGAGCGGCGCCTGATATTAGAAGGGAGAAAGTCAAGTTGAATTGAGATGGGGTGGAGGGATTGGTGCTGTGGAGTGGGGTCGGGTTACTTCCTCTTTATTGAAGTGTGTGAGGCATTGATAGTGGCAGAGAGGGGCGGGGCGAGGCGTCACCGTCACTTTATAATGTGGTTTGCAACACAAGGCAGCTACTCGGAATAAGAGTCAGGCAGGGGACATAACGTTAGGAGCATTTTCGGAGGGGTTAGGAGACATTTCTGATATGGCGGCCGCAGAGCAGTGGCTTCTTATGTACCTGTCTTTGTTTTCCCTCAAGGAGTGGACTTTAGCTTTTAATTTGGATACGGAAAATGTCATTAAGAAAACCGGAGAACACTCCAGCCTGTTTGGTTTTTCCCTTGCTATGCACCAGCAGCTAGTACCATCAGATGAAATAATGTAAGTATCCGTACATTTGATTTTGTTTTATTGAGGAGGACGGTACTTTCAGGCTCCAGAGAGAAATGCAAGTGGAAAGTATGCGCGTTGTGGTGTAAGCCAGGGCACTCTCGCACACCTTACATAAAGTTATTCCATTCGAACAGGTCTATCGGATTTTAAGCTTGTGCGCAAGGTTTAACCAAGTGCAGCGAGAAGTTTCCGTCAGCAGCCGCAGTACCTGTTCACGGCCGGCGCTCGGTGCACAGAGGTCATGCCCGCCACTCCAAAGCGTCAGCCCGTTAAACCCGTAGAGTCGCTGCCCCGTTAGCGTCAGGCGCCTGGGTGCCAGCAGAGCGCTATATTGTTCTGTAATTCACATTGATTTATGTTGGGCTTTTAGTATTGACTGCGAAGCTTTTTAATATTTAAAATCTTATTAGAAATGGGAAGACTTTGCTGATTTCTTTGATCGAAGAATGCAACAGATTGCCACGCCTCGTTTGAAGAAAGCAAAGTGGTTTAAGGGTGAAGCGATCATTGGTATGCAGGGCAGCGCGGACTGTTGCCCCCAACACCGCTGAGTCCCTCGGGGGCCGGCCACAGAATCTTCCAAAGTTGCACTGGAGCTGAGATGACCCCAAACAATTGTCTTCAGTGAAAGGGTCAGAAACTTTATCCTTAAAGCCTTATTACCATTCAACTGCTGTCCTTTAATTGAAGAAGCGTCAAAGGTTGCTCTCTGAGCAAAGTGTTCCACTAAAACCTTTAATGTTGCCACCAGCCGGATTTCTGCTGTAAACTTTTTTTTTGTTTCTTAAATAGTTTGCACGCCTGGCCCGCTGCGCTGCAGCGACAGTTTGATGATAGCAGCTTTCGTGAACGTGCATCAGCACAAAACATGCCAACGTTGTTGTAAATGTGATGATTTGAATGGGTTGTGGGGAGGGGGGGGGGTGGGTGGCTGGTGGCTGCGGTGGTGATCGGCGGGTGTGGGGAGGGGGCAGGGAGGAGCTGCATGCCCCGCCTTGCGCGACGCCCGGCGGCGGGATCTGGTTGCTATGGTTCGCCACTCTCCGCTGCGCCGTGACGTCAGCCCCCAGCAATTCCGGAGCTGCCTTCAATCCCGGCCTGGCCCGGCGCGGTGCGGAGGCGGACCCGGCGGGGGGGGGTGGCGCAAACAGCTTCTGAAAGTAAAAGCTGCTGAATGCATTCCTTCTTTCCTTTGGAATTAATGACACCCGTGTCGAGGAAGGACGTCTGATTTGAGAATCCCATCAGCACGTTAAACCTGATGTATTCTGTTTATACCCTTGTATCCGCAATAAAAGTTTTCTGGATTATTTGAAAATTGTTCCACATTTGTCACAAGCAGATTATATTTTGGAAGCTCAGTTTGGATTCTGCCAGAGTCACTTGGCCCCTGATCTCATTTACAGCCTTAGTCCAAACATAGACAAAAGAGCTAAACTCCAGAGGTGAAGTGACAGTAACTGCCCTTGACATCAAAGCAGCATTTGATCGAGTATGTCTTCAAAGAGCCCTTGCTAAACTGGAGTCAGTGGGAATGGGGGGTAGGGGAAAGAATCCAGTGGTGGTTGGGATCATATCTAGCACAAAGGAAGATGGTTGTGGTGGTTGGAAGTCAATCATCTCAGCTGCAGAACATCTCTGCAGGAGTTCATTGGGGTCGTGTCCTAGGCCCAAACATCTTCAGCTGCTCCATCAATGACTTTCCTTCCTTCCGTCCTGAGGTCAGATGTAGGGGTGTTTGCTGATAATTGCACAATGTTCAGCATCATTTGTAATTCCTCCGATAAGGAAGCAGCCCACATCCAGATGCAGCGAGACTATCCAAATCTGGGCTGATGAGTGGCAAGTAGCATTCACACCACAAGTACCAGGCAATGACAAAATCTAATGAGAAATTCCAGCTATCACCCCCTGATGTTCAATGGCATTTCCATCACTGAACCCCACTACTACTATCAATTTCCTGGGGTGGAGGGGGGAGGTGTTACCATTAGCCAGAAGCTGAACTGGAGTAGCCAATATACACATTGTGGCTACACAAGCATGGTGGAGACCTAGGACTCCTGTGGCGAGTAACCTCCCTCCTAACTGCCCAAAGCCTGTCCAAAGCTCAAGTCAGGAGTGTGATGGAATACTCTCTGCTTACCTGGATGAGTACAGTTTCAACAACACTCAAGAAGCTCTACACTATACAGGACATGGCAGCCCACTTGTTAGGCACCCCATTCACAACTATATACTCACTCCACCACCAATGCACAATAGTAGCAGTTTGTACCATCTATGGGATGCACTGTAGCAAAACACCAAGACTCCTTAGACGAGACCATCCAAACCCATGACCTCTGCCAGTTAGAAGGACAAGGGCAGCAAAAGCACGGGAACATCACTACCTGGAAATTGCCTTCCAAACCACACACTGTCCTGACTTAGAAATATATTGTCATTCCTTCACTTTTGCTGGGTCAAAATCCTGAAACTCACTAAAAGCATTGTTGGGGAAAGCAGTATTTGAAGAAGATAGCTCACCAACATCTTATCAAGGGCAAGTAGGGAAGGGCATTTAAATGCTGGCTCAGCCTGTGAAGTCTGCATCCCTTAAATGAATATACAAAATAAAGGTGTAATGCAGATTCGTTGGGTCTGACATGTTTGTGATATAACGAGTTAATTTATTTTCATAAGTTGCAACAATGCAGTGCTGTTTTAATTTGAGAATATAACCCAAGGTGCTGTGTAAATAAAGACAGATGGCAAGAAGTAGTTGAAGAGTTAGACCAGGTTACTGCAGAAAGATCTTGGTGAAAGGCTTTTGTAAGTGCAAGTGAGTAACAAGGGGATTCAAATGCCCAAAGTTCCTGGAAACTAACACAGATTGAATAAGTTGTAGGCCAAAGAATGAAGGATGTAAGTCCAAGGATTTGATATTTCAGAAGTACTTAAATGGGATGAGTATTTTTCAGTTCAGTGTGTTATGAGAACTGGAGCTTGATGGAGGGATGGTGAGAACAGGTGTGATTGGTTACAGGGACTTGGCATAAGCTTCCAAATAGTTAATGTTTATACTGGGTATAATTTAGGAGGCTGCAAGGAGAGTTACAGAGGCGGTGGAAGTGAAGCACAGAAAGCTACTCTTTCAATAGTGAGATTAAGCCATCTTGGTCAATTTCAGTTATGCAGCCATTAACATTCTTGGGTTCTGTCAAAGTGAGCAAAGACTATTTTAATTTGCTTGTAGGAACTGGAATTGGTTTATTATAGTTACTTGTACTGAGGTACAGTGAACAATTTGTCTTGCATGCGGTTCATATAGATCAATTCATTGTACAGTGCATTGAGGCAGTACAAGGTAAAATAATACAATGCAGAGTAAAGTGTCACAGCTACAGAGAAAGTGCAGGTAGATAATAAAGTACAAGGTCATAACGAGGTAGATTGTGAAGTCAAGAGTCCATTTTAATGTACTAGGGAACCATTCAATAGTCTTATAACAGCAGGATAGAAGCTGACCTTGAGCCTGGTGGTATGTGCTTTCAGGCTTTTGTGTCTTCTGCCTGATGGGAGAAGGGAGAACAGGGTGAAGAGGGGAGAATAGAGAATGTCCTGAGTGGGTGGGGTCTTTGATTACTTAGGATGTAACATTCCTAGGGAAGGTAATGAAGGAGACTAGCTAATAGGTACGATTCTGTGAGCATGACTGTCAGATTGTTAGTTGACTAGTCTAAAGTACAGCTCTTCCACATTGGGCTCAAGTTCCAAGATATTTGTGGGGAAGAATACACTTAGTACTTGGGATGTATGTTTCTGGGAACTCCTGACAAATTCTTTGATACAGAGAATTTTTTAACAAGTGAGTACTCAAGAGAAGTAATAGACTGCTGTTGGCCTTAAAATCGATTGAAGTGGTGTTACTTTGAAAGGGAGAAGTTTAATTTGTTTTTATTTAAACCATAGAGGTATATTTTTCCCTCTTTGGTCCAGTTAAGAATGTGAAGCTTTGAACCAGAAATAGGGTGAAAATTGACTTTCATATGCTCCTGTAAAAGTTGTGCATTCCAACATCATTTTATGAGTAATAGAAAGTATGGTTAATTTTAGGATTTTTATTGGTAGTTGATTTTGGATGACATCTAATTCCCAGCCTTTCAGAACCTTGGGTCTCTTACTGAGCCACCCTGTATTCTGCCAGTCTTCTGGGATCTATTAAAACAAATTGAAAGGTCAATATTGCTTGTTCTTTTACATTGATGACCGAGTTATAATGCCAGACTGAAGTTTAATTATGTCATTCTCTTACCTTTTTCAATACTTGTGCTCCTTTTATGTTCATCTGTGGAGAGATCCTGAACTTTAGACAAGACCATCCAAACCCATGACCTCTACCAGTTAGAAGGAGAAGGGCAGCAAAAGCACGGGAACATCACTACCTGGAAATACTGAACTTAATCTTGACATTTATATGAAGTGCACTGGCCCAAAGGCGCAGCTAATTTTGCATCTGCAAAATTGCAGTGTTGAAGTTTGGCGTTCACCTTCAAGATAAAGCCTGGTGTGATGAGGTTGATATCCAATTGTAGAAAGAGAAACCTATCTGTAACATTATGAAACACCAATCACAGCCTTGTGCCATCCTAGAATGCTTTACAGTAAAAGAACTACTTTTAAGACATAGTCACTGATGTAGGAATCATAGAAGCTAATTTCTTGTGGCAAGCTTCTCGCAACAGCAATGTGAAAATGCCCGAGGGACCAGGGCACTTTTAGAGGCAAGAATGCTTCTGCATAACCCACAGTGGAAGAGCCCTGTCGAGCATCAATAGCAAATATGCCCTGAGAATATTTGTAAAATGGTATCTTATTGTTTGCAAGGACAGAAACGGACTAGTTTTGAATTGCTCAGTTAAAACCTGCTTGTGAAGTCCTTGTCAATATCTTTCCTTCAAAGTACCTCATAAGTCCTTGTCAATATCTTTCCTTCAAAGTACCTCATAGATCTCTGTTGTTAGATCATGTGCCATCAATCATTGATGAAAGGCCTATTTGCCAGTGTAGTTAAGGCAGTGAGGATATATTTAAACAGATGCAGCTTTATAAAGGAACCAATCAGTTTATACGTTTTCATTACCCATAACGTTGCTGGTTAACTATTATTGTTCAAATAAATCTGAAATAGTTTGAACTAGTACAATTCAGTAAAACCTATTTTAATTAATGCAATTCTTCATGGCTGGGCAATAGCACATAATCATGTTGTTTTATTTTAAAGTAAACCGTGTGCTCGTCTGTGCTAGTGCATGCATGCACGTGTGTTTATGGCAGGGGATGGAAGTCAGTCATTGCTGCTATGTTAACAGTTGTACAATTTGTCTCTATTTGACAGGCAGAGTTATAATTGACCTTTTAGTTTGTCCAGTGGAAGTATGTTCCCTCTAGTTTTAGCAGGAGATAAATTAACTTGAATTCAAAATTGTGACACCTATTCAACAAAAACTGCGGAAAAGTGAGTGTCTGTAGATCTGAGAAGATCAGAAGGGAGGTAATTTGTCCTGTTGAATTGTTTTGGGTGTCACTGAAATTTATTCAGCTGTGTGTATCCCTGCTGGGTTTGTTAGCCTGTTTGCGCTCAGTATATGGGCTCCATGAAAGACTGCCATTTGAGTTAGATTCTAGAAGAGGGTTGTTCTTGCTGCTGTACTCAGCAAGAGCTGATGCCTTTGGGAACGGAAGAATGAAAACTCCTGTAATTTTAGTTCCAGCACCTAGATTTGAATCTTTGGTTGATGGATTAAATTCCTCTCCTGTGTGGCAAGTTACATATTCCTAAACTAGTTCCTGGCACCTACACACCTTCATCAAAAAAAGACAAATGGTGAAAATATTTGAAATGGTAACAGAAATATCACGTTGCTAGAATTGCAAGACTGTTTTGAGGCAGAGGATGAGGCCTGGATGCATTGCTGTGTCTCTATAAGGAAAGCTTTAGTCTTCATTTGATAACTGAAGAGTGAATGAAACATTGAAGAATGTTCTATTCTCAACAATGGCACTGGCTACATAAATTGCAAAATTTCTCTCCTGTTGTTGTGTGAGTTGAATTTAGAATTTGATGTGATAAAGACCTTCAGCAGAGTTTCTTAATACTTCAACATGTTTAAATAAACATTCAGTTAATATGGAGAAGGGAAAGAGTTGTTAGCCGAGACATAAGCAAAAGAGTACTTTTTGTTTCTTGATGGCAGGATTAAGTTAAGCTGTTTAATTGGAACAGCTACAAAATTGAATAAATACTGAGGTCGGGCAATTGAATGATTATTTCTTCGATATGGACACAAAATATTCTGTAGACTGGGCTGGAAAATAACTGTCATGAGACATAAAGTATATATATTACTTATAACAGTTATATAGCTACTACCTTTGCTATAATGTGTTTCCTATCAATTCGCTTTGATAGAAAACAAATTATAGCAAAGGTAGTAGCACTTTTATTGCAATATTATAAATAATGTATAGATTTGTTTTTTCGAGTGCAGCCCATTATTTATTAATTTTGAATGCTCATGCTAGGCAAGTAATAATAGAAGTTTCTGAACCATGAGTGAAGTAGGTCCTATTATTTGCACAAACAAAATAAAAACCCTCCCCTCTAGTGCAACAATTTGTATGTGTTTAACACCTTTTAATGCAGTAAAACACTGGTGTTTCACAAGAGTGCTACCAAACATCATGTGGCTTACTGTCAAATTAGGGAAAGTGCATTTAAATGTTTTAAAGGTGGAGAGAAAGATGAAGTAATCAAGGGAGCGAATTCCAGAGTTTAAGGCCATGGCATTTGAAGGCATACCTGCCAATGACGAAGCAGTTTAAAATCTGGGATGATCAAGAAACAAGAACTGTAGGAATGCAGAAATCTTAGCGGCTGGGAGAGATTAGAGTGACAGAGAAGGGTAATGCCTTGAATGAATTTGAAAACAAGGATGAGAATTATAAAATGGAATTGATGTTTAACAGGGAGCTATTTACACCAGACAACATGTGGGTGATAGCTGAATGAAATTTTGTCTGTGTTAGAACTTGGGCATCAGGGTTTTAAACCTCTAGTTCACAGTAGAGCATGAGACACCAGCCAGGAGTGTTTATGACTGGTAACTCTGAAGGTAACAAAAGATTGCATGTGGGATAATTATCCAGCCACATTCTTCAGTTTAATATAGATCTGCTCAAAGGTTTGGGTCTTGTGCAGATGAAGTTGTGATGTTAATTATCACCTTAGTCTCTTTATGTCTGTAATCCTAAAGGTTTTTCTACGTATTTTATGATTGTTTTCTTCTTTTCTGATTCCCTAAGGTTTAACTATTACATTAATTATGCAAAGAGATTAGTTGGCTAATCAATTAGCTTTCATAACTAGCCAATTCTACAAATGCTGGTTACGAAAGCCTAATTGTGGACATTGAATGAATTGTTATTCTTGAAAATGCTGAGACTGCACTTTTGAACTATCTTGCATAGTGATCTTCACTATTTTTCAACCAGTGGCCACTTTGACAAAAATCCTTCAATGTAAGAGTCACATTTACTACTAAGTTGACACATTGCTTGGATGTAATCTTACAGAGTGACTTGTTTAACTGAAACGGTTTGCTTGTACAATAAAACAATATCTTTTATTTAAAATGGCAGCAATGCAAGTAAGCTTTTCAAGAATGATGTTACTGTCATTTTGCAATTGACTTATTTACATGTACTTATTGGTGCACACACGCACCCTCCCCTTAACCCTTACACCCACAGAGCTCCATGCTCTTAAACCTCCACTTGAAGTTTCCCCACAGAAAGCTTTATGAGCTCCTCTTGTCCTCCTGCAGGGCTCAGCTATCTTTGGACACATCTGTTGATGTTCATGGCTATGTTCTGGGAAAATAAAATGAAAGTAGAATGCTAGAGTGGGAAGTACAGATGTTCCTACAGATGTGTAGGAGGAAAAGATTAGCAAAGGTTAATATAGACCATTTACCAATTGTGACAGCGGAAATTATATTGGGGAATAAGGATATGTCTGAAAAACCGAAACAGACATTTTGTTTGTCCTCACAGATGAACAAACAGTACCTCCTAGAAATGGTACAGTACAGTAGAATGAGTGAGGGCTTGAAATAAATTAGCATTAGTAACAAAATAATATTGAAGAAATTAATAGGTCTGAAAACCAATTAAACCTCAGGACTTCATGACCTGCATCATGCGATTTTGAAAGAGATTGTGGATGCACTCATTGTCATTTTCCAAAATTCCGCAGACTCTAGATCAGTTCCTGAAGATCAGAAGCTAGCAAACCACACTGCTTAAGAAAGGATGGATAGAGAAAGTGGGTAACTGCAAACCAGTTAACCCAACATCATTAGTGGAGGAAATCCTGGAACATTTTATTAAGGAAGTGGTAAGGAGTACCTAGAAAATATTCAACATGAATTTATCAAAGGGAAAGCATGTTTTACCACTCTGTTAGTCTTACAAGGATTAGAATAGAGAAGTGAGGACCAGTGGATATGGATTATTTAGATTTTCAAATAAGATGTAAAACAATTAGAAC
Source organism: Pristis pectinata (assembly GCF_009764475.1). Lineage (NCBI taxonomy): Eukaryota > Metazoa > Chordata > Chondrichthyes > Rhinopristiformes > Pristidae > Pristis > Pristis pectinata. The sequence continues at coordinate 45,016,804 of NC_067405.1, forward strand.
ACATGGGATTTGAAGATTAGTTAGTGGACAATAAACAGAGAATAGGAATGAATGGGTTGTTTTTGGATTTGAAGACTATGCCTAGTGTTTTGCTGCAGGGATCAGTGATGGGGCCCCGGATGTTCACAATAGCAGAGATTCAGATGAGGAAACGATGTGTAATATATCCAAGCTTGCCGATGATACAAAACTGTGCTGCAGTGAGGAGGCTGAAGAGAGACTTCAAGGGGCTATGGATGGGCTTAGTGAATAGGTGAGGAAATAGCAAATGGAACATAATGGAGAAAAAGATGAGGTTGTTCCAGTTTGGTAGAATGAAAGGTGGAATATGTCTTAAATGGTGAGAGATTGAAACATGATGGTTTTTCGTGGGTCTTGGGTATCCTTGTACATGAGTAACTAGGAGTTAATGTGCAGTTACAGCAAGCAATTAGGAAGACAAATGGTATATTGGCCTTTGTTGCAAGTCGATTGGAGGGCAAAGTAAAGACCTCTTACTGGAAGTATGCAGGGCCCTGGTGAGACCACACCTGCAATGTTATTCCAGGTCGCGTCTTCATCCTAAGGAAGGATGTACTTGCAATAATAGTGCAAGTAAGGTTCACAGATTGATTCTTAGGACGGCAACTTGTCATACAAGGAGAGATTAAGCAGTCTGGGCGCACACTAGGCAGAATGAAGTGATCAAAATTCTAACAGGGCTTGACATGATAGATGAAAAGTTGTCGCTTTTCAGCTGAGGTGCCTTGAACCAATAGTTACAGCCTCAGGAAAAAAAGGGTTGGCCATTCAAGGCAGAAGAAATTTCTTCACCCCGAGGGTAGTGAATCTTTTGAAATTCTCTAACGGAAAGGGTTGTGGAGGCTCAGTTGCTGACTATATTTCAAGACTGAGGTTGATAGACGTTTGGATATTAAAGAAATTTGGGGTGGCATGGTGATGCTGCATCACTGCTCCAATGATCCAGGTTCAGTCCTGACCTTGGTGCATGGATTTCCTCCCACATCCCAAAGACGTGGGTTGTTAGTTTAATTGGCCACTGTAAATTGCCCCATTTGTGTAGGTGTGTGGTAGAATCTGGGCAGGGGTGGGCTGATGAAAATGGTGGGAGAATAAAATGGGATTGGTGTTAATGGATATTTTTGATGAAACTGTTCAGAAAATGTATAATGTGTACCATTTTCTGTTTGTATTTCATTGGATTTAGCATTTGAATGTTGCAAGTTTGAATACGATATTTAGGTTACCTGAGATCACTGGCAAAAGCATAATTCATCATCTGCTTCATAACAGCCTTTTATTTCATAAGATTTTGTAAATACTCCATCTTGGCATTAGTGATGTGCCTACTCGATTTGGCTCATTCTAGCTGAATATAGCAGTGAATTAATGATAATGTAACGAGAATTAATTAATTAATTAATTATGCAGCATTTAAAACATCATTATTTAGTTGCCAAAGAATCTGCTCAGCAAAATATATGGGATGATCTATAAACTGTATATTGAAAATAGTACTAGTATGATTTTTAGGTGTTATGTGTAGCCTTTGTTTTGTTAGAAAAATAACATGCATTCAATTAGTGAAACATTGAAAAAGCAGTTGGTGATCACAATGCAGCATTAATGCATTTTAGATATTAATGTAGTCAAGTTCATTAGTTGCATGTCAATAGGTAAATTCTTCCTGTTGAGCAAAGAGGACACACAAAGCAAAGAATTTTACTTACGATTATGCAACAAATCATCCTTGTTTTAATGATCTGGAAAATAACTTAGATGGATGCAGCCAATGTGCATCTGAGGGTTATGCTATTGCACTTTAGTTTTTTCAATAATGGTAAAGATACTTTTTTTCCCCACATGAATCTTGTAAACTTTTCTGGGTCTCCATTTAATGACAATCAAGACTTGAGGCTTCATTGTCAAGCAATAAATCAACTAGGAATGCAGGACACAAAGATTATGGGATTTTGTTTGAGCCCTTTTGCCCCAGTAACTGTAGCAAATATTAAGGTACTTGAGCCTGCCTCAGTCAAGGGAAGGCGTGATGATTAAATAAACAGCAAGTTATGCTCCTTGGTAGAAAAAAGTGCAAGCACCTAGAGATAAACTTTATGTGTAGCAGAGCCAATTGCTGGCTGTACTGTGATCAGTTTCAAGCTGCTCTTGTGTAATTTGGGCAGGGAAAGCAAATGCGTGAATTAACTAAATTAATTAGATCATATTTAAGGCAATAAGTTGTGCCTTGTTCTGATTTTTATGACTGAAGACAAAAATCTTGTCCTTCATTTATTAAAAGCTGATGAAAATATTATTACATTCTTTCCTTTCTCTCCTCAAATACAGCACTACTGTGAAAACAGCCAATTACTTTCCATATTAGTTATAGTCAACGTTAACTTGCATGGTTTTAACTTTTTTTTTCATTCCTTCAGTTATATAAACTTTCATCTGCTGTATTAATTAATGGACTCAGTTCTTTAAATTTTCTGATTTTTTTTTTTGTTGCTATAAACTAAATTTCTCTTCCCCACCCCAACTGCAAGAAGTTAAGATCATAGGAAGGGTTTGGAAGTGGATCGTGGGAAACAGCAGATTATGAGAGAGATGTTGGAGAGCACTTTCGAATGAGAGGAGTCTGAGAAGCAAGAGACTCTGGATAAGGAGGGTGGTCAGAGAGAGGATAAATGTATGGAGGTTAGAAGAGATTTGAGGTGGAGGAAGTCGAGCTAGTGTTTGGACTGTGGTATGAAGGTATCAGCAGTGAGGGAAAATGGATATGCTGGAGGAGATGACAAAGGAAGAAAAGGTGGAGGGACCCAGAGGAATGTGGACTTGTGATCTTTCGCCAAAGCTGAAGCAATGCTTCAAACTCCAGCTTACACCTTCGGTTTTTGTTGAAACACACCCCATTCATGTGCCTCCTGGTAGAATGTTGCTTGATGTGAAATGGTCATTAAAAGGTATTTGGTGTCACAATGCCAGCCCAGCAGCCTCGACCTACGCGCGCGTGCACACTTGTGTGTGTGCGCGCAGGGAAGTGCTGGTAGTAATTTTAGTTCAGAATTTGTCTTCAATGAAATAGTTGCCACCAAATATATGTTTTGCCACCCATAGTTCATGTCAGAAGATAATTTTTAAGAGCTCTGTCACTTCATCCACTTTTGGGCAGCAAGTGCAAATGGCTTTGTGATTGTATTCAGTTTGAAGTGGTCATTTGTAATTTGGTAAAGTCAGATGCTGACTATGCATAAGGTTTGATCAAAATAATTGCGTTGTTTTTGGCAAGCATGTCTTTTTGCCCGCTGTTTTGCTTTGTCTTCCTTTTAACTTTTTCCTCCCATTCACTGTTCTGATGTGTATGTGTGCACTAGCATAGAACTTGTTAGGTAATTGCAATGATACTTCACAATACAGCCCAATGGGTGTGAATGTGCAGGCTGCTGCAGGCCATGTGAAATTGCACATACAACCCTTGTTGTGGTAAAATGAGGTTGCACGCTGTGGTAAGTAAGTTGAAAACCACTGGCATTGCCTCTCTTCTCAACCAATTCAAATATGCATTTCAAGTACGAATTGCTGGTTGTCAATCATCAGAACTGCTGACTGTTTTACCTCTTCCCTAAGCATGCTTTGTCTAGCCCATATTGGCACCAATTTAGGACACATTCAGTGACAATATCTGGCATGTGTAGTTCACTATCTGAGGTCACAAAATATTAAGAGGAATAGATAGAGTGGACAGCCAGCGCCTCTTTCCCAGGGCACCAATGCTCAATACAAGAGGGCATGGCTTTAAGATAATGGGTGGGAAGTTCAAGGGAGACGTCAGAGGGAGGTTTTTTACCCAGAGAGTGGTTGGTGCATGGAATGCGCTGCTGGGGGTGGTGGTGGAGGCTGATACGTTGGGCAAGTTCAAGAGATTGTTAGATAAGCATATGGAGGAATTTAAGATAGAGGGATATATGGGAGGAAGGGGTTAGATAGTCTTAGGAGTGGCTTGAAGGTCGGCACAACGTGGTGGGCCAAAGGGCCTGTATTGTGCTGTATGTTCTATGGTCATTTGGTAAATCTTGCAAGAGACAACTGCTTGGAATTTTACATGACAGAGCACTGATCTCATGTGTTGGTGTATGCAGTAGGCAGGGAATTCACTCTGTTGTGTTGCCAAGAAGTGCAGCAAGAAAAAAAAGTTTAGGAATTTCTTACGGCCCAGTCTATACTTGTAAAGACATAGAAAACCACTGGATCCATGCAGGCTCCTGGGGAGGAATCCTATTAGTCTTATTTCCCTAGGAGCATACAACTGATACTCTCTCACAAGTCCACCAACTCCCCCTTGATTCTCTTAGCCATTAACCTACATTAAGTGGTGATATTAAGTAGGCAATTAACCTACCAGTATGTGTTTGGGATGTTGGATGGAAGTTTCTATCACAGGAAGAACTTGCAAATTCTACACAGACAGCTACCAAGGTTAGGAGCAAACACAGGTCTCTGGAGCTGTGAGGCAGCAGCACCAATTGCCTGTGCCACAGTGCCACCCATTCTGTGGAACTACTGGATGGTATGCAATTTCTGTCTGTCCCCTGACTGACCTAAGGTCATCTATTTTGGTTGGGGGCATTTAAAACAAAAATGAAGGGGGGAGGACCCTTAACATTTACCTTTCTGGTGGGGCACTCATCTAGGATTTATTTTGTTGTACCATCAACTTTTTGCTCTTAAGTCCACGCATAGTGCTTCATCCTGTTCCTAATTCAGTGGCTGACAACTTTGTTAATGGAGATTCTTGAAAAGAATCATAGAATTTCAGAAAGAAAGTGCAGGAAGGCCATGAGAGGTGACAATCAAGAAATAAAAGCAGTATGTTGGAACCACTCAGCAGGTCAGGTATCATTGGAAGAGGGGAGAAAACAGTTTAAAGTATTGGAGAAGTCTATAGAGACACCCTCATGGGCTCTGAAATCTCCGATATCAGAAGATAAACCTGGACAGCTCAACTCTGTCTTTGCTGAAGCCGTGGGATTGCACTGCATAGAGTCCTAGGAAGATTGTATTTTGGTAATCACACAAGTGTTTTGAAATAGGTGTTTTATGTAAAGTTAGAGTCTTAAGCCTCTATTTTTGAACAAATTAGAAGGTGATTGACACCACTTTTTGGTCTGCAGCAGTATTAGTTTTTGAATGTCATGTGGCCTTTTAATTTGTTTAGAATAAAGAGATTGTATACTGACAACAAACAATGAGGGTTGGCTAGGGCATGTATAGATGACTGTGATTGCTTTATGTTGGTTGAAGGGGTCAAAGCAGATGAGTTTTCCCATTTAGATGCTGGATGGTGGCATTCTTGATGGCTCAATGAACCTTGCAGATTTGAGGGCATTTCATGCAACAAAATACTCTGCTCCTTCATTACTATCTGCATCATCTTTGCTATTTGAGCTCAATCTCACTGCTTCACACCAGAATACCACCATTCTTGAGGGCCTTGACAGTGCATATTGACTAATGCCTCAGAGTGGGCAAGGTCCGTAAACATATTTTCAGCAACCTGTTGGCTGGCTTGTATGCAGCAGGTCGAATGACTCATGGCAACTGCAGGGGTATCTTGTTCACATTTGGAGAAAATTCGTCCTGCGGCTGCAGACCATTTGAACACAATGAAATTGAATCAATTAATGAGAACTCCTGGGTATTCTGGTGGCTACATGAATGCAGCATATTACACTCTGCACTTGTAGCTTGAGTCTCGAGCCTGAGCACCAGCTCATTGCTGTCATCTATTTGAGTGGCCAGCTGTGAGAACCTACACATGTTGCCAGAGAAGTCCTGGAAGGATTTTGAAGTGCAAAAATTGAAGATAATGGTAAGATGTGCCTGTTAGATTTAGGAGGTAGTAAAGATCTACCACCATATGCTATGATAGAACCTTATCAAACACCATACTAACCATATACAAGAAACTGAGCCTCTACCCATGCATCCAATATACACCATGGGACCTCCTGCAACTGCACCCTTATTATGAGCCCCTCTTTGCATGGAGCCTGCTTTTGGTACTGAGCCTCCCATTGTGGTCCATCACACTTCCTTAGGTTCCACTGTTGCTGTAGGAAAATGACCATTATGAACTCGTGAAGATCTTGTAACTGCGATAAGAAAATGTGAGGTTCAAGAACTTCCAAACTCAAGAGCAGAGTTCACAAAATTATCACAAGTTCTCTCAAACTTTCTACCAAGTTTCTGAAGGAAAGAACATCATAATTCCTATGAAAGTACTGCACAATCACTCAAAGTAGCATCTGTGTTATACTAAATTGTCGACTCCTAAGCTTTGTTTGGTTTCACTGACATATATCGGAATGCTCAGGAAATGTGCATTACATTCACAAACTGCTCTTAAACTTGTTCTTGATTACTAATTTGAACATATTTAAATTAACAGCCAGTCTACCAGATGGGATTTTATAATCAAAGCCCAGCATGCCTGTTTTAAATACGGAAATTGGCTGGTTTGGATTAGCCTTCTGCAACAAAAAAAGTGCTAGAAACACTCAGCAGATCCAGCAGCATGTGTGAAAGGAGAAAGATTTTTGGTCAAAGATCTTTTGTTAGAGTTCTTTTGACCCCGTTTACACAGATGCTGCCTGTTGAATGTTTCCAGCATTTTCTGTTTGTTTCAGATTTCCAGCATCTGCAGTTTCTTTGTTTCATTTGGTTTGTGAATTTGACCCCACACCTGCTACAAAATCCACCAGCTCACTCATAGCAGCTAAAATTTTCCTCAAATATCCTGTACAAAAAGAGGCTGTACGTATCCTCAAGATAGACTTTTTTGGAATGATTAAAAGTTGTCCTTTAAAGAGACTTAAGTCTTGAAAAGAAATGCTTTGTTTCCTTGCTGATTTTCTACTGACGAAGTGATATTTCCAAAGGTGAAGTTTTCACAGGCTCCTGCAAACTTGCCACTTGTGCATCTCCATTTTGTGAGTGTAGTGACCGTAGAAGAGAAATTCAGTCATCTCTGGGGAAGGGAAGTACTGTAGAGGACCTTAACCTGTTCTTATCTAACACACATAACACGCAGTTCGGGGACTGTGGGCTTGCAACTTTAATGTTGGTAAATGGAAAGAAATTTTGCAGTGTTAATGATGTTCTGATTTTATATTTATATATCAAGCATATACCTAAAAGATTTAATCTTTGAACTAATGATTCAAGCTGAGGTACAGTTTTAACGCTGGGTCAGCTTCGAGTACCTCATGTAAGTGGCCACCTTTTAGTATATGAATCTCATGAGTGGATTGAGATGAATTGTCCAATGAAGCTTTAAGAGTCACAGGAGTTGCACAATATAAAGGCCAAAAGGCATTGATGATCTTATGAAAAGACCTTGGCTAGAGTATGAGTGTCAGTTGTCTGCTGTATTGAGATCTATAGAGGGCATAACCCAGATTCACTTGGATACGGTCTGGAAATTCAACTATTAAGAAAAACGGGAAAATTTTAAACAGGGTGGATCAGGAAGTCTGAGTGGTTGGGAGGGTGGAGTGAGGTTTGCATGTGGTCAGTGATGGAATCCTTCAGAGAGGGATTAGGCTGAAGTCTGGGGTTGCTGGGAGGACTAAGGACATTTGCGTACTGGAACACGATTGGAGCAATCATTAGAAGAGTCACTTAAGGGACCACTTACTGGAAGGAGGATGCATTGCTTCCCTTAATCTTTAACCCTTTAATACTGATGCAGACTTCAAGCCTTTGGTTAAAGTTCAATTCAGTGGGTGAGGCAGATGCTGTTTGTAGGTCACATATCTGCAGGACGGTGTGTAAGTACGATCAAATTTGTGCTTCACACATCTGTTGGCATCATTGGATGTGTCCAGTGGCTCGATACGTGTGTCAGGCACATGTAGAACCTGAAATAAGAAGTTGTGATGCAGCCAGTATGAGATAGGGTTTTGATAAAATTCCATCTTGTAGAGCAATAAAATGCTCCACCATGCAATGAAACTTCTAGGTCTATGATCCCACGGCCTGGATTATTGGTTAGTAAAGCAGATAATGTGATTTAGAATGGTTAACTTGTGTGCAGAGGAGAGGTCAAATGAAGTGGTTGGACCAAAAGGGTCTTGAGTATATATTGTAGTTTCTTTGTATTTCTGTATATTGAATGTATTCTTTCACAGAGATTGTCGGCTATTGCTCAAGACTGGATATTGCAGGCAATTTTCCCTTCCTTCCCTAACCTAGACACTGAGGCTAACTGTGAAACATCTGCTACTGCATATTAGCTAAAAAGCAATCGAACCAAGGATACTTTTTGGTTACTTAAAAAATTACAAGAACTGCTTGCATTAGTAGTTTCTTAAATTCTGTTAATTCTGCCAAATGCATTTGTCATTGACTTTTGTACAACTGCTAAATATGTAGCCACAAAGTGATGATGCCTTTAATAGTAATATAGTGTGCTGTGGGTTCTGCAAGTGCTCAGAGTGGTTACAGATAAATGTAGTATCCGGAAACTGGAGGTCAGTTATGAGAAAACCACAATACTGACTGAGATTGTTAAAAGGGCCATCTGCGAATGAGCTGATAAGTTTAAAGCTATAAATGCAATGCCTAAATAAAATGCCACAGCAAACCCAATTGTGATAAGCATTACTGGCTTAAAATAAGTTGGATGATTTTTGAGCCTAAATGTGGCTTGGTTTTAATAATGGAATGTAAGTTCTTTCTTTGTCCTAGGAAATAGTGCAAAAGCATGAAATTTTGCACATAGACATTATTGATGGCATTCATTGACCTGAAGAATTTCACAGTCATTATTGAAAAGAGCCACTTGTTGTCTGTGATGGACATAGAGGTCTGAATTAATACAAGGATTTTATTATTGTTGGTTGAAAGTGGAAGTTAACATGGTAATCCATAAATCAGCAAAAAATTTGCAAGTTGCTGTCACTTTTAAAGAGTCACTGCATTGCCTGTGGGAGTGAAAGTAACAAGAACCCCCAAGTTTTTGACCTCCAGAACGATCAATACTATTAATTTATGATGCCATGTTTGCTAAAGATAGTTCATTCATAATATTCCTTCAGACATCTGGAACCAGCTGAAAGGGGCTCTGGGCTTTGCATGTTTCTCAATGATTGCAATAGTCCTAGCCATTAGAGCCTCTGCTGCTGAGGCAGCAGCCAATGTCCTGAAGGTAAAGCAAAAATACTGCAGATGCTGGAAATCTGAAGTAAAATAGAAAATGCTAGAAACATTCAACAGGTCAGGCAGCATCCGTGGAAAGAGAAAGAGTTAATGTTTCAGGTCCGAGATTCTTTGTCAGAGCTTGTTTTTAAACAGATGGATGACTGGCAGAAATGGTCAGTTCTGACACAGACAAAAAGGATCAAGTTACTTAAAGTTGGACAAATCAATATTGAGTCCTGAAGGCTGCAATGTGCCTATTTGAGGTCTTTGTCAAGCTTGCACTAGGCCTCATTGTTTAAGTGCAGGAGGCCACAGACAGGCCTTTGCTCCTTTAATGTTCAGTTGTTGTGTGATCACTAATAGGATAAGGTCCTGTAATCTCTGCTGCTTTTCAGACAGCTGTCATAATGACTTCACGAGTCTGTTCTCTGGACACTTCCAGCACACAACTCGAGTTCCCTTTCACACAGTATAGCAATCAGTGGCTGTATGTCCACAATCATTATCCCCACGATACTTGTTCACTTGGATGTTTCCAGTTACAGAGGGGTTGGCCTACTGGTAAAGGTTAAGTAGATTGGTGTTCAACAGATTTGGGGTTAAGAATGACAGGTAGTCATATTGAAATACATTTAAGATTCTTTAGGGGGCTAGGTAGAAGAAATTCTGAGAGGATGTTTCCTCTGCTGGGAGAATCCAGAACCAGAGTGCATGTCCTTTATTGATGTATCTCTTTTGTATTGCCCTTGATGTGACTGGGATCCTTCCCATCATCCAGCAAGAAGCCTTCATTCTGTGCATAATGCACCTCCCCAGTGCACAGGAAATTGATGAAAACAATCAGTACATGATTACAATTTGAGATAACCATTGCAAAAAAAGTCCCAGAATTAGCCAAGCAGCAAAAGCTATATTGCGGGATTGCAAACACATGCTCAGTTATTAATTTTGAGAATCCATGGTTTTGATTGCCTCATTTCAGCCAGCAGGTATGAATTAAAGCCACCAATTTAAGACTAAGATGACAAAGATATTTTCCTCTCAGAAAGTTGACTTTGGAACTTCAGAGCTGTGGTGGAGAGACCTTGTATATTTAAGGCTGTGATAGATTTCTAATCACTATGGGGATTGAGGGATATGGTTGAAGATTGTCAGATCAGCCATTCTGTTGAATGGCAGAGCAGACTTGAGGGACTGAGTGGTCTTTTCCAGTTCCCACTTATGGTTTTAAGGATGTATCTACTGCCTCTACTAATGCTAAAATCAGTCAATTCCCATACTCTCACTGCACTCCAACAGATGTTACAGGGAGCTTCCATAAGAGATAGAGAGTCATTCAGGATAGAATCAGGCCCTTTGGCTCACAGAATCCACACTGACCATCAAGCATCTATTTTACAATAATTCTATTTTATTCTTCCCATATTCCCAACAGCTTTCCTCCAGATTCTACCATTCACTCACACTAGTGTAATTTACAGTAGCCAATTAACCGACCAACCTGCATGTCTTTGGAATGTGGGTGGAAACTGGAGCATCAAAGGAAACCCACACAGTGACAGGGAGAAAGTACAAACTTCTTACAGGCAGCACCAGAGGTGAGAATTGAACCCAGGTCACTGGTGCTGTGAGGCAGCAGCTCTACTAGCTGCCTGTGATTGCCTGAAATGACTCTGTGGCATGATTGTAGTTCTTCCTTTCCTACTTGCTGACAATGACATGTGGGCAGTGAAGTTTCACATCTTCATCTGACATTACAATGGTAGATTATGCGTTGACTGTATATGCTTGGAGATGCTGGCGGAGAGGGAGACATGGGTTAATTTATGGGCACATTTTCTTTAAGTGCTTCTGCCTCTCATTTGTTTTATAATAGCATTTGAGGGGATGCCCATAGAGACTGCCACACTTCTGAGAAATCATCCTCATTGGGTTTGGCCATAATGATCAAAATCTCCTTTTGGCCCCTCATGTTCACAACAAATATGAGGCTCTGTAGTCAGAATGATTATTTAAAAAAAATACTCGTAGTTGAATTGACTCAAAACTATAGCTTTCAGCCATAAAAAATTTTCACTCGCAGTTGTCTCGGCTGATCTTAGTTTTGAACAAGTAAAGCTGGAAATTTAGGCTTGCTCATTGACACTCGTCGTATGTTATTTGTTGTAGTTGGGGCCTGGGCACTTGACGGCCAGACCATGGGAAGAGCAGAGTAGCCCTTTGAGCAACTCTAAAGTTCTTTGGTAGTGTTGCACTTTGGATTGGAAATCAGCAAAGACTACCTCTACCCAGTTTGCTTCTTGGTTTTATGCATAATAAATTTTTAATTGTTTGGATGTTTACAGCCATTATTTGTATTCACTTGATTCTTCGTTGTGTGGCATCATTTGTGAGGGTACTCATTTGTTTTATGCGAAAAGGTGATAAGTATTTTTGAAAACTTTCAAAAGAACATGCGAGAATCTTGGAAATGGACGAGCCATCTTTGATCAATGTAATTTTTTTTTAGTGTGCATGTGGTCATTTCTTTAATTCTAAAACTTACTTGGGACACTTTTGAACCTACACTATGAGGGAGGGAAAAATGCATTTGAAACAGAAGCTTCAGATGGAGACAGTGAGCTTTTATTTGTTCCACTATTGTAGTGCAGTTCTGCAACCCTTGCATTTTAGCTGCTGAAAGGATCTTTGTACTTTATTTTTCAGAAGTTTTCAAGCTTCTCATAAATCTTTTGTCCTTTGTTCAAGTTCACGGCTGTTGATATCAGATACGTCATACACAGACATCTAATAATGGCCTGTAGCTACTGCTGTTTGACACCATGCTTCATGAAATGAAAGCTGGTATCTGTTCTTATAACAAAAAGAGGGAAGAAAGGCAACTATGGAGTAAGCAGTTCTTTGGCTTTGAGAATGCACGCAGCTCCACTAAAGTAGGAAATTGATTGAAGTTGCGATACTCAACACGTACCTTTCGAATAAATTAGTTTTAAAAAAGGATGAAGATAGGAAAGTTTTGTTTCCACTTTCAACTTTGTTTTCTTCTGACTGTAGTGTTTAATTTTTAAAAAATATAATGCCTTGAAATTTACAGTTATTAATAAAAAATATGAAATACAGGATCCAGTTGCTCGTGTTTGCACTGAGTGCTTAGCAACATTTTTGTGGTTTTGTTTCCATTGAATGTTTTTCTGAGGTTTGGCCTGGATGCTGACATTCACCACAAAAATTTATTTTTTGGAAAGCTATTCAATCCTCTTGCAGGATATTCCAATTTTACATAATTTACAGGTTAAGGTTTTCCAACAAGTTTACTTTTCAAACATCTTATACACTAAATGGTGAGTGGGTTCTTTGCAAAGAACTTGATTGGTGTTGAGACATATGTAGAAACCAGCTTGCACTTAACGTGTGCTGAGAACAAGAAGGTATCTGGATTTATCCTGCAACGTATTGCCATTCTCATGTGCTTGGTGGTGCAGCAGTTAGTGCTGCTACCTCATAGCTCCAATGAGTCAGGTTTAACCCTGACCCTGGGTGTTATCTATGCAGAGTTGGCATATTCTGTCCATGACAGTGTGATTTTCCTCTGGGTGCTCCAGACCTGGTAGGTTAACTAGTTTTAAATGATATCTTTACTAGTCACATGTACATCGAAACACACAGTGAAATGCATCTTTTGCGTAGAGTGTTCTGGGGGCAGCCCACAAGTGTTGCCACGCTTCCGGTGCCAACATAGCATGCCCACAACTTCCTAACCTGTACGTCTTTGGAATGTGGGAGGAAACCAGAGCACCTGGAGGAAACCCATGCAGACATGGGGAGAACGTATAAACTCCTTATAGACAGTGGCCAGATTTGAACCCGGGTCGCTGGCACTATAAAGCATTACGCTAACCGCTACACGACCGTGCCTGCCATTCTCCCTTACCGTAGGTCAATGACAAATAGAATCAAAAGGAGAGTTGATGGGCATATGTGAAGGAGAATAAGTTGCAAAGAAGGAGAGGGGGAATAGGATGAATGGGATTGCTCTCCTGGGGGCTAGTATGGGCAGAATAGCCTCCTGTGCCCTGATATGTATAAGACAGGTAGTGGTCTAGGACACTTATGTGTTTAGGCCAGCTTCTGAATTAGCATCTGTCGGAATCAGTGCCATTGTGCAAATATTCTAGGCCCTGACCCCTGCAGCAAAGATTTCTACCTTAGTCTGCCCTACATGTAAAAGTTTGCTTTGACTGTGCTGTGGTATTGTCTCACATCTAATGTTTTAAAATAAAATTCTGAACAGGTTACTGGTTGGTGCTCCGAAAGCAAAAGGATTTCCAGAGCAAAAAGCTAAAGTAACAGGAGGATTATACAAATGCCCTGTTACAGATCGAGAAAAAGACTGTGAGCGTGCCATTTTTGACAATGATGGTGAGTGCTGTATTACTAAAGGTTAGGGTAGCTAACAAATAAAAGTTTTACTGAAAATGTTTAACAAGAAAATATTGCTGAACTTACTGCTAATGTTTTTTTTAAACTATTAGGAGAGCTGTAAATGCATTTCATAATTTACCCTCTAATTGCAGCAGACATAGTATGTAAATTTATGTTAAAGGCTCCCAAGTTTTGGAAATTTTTAATGATTTGCAAATGATTCAGGCCCATGCTTCAGTGATGGATAAAATTATGGTTGCCAGCAGCTCTGAATTTGCAATCAGATTTTTCATTGGCCATTTGCATGACTTACAGGACTCTTTAAAATAGAACAGTACAACAGACGAACAGGTGCTTTGGCCCATGATATCTGTGGCAGTTGTGGGACAATCATGGACAACCATGATGCCAATTAAACTGCATATCTGCCTGCACGTGGTCCATATCCCTAAATTCCCTGCCTGTTCTTCAGCCTGTCTTAATGTTTCTTAGACATTGATATTGTATCTGCTTCCACCACCTTCCCTGGCAGTGAGTTCAAGGCACCTACCACTCTCTGTGTAAAAGCAAAAATTGCCATTTAAATCTCCTTTAGACATTCTCCCTCTCACATTAAACCTATGACCTCTAGTATTTGAAATTTCCATCCTGGGAAAAAGAGTCTGACTACCTACCCTCTCATAATTTGCAGATGACATTAAAAAGTAGATGGTATAGTGGACAGTGAAGAATGTTATCAAAAATTACAGAGGGACCATTATCAACTGAGTAAGTGGGCCAAGGAATGGTAAATGGAGTTTAATTCAGATAAGTGCAAGGTGTTGTATTCTGGAAAGTCAAATCAAGGTAGGACTTTCACAGTGAATGGCAGGGTTTTGGGGAGTGTTGTAGAACAGAGGGACCTTGGAATTCAAGTACATGGTTCCCCGAAAGTGGAATCACAGGTAGACAGGGTGGTGAAGAAAGCTCTTGGCACGTTGGCCTTCGTAAGTCAGGGCATTGAGTATAAAAGTTGGGAGGTCATGCTGCTGTTGTACAGGACGCAGGTGAGGCAGCACTTGGAGTATTGTTTCCAGTTTTGGTCGCCCTGCTAGAGGAAAAATGTTATTAGACTGGAAAGAATGTGGAAAAGGTTTACAAGGATTTTGCCAGGACTTGAGGGACTGAGTTATGGGGAGAGGTTGGACAGGCTAGGACTTTATTCCTTGGAGTGTAGGAGACTGAGAGGTGATCTTAGAGGTGTATAAAATCAGGAGGAACGTAGATAGGGTGAACGCACTCAGTCTTTTCCCAGGGTTGCAGAATCAAGAACTAGAGGCCGTAGGTTTAAGATGAGTGGGGAAAGATTTAATAGGAACTTGAAGGGCAACTTTTTTACACAAAAGATGGTGTGTATATGGAATGAGCTGCCAGAGGAAGTGGTTGAGGCAGGTACAATAACAACTTTTAAAAGACAGTTGGACAGATACATGGATAGGAAAGATTTAGAAAAACTCCATATGTGGCCTGAGTTTTATACAACATGACTTCCCAACTTTTATACTCAACATCCTGACTGATGAAAGCAAGAATGCTGTCACTTTCAGGGAGCTATGGATGTACTGCAAGATCCCTGTGTACATTAATCTTCCTAAGAGTTCTGCCATTTGCTGTATACTTTCCTCTTACATTTGACCTCCCTTACTAATCATCTACCTACATTTTCAGCCAGATCATTTGTGTATATATTTTTATCCATAGAGAGGTCGCAGCACTGATCCTTGCGGTTCTAACACTGGTCTCAGATCTCCAGCCAAAATAACACCCTTCTGTCTTCTATGGCCAAGCCAATTATGAATCCAATCTACCAAGTCTCCGTGGATCCCATGTGCCTTAATGTGCTTCAGTTTTGGGGGAATTTAACTTTCTCCATTGATCTGTGATTGATTAGCAAAAGCCGACATGGATTTGTTAAAGGCAAATTGTGACTAACACAAATTTTTGTTGGTGAGGTAACAGAGATGGTCGAGCAAAATGTGGTTGACTACGAAAAGGAAATCTTGTCAGCAGAACGGAAAGCCGTGGAATAAAGGGAACTATAGCAGCATTGCTAGAAAATTGGTTAAGCAACAGGAAATGGGGTAGTAGTGAAAGTTATTTCTCGGGGAGAGTAGAGAGCCAGGGCAAGGGGGTGAAGTATGTATAGTGGGATTCACTAGGGGTTAGTGCTAGGGTCACTGCTTTTACTAATATATCAGTGATTTGGATGTGTGTTTGGGGTACAATTTCCAGTCTTGCTGTTGGCTCAAAAGCTGCAAGAACTTTAAGAAGGACAATAATAAACTTGAAGGGATGGAAAATAGATGAAATTTAGTGCTAAGAGATGTGAAATACTGCATTTGGTAGGAGAAATAAGAGGCAAAATTCTTGAAGAGGTACCAAAACATAGAGATCTGCAGATATCTACAGATAGTTTGTTGAAAGTAGCAGAGCTGGTTGGTTATCGAATGAATTGGCAGCATGAAGTGGCATGTTCCTTGCATTCCTCTGAATAGACATGGGTTAGTTGTTTGCAATCACTGCACCCATTTCTGTTTTGTGGAAGATGGCCCTCAAGAGCTTCAATCAGCACAACGTTATCAAGAGACAAGAGACTGCAAATGCTAGAAAGGCCTCTGTTGCTTTTCCATCCTTCCCTCCCCCACCTGCTCCATTTGCCAATCACCCATCCTCACCTGCATCCACCTATCGCTTGCCAGCTCTTGCCCCACTCTTCTCCCTCACATCTTTATATCATCTGTCTCCCCTCAACACTTTCAGTCCAGATAAAGGGCCTTGACCTGAAATGTCGACTGTCCATTTCCCACCACTCATGTTGCCTGACCTGCTGAGTTCCTTCAGCAGTTTGTTTTTTTTAGCTGAATTAAAGGTTCATCTATCAAACTAAATGAAGAGGAAAAAGTCTTCCTCTTATTTCACATGATCCCTTTTGAATTTGGTATTTATGAATGCTTCCATTGTGGCATTCCTTTCAAATCTGATGTGATTATGTGTTAGTATTTTGGTTTTCGATAATTTATTATTGTTATCCGGCTTTGTCCTGAAACAAAAAGCAAGCATTTTTGGCTTACCTTGATAGTCTCTTAGTGAGAGTACAATGCTTAAACAATATAGTACATGTTGTCCCTTTTAAATACTTTTCTGCAGCAACCAAAGGCTGCTGAAGCATTCTATTTCATTAATCGTGCAATAGCCTGCAACTAAAATGCTATTTTTTTTTAATTGGAGAAAAGCAGTCAGCACACCATGAAAAGTTTATTAACGAAGTAAAATAGGAATGATGAAGAATTGAGTGGAAGCAGTACTTTACAAATTGTATTTTGGTAGGCATAGATGCACTCAGTCTTTTTCCTTGGGTTGGGGAATTAAGAACTAAAGGACATAGGTTTAGGGTGAGAGGGGAGAGATTCAGTAGGAATCTGACGGACAGCTTTTTCACCCAGAGGGTGGCCAGAATGAGCTGCTAGGGGAAGTGGTTGAGACAGGTACATTAACAACATTTAAGAGGCGCTTGGACAGGTACATGGATAGGAAAGGTTCAGAGGGATATGGGCCACACGTGGGCAAATGGGACTAGCTTAGATGGGAATCTTGGTTGGCATGGACCAGTTGGGCCAAAAGGCCGATTTTCGTGCTGTATGACTGTGGAGATTAATATATTTTGCATAATAAGCAGATGAAGAATATGAATTTAATTGCCATTTATGATAACAATGGAAGTTCCTGTAGGATGTGCGTGTTTTGGGCAGCAGAGGTTAACTTGCATGAATACTTTAAAGAAAGGTATTCAAGCAATTTAGTAACAGATTTTGGAAGTAATGTTAGCAGTATGGTACAGTAGAGAATTATGGGAAGATTTGGGAGATCGACTTATAACTGAAATTGTGGTAAAAGAGAACTGATGTCAGTTCTTTGGGAATATGGGAGAACAGGAAGATGGCTGATGATCTGAAAAGCGGTTTAATGGGGGAGAGAAGGGTGACGGAGCACAGAAATGAAGAAATTAAAGCAGAGAAAGAAGTAATATAATGAGGGAGGTAAACACAATCTAGGAGGGATATTGTGCCAAAGGAGAGTGTACCAAATAGATTCAAAAGGCATGAGGAAATCTAAATATGACAAAAGACTAAGTAAATTGAGATTATTTTTGTTGGAGAAATTATGGGTTAAAGTTCTGAAGTTGTTCTGTCCATCTGTTGTTCTGAACAAATGGGACAGATCAAAAAGGACGATATCCAGTGGTTGAGAGCTCTAGGATGAAAGGATTTGTAAACATAAGGTTAGAGATTTAGGATGAATGATTCTTCTTGTCTTTTTCTGACATCCCCAGCATCACAGATACCAGATCTCAGCCACTTGGATTCATTCCACATGATAATATGCCTAGTGAATTTTGCTATTTCTTATTGTCATGTGGAATGACTCCAAATTACGGACCTCAACAATATTCTGGCTGCAGTGCTGGAGGCCTGTGTTCCAGAACCAGTTGGGCTTCAAACCAAACTGTTTCCCTCCAGCCACAGTGCTAGCAGCTACCAAACAATGTGGAAATAAGTGTAGGTAATTTTTGTCCACAAAGTGCAGGACATATCTGTTATTAATTTGTTGGATTAAATCAGTCAGCACCAGAAAGGTGATTGACTGTGCTTTCAAATGGCATTTATTCAATTGCATTCACGCTGAGTTTTGTTTCTGCCAAGATCACTTGGCTCTGGAGATTACAATCTTGGTCCAAATGTGGTCCAAAGATCTTAATTCCAGAAATGAGGCGAGAGTGATTGCCCCTGACATTAAAGCAGCACTTGACTGACTGTGGCTTAAAGGATCCAGAGTAGAATTGAAGTGAATGATTGGAGTCACACCAAGCATATAAAAAGATGATTATAGGGTTGAAAGATGTCACTTCTCAGCAGCAGGACATCATTTTCTCAGGGCAGCTTCCTGGGGCCAAATACAGTCTTGTTCTCCTTATTTAAGAAAGGATATACCTGCCTTGAAGGTAGAGTGAGGGGGTTGGTTGATGAGGAAAGATTAACAGAATAGGTCTATGCCAACTTAGAAGAGTGAGATGTTAAAGTGTTTTAAGATTTTGAGGCAGCTTGACAGGGTAGATTCTATGAGGATGCTTCCCTTGTGTGAAGTCCATAATAAGGAGACATGACATCTGGGTAAAGGGTCAGTCATTTAAAGCTGAAGTGAAGGGTAAGAATCATATGAATTCTCTAATGCAGGTGCTGAGTCATTACGTATATTAAATGCTGAGATACTTGGATTACAGGGGAATTGAAGGCTCTGGAGATTAAGCAGAAAGTGGCCAAAGATCAGATCGGGCATCACAGCTGATCAATAAAGCAATAGGGTTATAATGGGTGAAGATGAGATTGGTCATCACAGCTGATCATTAGAACTACACAGCTATAGTAATGGGTGATATAACTTTCTCAATATTGAATGGGATAGCTTTAGTGCAAGGGGCTTACTCAAGGCGGAACTTGTTAAGTGTGTCCAAGAAAGTTTTTGGGGCGATATGTAGAAAGTGTTACTGGAGATGGGCAGTACCTACACTTATTTTAGGAAATTAAACCAAGTAGGTGGTGGAAGTATTGATGGAGGAACACTTAGGGAACAGTGACCATAATTCTGTAAATTTCAAGGTAGTCATGGAAAGGGCTAAGGTTGGGTTTCAAGTTAAGATCTTGAATTGGGGGAGAGAGGAGTAAGAGAGGACCTGGCAAAAATAGATTGGGAGCAGATGTTTGTAGACAAAACAATAGCTGACAAGTGGGAGTCTTTTATAAGAGAGTTAAGAAGAGTTCAGGGCCAGTATGTTCTGGTAATGGTGAAAAGCAAAGATGGTAAGATCAGGGAATCTTGGATAATAAAGAATATTGAAGGTTTGATCAGGGGGAAAAAAAGAAAACACACGGCAGGTATAGGCAACTGGAATCAAGGAAGTCTCTTGAAGAATATTGCGTGTATAGGAGAGAACAAAAAGGGCTATGAAATATCGTTGGCAAGTAACATCAATGAGAATCCCAATACATTCTATAAGTACATCAAGACCAAGAGGGTAACCAGGAAACGAGTGGGTCCCCTTAGGGACCAAATGGGTAATCTATGTGTGGAGCCAGGTAATGAGTGTGAGATCCCAAATGAATACTTCTTGTCTGTATTAACCAAGGAGAAGGATGTGGAAGATGGTGAGTTCAGGGAGGGGTACATGGATAATCTGCAGCAGGTCAGTATTAAGAAAGAGGAGGTGTTAGATGTTATGGCATGCACAGGGTTGATAAATCCCCAGGGCCAGATGAAAGCTATCCCAGTTTGATAAGACAAGGAAGGAAAGAGATAGCTGGGGCCCCTGATGGAGATTTTTGCATCTTTCTTAGCTACAGGTGAGGTGCCAGAAGACTGGAGGATAGCTAATGTTCCTTTACTTAAGAAGGGGTAGCTAGAATAAGCCAGGTAACTGCAGTGGGTGCCTTACATTGGTTGTAGGGAAATTATTGGAGAAAATTCTCAGGGACAAGATTTATGTACATTTGGAAAAGCAGGGGCTAATCAGGTACAGTTAGCATAGCTTTGTGTGGGGGAAATCCTCCCTCACTAATTTGATGGAGTTTTTTTTTTGAAGGGGTAACTGAGAAGATTGAAGAAGGCAAGGGCATAGATGTTGTCTGCATGGATTTTAGCAAAGCATGTGACAAGGTGCTGCATGGCAGGCTGGTCCAGAAGGTTGAGACACATGAGATCCAGGGCAAGCTGGCTAATTGGATCCAAAATTGGCTCAGTGATAGGAGGCAGAGAGTAGTGATGGAAGGATGCTTTTCTGATTGGAGGTCTGTGACCAGTGATCTACCGCAGGGTTTGGTGCTTGTGATATATATTAGTGACTTGGATGTGAACAAAGGAATATGATTAGTAAGCTTGCAGATGACACAAAAGTTGGTTGTGGATAGCAAGGAAGGTTGTCTAAAGCTACAGCAGGATATAGATCAGATGGAAAATTGGGCAGAGTGTTGGCTGATGGAATTTAATCCTGGTGATACATTTTGGGAAGTCATATTAGGGTAGGACATAGGGCTCTGAGTAATGCTGATGTACAGAAAGTACTTGGTGTTCAAGTCCATTGTTCCCTGAAGTGTGCAACACAGGTGTATAGGTGAAGAAGGCATATGACATGCATACCTTAATATGATGGGGCATGGAATATAAAAGTTGGGATATTATATTGCAACTTCATAAAACACTGGTTTTATAGTGGCTTTCTGATCAATCTTTTGATCAGAAAAACCTTTAACATAAATTACTTGAGGGATTCTGGCTGACTCCATGATGTAATACTGTTCCCTCCCAGTTATTGGAAAGGTATCAGTGTTTACAATATACTAGTTGCTAATTTGATGCAGATCCCTGCTGCCAAAATAGAAAAACCTTTTAGGACAAATTTCCTCTCCTGTAAATTGGCCATTAGTTTTCCAGAAGGATGGCAGATTCAGAAAATTAGGAAATGAGTACATGGTCCTTTCTGAATGCCTAATGTAGCACTGGAGAAATTTTTATTCATAATCAGCTGTCTTTAACTGTTGTGTACAATGGAACGGAGATAAAGGAAAGCCTGTGGCTCTTCAGTTGTAATACTTAAGTACTGTACTCTAGCTAAGGATCTGCTGGAGAAGTTGGGAGATGTGCTTGAGGTCAGATGCATTAAGTCCTGGCCTATGTTGGACTTTTGGTTGGCCATCTATTACAAATATAGCCATCAGCATAGGTGGGAGCTCTCCACCTTGGGAAGATCTTAAATACTAGGCATTGTTCTGTGCAACCTGATAACATTGGGGCAATACGCTGAGACAGAGCAGAGAAATTCCCCAGCAGTTGCCAGTTGTGTGGACCATATAGGCATTGTTAATGAATCCCCGGAAGGGAAGGGAAAAGAAATCATGAAAGCAGCTCGCATGAGGTAAGTGGGGGGCATGGAAAGCAGGTTGTGGGAGGACCTTTGTTTTGCAAATACTGAGTGTAAGACCCATTGACAAATAGAGTTTGGCCTCAGAATTTGCGCTTATGCAAGTTTCATCAGCGCTTTTCAGCTCAGTGGCTGAAGTCAGGGTGCCCATGGTCTTGGAATGGAGGTGTCATAGGTTGAACTGGCTCTGATTTGTCCTGCTCCACTCCAATAGGTCACTGTTGGAGATGAGATGCGGCATTGTGGTGAGAAAGGTTGAAGGGTGATGATGCAGCCTTGCTTGACAACAGTATGCACTGAGATTAGCATGTAGGTTAACACCCCAGCTTGCATATCCTTGTGCTGCTGGTGCCAGATGAAGATGAATTTCTGTCAATAGCCATGTTTGATAAGGATACTCCATAATCCTTCTCTGACTAAGTCAAAGGCTTTTGTGAGGTTAAAAAAAAGTACACTGGTTGATGTTGCTCTCTGCATTACCAATGGAGTTGTTACATGGTGAAGATTCTGTCCACCATGCTTGCAGGAGGACAGAATTCTCCCTACAATTTAGGAAGCAGCTTTTTGGCCCCAGTGATGAGGAGGAACCTGGTGATGACTTTACCTGTAGAAACTGGATGGAGATTGCTCTGTAGTTACCACCATTAGACATCACTCCTTTCTTGAAGATGATCACAACTACACAGGCATGTCCTCATCTTCCAAGCCATGCAAGATGAGGTGGTGAATTTGTGACTGAAGGTCCTGTCCATGAAGATTTAGAACTTCAGGGCTACCGACTGCTCCCATGGTCCAACTGTTCTTCATTTGATATGCTACCTTTTTGACTTCCTGTCAGTCAGGGTAGTGGCATGCAGCAGATGGTTGGTTGGGACCAGAAGCAGGAGTAAGGCTGGGTATATGGCAGTGTGTTGTTACTTGCACATATACCTAAGGCTACCACCATTGGCTACCCCACATCCCTGGCCCAGCGCCTGGTTTGGGGCTAGACTGCAGGCTGAGTGGCAGCTGGAAAGTGGGGTGGGGTTGGAAAAGAGAGCAGGGGAACTTGAGGGAATGGAAAGGGGAGAGTATCCTGATATGAAGTAAACTATGAGCCACAATGTTCTACAATTTGTTCATACTTTCAAAGATCTATATTAATATTTCTTAGGCACATTGTCAAATACTGAATGGTTATCATATTGATGGACTTTGATTAGATATATTTGGTAGATAATAAATAACCATGTTATTTTGTTAGATTAACTTATTCCCCTGATGTAGAAACAAAATGTACAGGAATGTTACCTTGAAACTACCTTGCTGAATTTTGATTCCCTTCAAGCCTTGCTGTGGTAAACAAAATAAGTCATCAAAGATCAATGTTTGCTTTGCAGCTTAGTCCAAAATTAGTTGTGATTACTGATTTCACTGGCCAAAAGTAAGGCTTCCATCTAGTCAAAATTTTCCAGTGCCTTGTGCCAGCACTCTTGAATCAAGCAAATGCTTGGTTTTGAAATGAGGGTTAAGGATATGTCCTCAGGCCTATAGAGTAGCTTAGAGTGGGAGCATAAAGATATGATACATATAGGAACAGACTTTGTCAATAGGATACAAGAAGAAGGTCTTCTAAAGGAAGCAGCTAGGGTCCAAATTAAAAAATGGGACTACAAAGTTAATAATCTCTGAATTACCACCTGAGTCACATGCAGATTGACAGTCAGTAAACTAAGAGAGCTGAAAGATTGGTGTGGAAAAAAGTGGGCTCCAATTCATGGAGCACCAGCATAATTACTGGGGAAAGAAGCAGTTCCATTGGGAGTGGTTTAATTGAGCAAAATGAATAACGAGGATTGTAGATAGGGTTTGAAGTAACTAGTGATTGGGGTTTGGGGGTGGGATCGAGTTGGTGGCAAAGTGGAAGAAGGATTTCAGTGGAAATTTAGAGAATTTAAGGTGAAAGATCAAGGCAATAATATAGGATAGCAGAATGGGTAATGATAACAAGAGTCTGTCAGGAAGGAACAGAACAGATAAATATATGAGCATACTTCCAATGAAGAGTCATAGTTAGGAAAAATAGCACAAAGACAAAATGTGAATGTTCTTTATTTGAATGTATGCAGCATTTATAACAAGTAGATGAATTGATAGCACAAAGAAATAATGTCTATTTGATATAACAAATGTTGATAATTAAGTATACCAGGATACTTACATTTAGAATAAATAGGCAAATGGATAAGGGGGAGAGGAAGCCCTGGTGACAAATGATAAGATAAAGCCAGTACAGAGAGGATTTTAGCTTGCAGCCAATAGTTGGTATTAGTTTGAATGGAGTTAGCGAGGAGACTAAAATGTTGAGATGGAAGTTTGTCAGTAGGCTCCCAAACTGTGGTGGCAATGTGCAGCACAGAATAAATCTGGAAATTAGAGGCCATACAACGGAGGTACTACAATCATCATGGGGAGTTTAATCTACATATAAACCGGGCAAACCGAATTAGCAGTAATGCCGAAGAGGACAAATCATGGAGTATGTTACAGATGGTTGTCTAGGCCAGCATGTGTTTTAAGATACTTCAAGGTTATTACAATCACAGTGCAAAATTGACAACCAAACTACTATGGCTGCATTAAAAGTCAGTTCAGACAAAAGTTCACTTACAGAAGGTTTAGTAATTTTAAAGGTTGGAAGTACTTGGGACCATTGTGTGGATCCCATTGGGAAGCAGAACTCCTAGGGACCATACTTCCCTGATCTGTGTGTCCTACAGTTACTGCTCTTTCCACTGCAGACTGGTGCCAATGCCAGAAACTTGTGGTGTGTTCTTTTGCCTGCCCCTTTCCCACTATCCAGAGTCTAAGAACCGTAGAATTTTACTGGGCTGCCAAATGGTACATTCAAAAGGGTTAAGGAAAAATATTTAATTTTATTTGTTATTTTTACCATCTTTACAGTTGACGTATCGCAGGAAAGCAAAGATAATCAATGGATGGGTGTATCTGTGGAAAGCCAGGGTATAGGAGGAAAGGTTATGGTAAGTTTGAACACTTGACAAATGTTATTCGCCTTCTACCTTCCTCAGAATCTGGGGCCCCAGCCATTCCTTTCAGCGACTTACCTGTACTTCTTTCAAAGTAGCTCACCATATTCACTGCCGACAAGATAGCTCATCTACACTGGGGAGACTAAACACAATGAGGTGACTACTTTTTGGAACATCTCCAACTTCCACATGTGTGGACAACAAGCTTCTAATTACTTTTAATTATCCATTCAACCCCCACTTTGACCTTGCTGTCTTTGACCATCCAACTGTTCCAGCAACACTCAAATGGGCTTGAAGAATAGCAGCTTTTGATCAGACACACTATTTCCTTCTGTGTTCAACAATTTCAGATCCTAACCGTTACTCCATTCTTTTTCCAGCCAGCAGCTGTTGGTAATAATTGTTATTGCCATTTACACTTCCATTAGACCTGTCTTTTGTTTCTTGTCCCATTAAAACCCCAATTTATCTCATTTTCTATGAAATACCTATGAAAGGTTTCCTTCTGGTATTGCAACTACAATAAAGCTATATGGGAATCATTTGTTTACTTGTTTATAGCCAATGTTTTTAAATTGGGTGCTGTCCTCCAGCAGCGGAAATGGGTAGGACATGCACAGGTAATAATAAAAACAGATAGGTAGTTTTTATTCATTGTTGTTAATTAGAGTGGAGAAAGTGGGGGGGATGGTTTAGTAGAAAAAACACAATCTCTTTGAAGTGGGGCACAGCAAAAAAGAATTCAGAACTTCTGGCTTACAGGATATGGATTTTCCTGGCCAAGTCCATCCCTAATTGCACTTGTGAAGAAGTCAGTGAAATGCTGCGTGGAACCATTTGCTGAAGAAGCTCCCAATGTGGTGTTTGAGAGAGAGTTCCAATATTTAGACCAAGCAATAATGAAGGAACAATGATACATTTCTAAGTGCAGCATCTGGTGACATCCACATATGCCTCCTGCCTTCAGATAGCAGGTCATGGGTTTGGCAGATACTGCTGCAGAAGCGAGACAAGTTGCTGCAGTGGATTTTGTAAATAGTGTACACATTAACTAGAGTGCACTGGTGGCAGAGGGAATGAGTGTTTCGGGTGGTGGATGGAACATCAGTCAAGCGAACTGCTTCATTCTGGATGGTGCCAAAATTGTGTGTTGATGGAGCTCCACTTATTCGAGAAAATTGAATGAATACAATTGCGCTCCTGTGTTGTACCTTGAAGATGGTGGAAATGATTTGAAGTGTCATAATGCAAGTCTTTTATGATGGCCTACCCAGCCTCTGACTTGCTGTCGTAGTCACAGTATTTATAGGGCTGGTCCAATTAAGTTTCTAATTAATATTAACCTACAGGGCATTGATGATGGGGAGCTTAGCCTTTGTAAAGCCATTGAAG
Organism: Pristis pectinata; assembly: GCF_009764475.1. Classification (NCBI taxonomy): domain Eukaryota; kingdom Metazoa; phylum Chordata; class Chondrichthyes; order Rhinopristiformes; family Pristidae; genus Pristis; species Pristis pectinata. The sequence goes on from NC_067405.1 coordinate 45,042,865, forward strand.
AACAAGGAGCAGTGGTTGGACTGTTGCTGGAGATGGTCATTGGCTGGCAATTGTAGGGTATGAATGTTATTTGCTACATATTAGCACATGCCTGAATGCTGTCTGGGTCTAGCTGCATGCAGGCATGGACCACTTCGTATTCTGAGGAGCATCAAACGGAATTGAACATTGCATAATCGTCAGCAAACCTCTTCATTTCTGAGTCCAAGATGGAAAGACGTTCATTGATGAAGCAGGTGAAGATGGTTGCAATGATTACCACTGTAGAATAGGTTCCTGTTTAATGGTGGGCTGATTTTACCAAGGGACACCAATGATAGACTCTAGGAAAACTTGAACTGACCTGAAAATCCCTAATACTACCTTGGACTATTTTTGTTTATCCCTCTCTCAACTTACACTATGTTTATTTTGTTGTGTAAGTTATGTATAATTTATGTTAATTTAAGTTTATGTTAACTTATGTTTGTAACGCACTGTGCTGCTGCTGCAAAAAGCTAATTTTCACAACATTTATACCCAGTGTATGTATGCCTGTGACAATAAACTTGAACATAATAATGAATTATTATTCTTATTCCTAACCCTTCATTTTAAAATGTAAGATATTTCATCATTTCAGGTTTGCGCACATCGATATGAGCAAAGGCGACTTGTGAATAAGCCGGAGGAGTCTCGTGATGTGACTGGACAGTGCTACATTTTGAGCCAGGATCTAGTATTCCGAGAAGATGAAACTGATATAAATGTGAAACTTTGTGCTGGGCGACCCCAAGGTCATGAAAAGTTTGGTATCTGTCAGCAAGGTGTTGCTAGTGCTTTCACCAAGGGCGCTAATTATTCTGTGTATGGAGCTCCAGGTGCCTACAATTGGAAAGGTAACTTGTACTTTAGAACAAAACATTGTAATAATATTTAGTTTTCATGTAGTATGTAATGATATCCGTAAAAAAAAGCGTAATCAAGTCTGCAGAATAATGTTTCACCTTTTTAAAATTGTAAAGTGCATGAAGAATCGGCTGTTAGCAGTGGTGTACATTATTGTACGTAAAGTTACATGCATTAGTTTAATCTGCTCAATCTCTTTTGAATCAGAATCAGGTTTATTATCACTGACATGTTGTGAGATTTGTTGTTTTGCAGCAGCAGTACAGTGCAAGACATAAAAATTACTATAAGTTACAAAAATAAATAAATAGTGCAAAAGAGGAACAATGAGGTACTGTTCATGGACCATTCAGAAATCTGATGGTGTAGAGGAGGAAGCTGTTCCTGAAACGTTGAGTGTGGGCCTTCCAGTTCCTGTGCCTCCTCCCCGATGGTGGTAATGTGAAGAGGACATGTCCCAGATGGTGATGGTTCTTAATGATGGATGCCGCCTTCTTGAAGGTGTTCTTGCTGGCGGGGAGGGCTGTGCCCTTGACGGAGCTGGCTGAGTCTACAACCCTCTGCAGCCTCTTTCAATTCTCTGCATTGAAACTTCCACACCAGGCAACTAGTCAGAATGCTCTCCACTGTGCATCTGTAGAAATTTGCAAGAGTCGTTGGAAGAGAATTTGCAAGAGAGTTCTTAGCCATACACATTAAACTTTCTCAGGGTAATTTTCAGATTCATCAGACCAAATTTTTCTGTCATAAGAACATGCTGATTCTGTCCAATCACATTACGATCTTTCAAATGCTGTTTTCAGATCCCACATAGTAGATTCTAGCATTTTCCCTTCCATTCTTCTATTTTATTCCCTCTTGGAATTTGAATAGCTGTTCAAGTTACTCAAATTATAAACATATGTTTTGAAATGTAATTTTAAATGTAAGCACAACTTCTCATTTTATGCTCCAAGTACCCTGGGGCATGCCTACTGTGATGCAACTTGCATCTGTTCTTTTGATGGAATTGCCTATGCAGATAATTAACTATTTGTTCCCTCAGGAATTGTGCATGTAGAATCCAGAGATATTGAGGAAATTAATTTTGACGATGGACCCTATGAAGTTGGTGATGAAAATATCAGGGATGAAAAAATGGTACCTGTTCCTGCTAACAGCTATTTAGGTATGCATAATGATATTTAAAAGTAAGGAAATAGATATTTTAAAAATAATTTTTTTTTAGTGGAATTGAGAAGGGCAAAAGTTGTGGCAAATTGATAGCTCATTCAGAGATCTAGCAAAATAACATTGGTTGAATGGCTTCTTTCTGTGCTATTGGATGTTATGCAGCTCTAGTTCATTATTATGTTCAAGTTTATTGTCACAGGCATACGTACACTGGGTATAAATGCCATGAAATTTAGCTTTTTGCAGCAGCAGCACAGTGCGTTACAAACATAAGTTAACATAAACTTAATATAAATTATACATAACAAACAACAAAATAAACATAACGACATTAGTGTAAGCTGAGAGAGGGAAAAAGGAATATAGTCCGAGGAAGTGTTAGGGTTTTTCAGGTCGGTTCTAGTGTTCCTAAAGTCTAACATTGATGTTCCTTGGTAACCACATCATCTGTGTTTCTGAAAATTGCTAATTTTCGAAACTAATTTTGTCTTGGTGCTCTCTGAATGGGTGGAGCAAGTGTGTTGACAGGTTGCAGTTATTAATTATGGGCTCATGGTAGAATCATAGAATAGTGGAGCATTGAAGAAGGCTATTGGACTTATCAAGTCTGTGTCAGCACTTCTGAAGAGCAATCCAATGGAAATGGCCATGTCTGCCTGGTGTGCATACATCTCTGGATGCCATATCTGGCAAGGTGTGACTGGTATGGGCTGCCCTCAGGCTGGCATTTTCTCAGTATCAAGGATGAAGAATAAACTGAGTAGCTGTATGGTCACTCTAGCAAAAAAGCCGTCTCTCCTCTCGCCATGCTTCCAGATGCTGGGTATTTCTGCCTGTTGACTAATGATGTAAATGAGAGCAAATGTACACATTGACACTTATCCTAAGGAAAAAAACATACAACTATAGGACCACTAATACCACAAAATATTCTTATCATTTGGAAAGAAGTGTTATAACTACATATTTTTCCAAGTCCCCTTCATGCAGTTTTATTGGTGGTCTGCCTTGTTTTTTTTAAGGCACAAGGAAGAAATATCCGCTGAAAGAGTGTTTGTTAGAAGTGAAAGACTGGTGGTACTTTTTGTGATGTAACTTCATCCATTCTAATCAAACAATGCAACATTATAAATATGGAAAAGGTTAATTCATGCAATTTGATTAAAGAGAGTAACTCTGTATTCCCCAAACAGGGCTTTTGTCTGTGTGGCCATACTCTGAGTTTGCTGGGGGACCTGCTGAAGTGCAGGGGCATGGAATCCCCAGATCCCGGAGTGAAGATGAATCCCCATCCCTATTCATGGGGGAGGACCTATTTCCGTAACTGGGGAGAGATGTAGGGATACTTCGGCTGCGTCTTTCATATCACACGTTCCAGAAAGGTTCAATGTTGTTCAGTCTAAGGTGTCCCCAGTGAGCATGGACCTAAAGAAATAAAAATGCCAAAAACAGGCTTTGTTCCCTAAAGAGCCTTTGTCCCTGCAGACTAAGATCATTAATCTCCTGATTTGATTGCTTTGTCAATGACAGATTTAAGGCCTTTTTAAAGGTCTAAATGGGACTTATGCCAGGTTTTTAGCTGGCATGTATTCCACTGAGGCTTACCAAAGACATAATGAGCAGAATTTTCCCAGGGAAGGTTTGGAACTGACCCAGTCATACTCCTACGACACTGGGACAAATAAAAAAAAATGCACCACAGTGACGTTCCTCCTCCTCCTCCTCTGCTCCACCTCCTCCATCGTCCCCACCAACAAGCTCCCGTGGAAAAGAGCACTCTGAGTAGAGTTATGATCCAGGGGCAGAATTTCCTTCCATCTTCACTAGCCTTGAGGAATGTTGAAATCAATGTTAGAATCCCTGCATTTAGTCACTATACTTTTGATTATTATTTTATAACGATCCAGGGGCAGAATTTCCTTCCATCTTCGCTAGCCTTGAGGAATGTTGAAATCAATGTTAGAACCCCTGCATTTAGTCACTATACTTTTGATTATTATTTTATAACTTATGTCATGCAAGTAATGTGAGTAAATAACTTCACCTACTCTTACAAAGTATAATTCCTTGCTGTGAGGAATTCCACAGATGCATGTCACCTTCTATGCCCACTTAGACATCGATTCACATGATGGTGTCATCAGACCTTGTGACTGCAGCGCCTTGTCGCCAAATGCAAACAACTCAGTAGGAGCCTTGGTTTATCACTCAAGTTCAACTGATGTGCTTGTAGGCCTCTTAATGTGTACCCAAACCACAACTGGAATCGTATATCAATTTAATCGATTGTACATATTAATGCAATGACATAATTTTTGTGATGCCTTTCCCTGTTAGGTTGTCCACAAATATTTTATTGATTAGAATATGTGCTTTGATTCTGCTGTTCTATGTTAGGCTTCTCTTTGGACTCGGGCAAGGGAATAACATCTCAAGACACATTGACCATTGTATCGGGTGCACCAAGAGCTAACCACACTGGAGCTGTTCTTTTCCTAAAGATGGAGAAATCAACACGAAACTTAATGACTGAATACATCCTGAATGGAGAAGGACTAGCATCATCGTTTGGATATGATATTGCTGTGGTGGATCTTAATAGAGACAGGTTAGTCCATGGAGCTGAAGCAGGACACAAGTGATAACTTAATCATTCTGCAGGACGTGTGCTGACTGGGTTAGATGTTGCAGTACTGTTTTATTTTGTGGATTAAAAAAGCATTTTGGTTATCCTAATGTGATTTGTGGAAGTTGCATAAAGAGCAGATGTGGTTTTCCCTGTTGGAACTTTGCAAGCTTTCACAGCTGTCAGTGTTTAGCCCAGCAGGTGTTAGTTTTGCAGTCAGATCTTAAAAGGACAACCCATAATATGTGGCACAGTGGCACAGCTAGTAGAGCTGCTGCCTCACAGCTCCAGTAATGTGAGTTCAATCCTGACCTCCAGTGTTGTCTATGTAGAATTTGCATGTTCTCCTTTGCGTGAGATTCTTCTGGATGCCCCAGTTTCCTCCCACTTCCCAAAAAACTGTGGGTTGGTGGGTTAATTGGTCACTGTAAATTGCCCCCGGTGTGTAGGTGAGTGATGGTGTCTGAGAGGTATTGATGGGAATGTGGGGAAAACAAAATGGATTAGGGTAGGATGACTGTAGTAAGAATTGGGTTGGTATTTCTGGCCATGGCTTCACCACACAGCAAAGTGATGTTGAACCACTTTTTCAAAGAGTAGAAACTCCTCTGTCCATCAGTGCCATTGGCAGTCTTTTCACTACTGCCAGAAAGTACTGGAGCAGAGCAACAGAGAAATCTGTTTCCCATCATCTCCACCAAGTTGAATTTGTAGCTATTATGTAGGGAACGGAATGCTGTTATGTTCGTTGGTGTGGACTTGGTGGCAGAAGGTTCTGTTTCTGTGCTGTATCTCTATGACTATAATATAATTAACACCCTGTCAGCTACAAAAGAATATTGCTACCAAATGAATGGATGCTGCAATAATGGAATGGAGGAGGGAGAATGCTCCCAAAGGAACGGTCTGGTGCAGAACAGCGTCTGTAGAAGGCATGCTGTTTATGCTTTCTACAAACACTGTTCTGGGGACCAAGGATACCCTTGAGAGCTACAACCATGCACGCCTGGCAGAAAGCTTCTGTGAGGATACGAGTGCTGTCCATGAATACCTGCACTTTCGGGGAGCTTGCATTGTGGGCAAATGCCTGTGGCCACAGTGCCTGTCCCCAGTGGATTTAAGGAAACATAGATGGAGTATTTGCTCCTTGAGAATAGGGCTTGGGTGACCTCCCGAAAGAAGCAGTGAGCAGAAAACAGATGTGGCAGAAGTCAGCAGCTGGGAATGAAGCTGAGAGTAACCATGACTGCGATTTTGATCTCCGTGGGCAAAGCGGTCCCATGCGTGAGGCTGTACTTGAGATTGCAGGAGGTCACAGATCTGAGTGAGGACGAAGAGTGCAGTTGAGGATGCATGGTTTGAAGGAAAACCGTTAATGTTCTGTGAGTAAATAAGAGCTGCTGTTTTTTTTAGACCAGTGAGGTTGAAAATCTCATTGCAGACAAATTTTGTGCGGTGCAGTGGTGTAGATGTGATTTGGGGAATTTTATGACAGAATAAAGGTGATAGGCAAAGACATATCAGCAAATTCCTGACAGTTACATAGGCAAGCAGAAATGTAGATGCAATTGCTCTATTCTGGGTTAAGCCAATTTTCAACAGCAGAACAATCTTATTTGTTTTAGAGTACTATGGTTTAGAAATTTGTTCACTATCTTTTAAAGGTTAGTTCTGCACAATTAATGTCTCCTCCCCTCAAAAATAATAAAAAATCCTTAACCTTTAATACTCAGATTTCTGATAGATCAAATATGATCTTGCGACAATCCGAGGGAAGTTTTGCCACCAGCAGTGGATGGAGTTTCTGGCTATGGCTTCACCACAGAGCAAAACTGTGTTGAACTATTTCAGAGAAGAATAGAAACTCCTCTCTCCAGCAATACCGTAGAAAAGCAGCAGAGAAATCTGTTTCCCATTCTCCCACTATGTTGAAATGATCGTTATGTAGGGAATCAGGAATGCCAAGAACCCTGCAGTAAATTTTAAACATCTTTTTCAGGGATAGGAATCCCACTTAGTTCCATTGCTAATGCAATTTCTGACATGCTAACAGAACAAACTCCTGCCCTTTTTGTTAAATTTGAATTGATCCCAATGACATTGAAATGACTTTTGAACTAAATGTTCAATACAACCTGTTAGTTCCAAAAATTGAAATTATATTTCAAAATAAGGATTTAAGTCCCAAGTATTCTGTAAAGAAAGGGTGATTGTCAAATTTGGTTTGATAATGGTTCTTTGAAATACCTTTAAGATATTTTACAGTGTTGCAAGTGCTATAAAGAAGCAATTTGTTGTCATTGACAGCAATTTATTCAGCTGTGGTTGTTACGACAACAAAGCTAACTTGTGTCCTCATCTGATGATCTCTTGCAAAAGTTGATTTAACAGGATAGTGACCCAAAGTACAGATCTTGGCTGATTTTTGTTTTCCTTTTTCTGGTTTTATTCATAAGAGAGACCGAAATAATTCATACTGATTTCATTGGCTCATATTCATCTGATCAAGATAAAAAGAACAAAGAAATAGTATGAGTATAGGTTGTTAGCTAAAAGGAAATACAGAAGTCTTCTGAAAAGTAATTTCAATTAGTTTAATTTTGGAAGACTGATGGAGCCAATTAGGCACCAAAATGCTGGAGCCAGAAAGAATGAGTTGAGATACTAAATAAGGATCCAAGCTTGTCAAAATGTTATACAAAGTGATTAACTATCCTGTTAGTCTCTTATTTTAAAGAAAAGAATAAAACTGGCCCACTTTTCCTCAGTACTAACTTTCTCCAGCCTTGGCGCCATGTTTATAAATCTCCTCAAGTGCCATCTCTAATGTTATCAGATTCTTCCTGTAATCTGATGACCAGAACCATACACCACATACTCATTACAGGGTATAAAGTCTTATGCAGTTCTCATGTAATCTCCCAGCTCTTATACTCTGAACTTCAACTATTAAAGTTAAGTATCCTGTCTACCTTCTTAAACACTAAATGTGGAAAAATTAATTGTTACAATAAACTAATTGCAGTCAGTGCAATTTATAGATTTTATTTGCTAAACAGACTGTAGTATTGGCACTCATTGCCTTTAAAAACAAAATGCACACTGACAAACAAATTCTAATGAGGGGAATACCGTACAGGGTAAGGAACTAATACAATCACAAGCCTTTTAATATTCAAAACCCTAATCATGGCGCCATCTATTGACACATCAACTAGTGCAGATAAATGTTCATTCTTTAGAATAAATGTTGCTACAGACAGAAAGAAAAAAATACCATTTATATAACACTATTTAGGACATCCCAAAATACTCTTCAGTTAATAAAGTACTGATGAAAGTGTAACCACTTTGGTAATGTAGGAAATGAGACAGCTTATGATGCATTTTGAGATGGACTATTTCAACTCCATCACGGGCAGATGGGACCAGCTTGCTGGGCAACACAGTTGGTATAGACGAGTTGGGCTGAAGAGCCTATTTCCATGTTCTATGGCAATTGTTATTTATAATGTGATATTAGTTGATTACGGATACCTAGCAGAGTCTTTAGGAAATTGCCTGTCATTATTGTTTAGCTATCTGGTAGATGTTTTTATTTAATTGGAAAATTGAATGGTTCACCTGTCCTTTGCAGAATGACAAACAGTGGGGTGGGGCCATGAAAACTTTTAAAAAGGAATTGAATACTGGTTTGATAGAATGAAGAAAGAGCTCAGCATTAAGTTGGATGGCTCATAATGAAGCAACTAGTAAGCCAGATAGTCTGTTTTACAGTATAATTATATAAACATTTCTATCATAAAATAAGCTGTGTTAGTAATTAAGTTCAACTCAGGAATGCAAGGCTAAAATCAAGTCTTTGTAACCTAGTTGATGACATTAAATACTGAATTAAATGTTCTTCCCCCCTGGAGGGGTCATATAATTGCCTCCCAACATATTTTGTTTAAGATCCAACCAATGGAAAGCAAACAAATGCAACAATAGTAGAGAATGTGTAACAGTAGGTCTGTGCAACTGAAAGAGTCAAAGTGCTATAAATGTGTGCATTGTTATTATGGTGGAAGGTATGCTGGAGAAATTGTTAAGAAATGACTTCATTTTGTTTCAGCACTTCAATAAGAATTTTATTTTGCAGGTGGCTGGATCTTGTGGTTGGTGCACCACAGTTCTTTGATAGAGAAGCAGAAATTGGTGGTGCTGCATATGTTTATATCAATGAAAAGGGGGACTGGAATAAGGCAAATCTTATTCGATTAAATGGTACCAAGGACTCCATGTTCGGATTGGCTGTTGAAAATATAGGTGACATTAACCAGGATGGATATCCAGGTAAGATTGCAACTGCAACCCTTAAGTAATAGCTTGTATTTAATTAAATGGCATTTTTGTGTTTTTTACATGAATGTAAACAAATATAGTTACCCCAAAAATGGCTTACATTTGAATGTACTTTTACATCTAACAGTGTTACTTTCTTTAACACAATTTTATATTCACATTTTAATAGAAATTTCCTATGCAAATGTTTTTAATGCATTCAAAATGCAAGCATTTATTTAATTATTGCACGTTGGGAAACAGTATTCAGACACTTTGCCATCAGAAAGATGTTTCTTTAATTAAAACTGCCTTTTTTTCCCACTCAATGACCAAAGTTATGTCTAAGGTTTCAAAAAATATTAATTCAAAAATGCAGTAATATGGGAATTAGTTGGTGTTTTTTAAAAAATATATCCTTTATTAAAACATTTTTGTGACAGTCTCAGCCTCTCCTGAAAGCCTGGCCTTTGATTTGATAGTTTTGTCTTGAATCTGACCTTGTAGTGTACACAGTTCCTAAGATTGTTTAAGGACCCTTTTATTGATTGATGGATTTCGGAGAATGAAAAGGAAATATTTTGATTGTTCCTTTGAAATCATTTTAGGAAAAGCTCGAGAATAGTTGCATGTACAAGTTACAATCAGACTCTAATTATTCTCTGAATACAGTATATGCTTCAGGAAATATATTTGGCTGAGGGATGGATTTTGGTCTTCACTGTCTGAGTGGTATTGAAGTTGTGTGGGGAGCCTAACTGGTTCTCATTGTATTGTATTTTCCAAATGCAAATGAACTGTCAAAGTACTGTGCATTTGTTGAAGATGGCTATCTACCTTAGCACTACTTTAATGCTTTCAAAACAATACTGCTCCAATATAAATAAATCTCACAATCATATCCAGTCCTGCCTAAAAGCAAGAGCTGATGTTCATGGGTTAAATTCCTGCCACATACATCCACTAGAAAAATGTGATCCTGGTCTGTAGTCCACTGGACCTGCCACCACTCTTGGTCCATAGGATGTCAAGGAGAGTTGCATTCGACCTGCTTCATCAGGGAACCAAAAACTATCTAGATATCCTTTAAATCTTTGGAAACTAAATTGCATGCACAGATGCCAAGGATTTCCTTCAGTACATTCCTCAGCTAGGACTAAGGACCCACTCAGCCAGGGAGCCCTTTTCCTCTGTTTGGAGAGAAGATAGATTCCATCCATATAGAGAAACCTGAAAATAGACAGTAAATACATGAAACTATTTTTTGTAGGGGTAAGTGGACACTCTCAGTTGGTGCATGAAAATTGAGGCCAGGTAGTTTGTCTCCATCATTGTTGTGTTGTCTCAACTTTTGTTTAATCCATCATAACTTTTAATTAGATAGATTAAAACCTGCTATTTAATTTTCATATAACATTGAAAAGTCACGGATTTCAGTAAAAATAGAACCTGACATTAAATCAATATAAATCTATCTCATGATATTATCCACTACATGGTATAGACATCTTTTATCTTTGTAAAGTGGTATATTCTTTAATTCTCTGTGATTAGTAGATGCTAATAGTTCTGTCGATCCACCTTCAGATATTGCTGTTGGAGCGCCATATGATAACAAAGGCAAAGTTTTCATATACCATGGATCTGGTTCTGGAATAAATACAAAACCAGCACAGGTGAGAATTTTTACCTAATGTTTACAATTGTAAAGGTTTATGGTTTAAAAATTAATTACCATTATTGCTCAGAAATACAATTATCTCAATTGTACAACAAAATTATCATGCTGGTAGTTTTATTCTGTCGAATTTTTAACTTGATTTTTGACAGACTGCTTCCTGGTCACAGATCACCTCATTCCAAATGATATTGGGGGTCATAAATTAGTCTAGAATGTTAATCTTGATGTTACTGGCCTTAAGGCCACCTCTGCTTTAAAGTTCTTGCCATACCAACATAAATAGTTGTATTAGGTTTCAAACGGTACCCTTATTCTGCATGGTAAGAAGTGATAGTTGTAATTTGAAGGTAGTAGTAGTAAATCGGCAGCATAGTCAAAGTTAACTCCAGTATTGGGCAGAACATGAGTATGGATATATTATTTTGTATTGTATGTTACTTTGTATTTTTACTGTTCATCGGACTTGTTTATTTAAAACATGAGCCTCCATCTGGTAAGAATGTGTTTTGTTTACTTTCAAAGTTAAAGGAATCATATGGTTATATGTTGTGCATTTTAGTGGAGAATGTGAAGAGGAAGCATTTTGTTATAATCCTTGCATCTACCTATTGCTTGCCTAGATAGAGGCTAGCAAAGGCTACATAGGGAAGCAAGATTTATTTCCAGGAATAAGTAGCCTCATTGACTTGAAATAAAAGCCTAGAAATATGACAGGATATATGATGTTACTGCTGAATTACATTCTCATTAGAGTTTGAAAAATTTCTCAAAAATTACTATTTTAGTTTGCTCGCAATTCTGAGCTTAAAAACTGCCTGGCGAAGGCACATGAGGAACATAGAAACATAGAAAAACTACAGCACAATTCAGGCCCTTCGGCCCACAAAGCTGTGCCGAACACGTCCCTACTCTAGAAATTACTAGGCTTACCCATATCCCTTTATTTTATTCAGCTCCATGTACCTATCTAACAGTCTCTTGAAAGACCCTATTGTATCCGCCTCCACCACCGTTTCTGGCAGCCCATTCCACGCGCTCACCACTCTCTGAGCAAAAAAACTTACCCCGACATCTCCTCTATATCTACTCCCCAGCACCTTAAACCTAGGTCCTCTTGTGGCCACCATTTCAGCCCTGGGGAAAAGTCTCTGACTATCTACCCGATCAATTCCTCTCATCATCTTATACACCTCTATCAGGTCCCCCCTCATCCTCTGTCTCTCCAAGGAGAAAAGGCCGTGTTCCCTCAGCCTGCTTTCATAAGGCATGCTCCGCATTCCAGGCAGCATTCTTGTAAATCTCCTCTGTACCCTCTATATGGCTTCCACATCCTTCCTGTAGTGAGGTGACCAGAACTGAGCACAATACTCCAAGTGGGGTCTGACCAGGGACCTGTATAGCTGCAACAATACCTCTCGGCTCCTAAATTCAATTCCCCGATTGATGAAGGACATTACACCATATGCCTTCTTGACCACAGAGTCAACCTGCGCAGCCGCTTTGAGCGTCCTATGGACTCGGACCCCAAGATCCCTCTGATCCTCCACACTGCCAAGAGTCCTACCATTAATACAATATTCTGCCAACATATTTGACCTACCAAAATGAACCGCTTCACACTTATCTGGGTTGAACTGCATCTGCCACTTCTCAGCCCAACTTTGCATCCTATCTATGTCCCTCTGTAACCTCTGACAGCCCTCCAAACTATCCACAACACTCCCAACCTTCGTGTCATCCGCAAACTTACTAACCCACTCTTCCACTTCCTCATCCAGGTCATTTATAAAAATCACAAAGAGTAAGGGTCCCAGTACAGACCCCTGAGGTACACCACTGGTCACTGACCTCCACGGAATACGACCCTTCAACAACCACTCTTTGCCTTCTGTGGGCCAGCCAGTTCTGGATCCACACTGCAATGTCCCCTTGGATCCCATGTCTCCTCACCTTCTCCATAAGCCTTGCATAGGGTACTTTATCAAACGCCTTGCTGAAATCCATATACACTACATCTACTGTTCTCCCTTCATCGATGTGCTTAGTCACATCCTCAAAAAATTCAGTCAGGCTGGTAAGGCAGGACCTGCCCTTGACAAAGCCATGCTGGCTATTCCTAATCATATTATACCTCTCCAAATGTTCATAAATCCTGCCTCTCAGGATCTTCTCCATCAGCTTACCAACCACTGAGGTAAGACTTACCGGTCTATAATTCCCTGGACTACCCCTACTCCTCTTCTTGAATAAGGGAACAACATCCGCAACCCTCCAATCTTCCGGAACCTCTCCTGTCTCCATCGACAACGCAGAGATCATCGTCAGAGGCTCGGCAATCTCCTCCCTCGCCTCCCACGGCAACCTTGGGTACATCTCATCCGGTCCCGGCGACTTATCTAACTTGATGCTTTCCAAAAGTTTCAGCACCACCTCTTTTCTAATATCTACATGCTCAAGCTTTTCAGGCCACTGCATGTCCCCACTACAATCCCCTAGATTCTTTTCTGTAGTGAATACTGACGTAAAGTATTCATTAAGTACCTCCGCTATTTCTTCCGGATCCATACACACTTTCCCACTGCTGCACTTGATAGGCCCTATCCTTTCGCATCTCATCTTCTTACTTTTCACATACTTGTAGAACGCCTTGGGGTTTTCCTTAATCCTGCCCGCCAAGGCCTTCTCATGTCCCCTTCTGGCTCTCCTAATCTTTTTCTTAAGTTCCTTCCTTTTAGCCTTGTACTCTTCCAGATCTCTAACATTACCTAGCTCTCTATACCTTTTGTATGCTTTTCTTTTCCTTTTGACTAGATTTATTATAGCCTTCGTACACCACGGTTTCTGCATCCTCTCGTGACTCCCCTGTCTCATCGGAACATGTGTATGCAGAACTCCACACAAATACCCCCTGAACATATGCCACATTTCTTCCGTACTTTTCCCAGAGAACATCTGTTCCCAATTTAATCTTCCAATTTCCTGCCTGAGAGCCTCATAATTCCCTTTACTCCAAGTAAATGCCTTTCTAGTCTGTCTGTTCCTATCTCTCTTCAGTGCTAACGTAAAGGAGATAGAATTATGATCACTATCACCAAAATGTTCACCCACTGAGAGATCTGACACCTGACCAGGTTTATTTCCCAATATCAAATCAAGCACAGCCTCTTCTCTTGTAGGTCTATCTACATACTGTGTCAAGAACCCTTCCTGAACACACCTAACAAACTCCATCCCATCTAAACCCCTCACTGTCTGGAGATGCCAGTCGATGTTTGGGAAATTAAAATCCCCCACCACAACAACTCTGTTATTATCACACCTTTCTAGGATCTGCTTCCCTATCTGCTCCTCAATAACCCTGTCACTATTGGGCAGCCTATAAAAAACACCCAGTAAAGTTATCGACCCCTTCCTGTTCCTAACCTCCACCCACAGAGACTCCGTAGACAATCCCTCCACAACGTCCACCTTTTCCGCAGCCGTGACACTATCTCTGATCAACAGTGCCACTTTCCCACCTCTTTTGCCTACCTCCCTGTTCTTCCTGAAACATCTAAAACCCGGCACTTGAATCAACCATTCCAGCCCCGGAGCCATCCAAGTCTCCGTAATGGCCACCACATCATAGCTCCAAGTATCAATCCAAGCTCTAAGCTCATCCGCCTTGTTCACAATACTCCTTGCATTAAAATAGACACATCTCAAGCCTGTCTGAACACTTCCCTTCTCTATCATCTGCCTATGGTACTTACTCCTAGCTTCCTCTATTTGAGAGCCAAACAGTTCTTCCCCAGTTTCTCCAGTACAGATCCCTGCTCCCAACCCCCCCCCCCCCCCCCCCCCAACAATTCTGGTTTAAAGTTTCCCCAGTAGCCTTAGCAAACCTCCCCGCCAGTATGTTGGTCCCCCCTGGGATTCAAGTGCAACCTGTCCTCTTTGAACAGGTCATACCTGCCCCAAAAGAGGCCCCAGTGATCCAGAAAACTGAATCCCTGCTCCTTACTCCAATCCCTCAACCACGCATTTAACCTCCTCCTCATTCTGTTCCTATACCCACTGTTGCTTAGCACAGGCAGTAATCCGGAAATTACTACCTTTGAGGTCCTGCTTCCCAACTTCCTTCCTAATTCTCTATAGTCTCTTTTCAGGACCTCATTCCTTTCCCTACCTATGTCATTGGTACCAATATGTACCACGACCTCTGGCTGTTCTCCCTCCCCCTTCAGGATATCTTGGACGCGATCTGAAACATCCCGGACCCTGGCACCTGGGAAGCAACATTGGTTGCTTTTTTCATACATGTGATGACTCTGTAGCCAAAAAAGCAAAATGCTTGTATGAGAAATCCTTTTTAGTGTCATCTTTATTTCTGTGTTTGCACAGCACAGAAATGGGCCCTTTGGCTCACCACATCCATTGCCAACTATTAAGCCACCATCTATACTAATCCTATTTCCAGCACTTGGTCCGTAGCCTTCTATGCCTTGGTGATTCAAATGCTCATCTAGATACCCCTTAAATGTTGTGAGAATACCTGCCTCCAGCACAACTCTCATGCAGTGCCTTCCAGATTCCAGTAACTTGGGTGAGAAAGTTCTTCCTCAGATCTCCTCTAAACTTCTTATCCCTTATTATAAACCTATGCCCTCTAGATTTAGTTATATTTGCCATAGGGAAATATTTCTTGCCATCCACCTTACCCATGCCTCTCATAATTTTGCATACCTCTATCAGGCCTCCTCCCTCAGCCTCTTCCACACCAAGAAAAACAAACGCAACCAATCCAATCTCTCCTCAGAACTGAAGTCCTCCAACCCAGGCAACATCTTGGTGAATCTCCTCTGCAGCCTCCCAAGGCAATCTCGTCCTTCCCGTAGTGTGGCACCCAGAACTGCACACAGTACTTCAGCTGTAGCCTAATCATAGTATCTCTGCTCTTATATTCTATGCCCTGCCTAATGAAGGGAACCATCATCGATGTCATCTTCACTACCTTACCTACCTGTGCTTCAGGGATCCTTGGATTTGTATACTGAGGTCACACTTTTCTTCAGTATTCCCAAGTGCCCCACCATTTATTGTGTACGTTGTACTCTGTAGTCCTCCCAAAGTGCATCGCCTCACACTTATCAGGATTAAATTCCATATGCCATTGCTTTGTCCATTTTAGCAACGGATCAATATCATCCCGTTGCCTACAACTATCCTCCTCACTCCTTATAACATCACCAGGTTTTGAGTCAAGTTATTCATTAAAGAAAGTCTTGCTTTTAAATGGTACCTTTCATGGCCATGGGACATGCCAAAGTGCTTTACGATGAGGTATATTTTGAAGTATAGCCAATGTTGGAATTTAGGTAACTAGAGATCTAGCTCATGGTATTTTTGGAGTTGCCAACTATCGCTGTTCTAGATGTATGCTTCAGTCTTTTAACTGATAAACTAATAGTAAAATGTAATTATTGTAAATAAACCAGATCCTTGAGGCGAAAGATTCTTCTGTCAATCACTTTGGCTACTCTCTTGCGGGCAACATGGATCTAGATGGGAACGGCTATCCTGACGTGGCTGTTGGATCACTTAGTGATGCAGTCTTTATGTACAGGTGAGATATTCCCTTCAACAATATTGATAAGCGTATAGCCCATGGATGCCACAACATATTCAATTTAAAGTACTTGCTTTTGAAAAAGAAAAGCAGAATGTTTCAGAACCACTCAGAAGATCGGGCAACATCTGTGGAAAGAGAAACAGAGTTAATATTTCAGTCAAAGCCCTTTGTCAGAACTGAGAGAAAAAACAACTTAGTTTTGAGATGCAAAAAGTGTAGGGAGGAATGGATGGGATAAAGGGAATATTGCTGATAGGGTGAGGCCAGAGTTGCCATGGGGATAAGTTGTGATGAGATCTGGTTGATAGGTTAATAAGGGCAGTCAAAGTGAGAGAACACAAAGGAGTGTAAAAGCAGTGAAGGAAGGGCAGTTAGAGAGGGAGGGTAAATAAACAAAGAATTTTAAAAGCTGAGAAATGCAGAGCTGTAGGAAATGCCCAGCACATCAGGTCAGGCCATACAGCAGGAAAGAGAAAAATGAACCAATATTATGGATGGATGACCTACAACAGAAATGACCAGTTCTGATATAGGCAGAGAAAGCGAGTTACTTGTTGAATTTGAAACAGAGTCTGGAATATTGCAAGATGAGGTGCTGTTCCTCAAACTTGCAGTGGGCCTTGTTATAACACAGACAGACGGGTCAGAGTGAGATGTAGAATTAAAGTGGCAGGCAAATGGAAGCTTGGGATTGCCCCTGTGGACTGAATGTAAAATGGCCACTCAACATGGCTTTGTAGAAGGGTGCTCCCTAAATGGCTTCCAGTAAGGGGTGGACTCAAGGTCATCGTCTCATTATTAAGAGATGTTGGTGTGAATTTGGTCATCAGTTTCAGCTGGTACACAGGACTGTTGTAATTACTCGTGTTCAATGTTTGCTGAGGAGGAAAACATGGTGCTTTGTATTTTGTAAGTCCACAAACCCTTGCACAAAGTGCATGCATGAAAATCACTCGCTAATTGCACTGGATATACTTGTGTAGTTCCTTGCTCAGTGCCATTTTGTCACGTTTTCATGGACTAATGAGTTTTAAGCCAACTTGTTCTTACTGAGCTATTTTGTTGTTCTTCCTAAGGGCCCGGCCTGTTATAAAAATTGAGAAAAGTGTTACTACTGAACCCAAGGATATTGATATTAATAAAAATAATTGCCCTAATCGCCAAGGAATTTGGTAAGTAGTTAAAAGCAATAGTGAGCATCTACGTTAATGTAAGGTTTCTAGCTTTGTTGATCAGTTGTCTAATGTACTGCTGTGGTGTAGAATCTAACTGAGCAGCAGTTTGTTTGGGTGGGGGATGGGGGTGGATGTTGGTGGGCGAGGGAGGGTCCGTAGAACATGGTACACAGAACATAGTGAGTAGAACAATACAGCACAGGAACAAACTTGTTGGCGCATGACATCTATGCCGACGATGATGCCAAATTAAATGAATCCCATCTGCCTGCACATGATCCATATCCCTTCATTCCCTGCATATTCATGCGCCTATCTAAGAGCCTCTTAAATGCCACTATCATTTCTGCTTCCACCACCACCACCCCTGGCAGTGCATTTCAGGCATCTACCCATTCTCTGTGTAAACACAAAAAAAACTTTCCCCCTCTCACCTTAAAAGCTATGCCCTCTAATGTTCTACATTTCTGCCCAGAAAAAAATACTCTGACTATCTGTCCATTACAGCAGAGTTCACAGAAAGCTTTTTAAGCTGATGGTGATCCCTGGGAGATGCTGGATGTATGAACTGAGAACATAAAACAGTATAGCACAGGGACAGTTCCTTTGGCCCATGATGTTGTACCAAGCTAATTAAACTAGTAATTAAACCCCGTGTCTGTATGGGTTTCCTCCGGGTGCTCCGGTTTCCTCCCACATTCCAAAGACATACAAGTTAGGAAGTTGTGGGCATGCTATGTTGGCGCTGGAAGCGTGGTGACACTTGCGGGCTGCCCCCAGAACCCTCTACGCAAAAGATGCATTTCACAGTGTGTTTCTATGTACATGTGACTAATAAAGATATCTTAAATGCATAACTAAACTAGTCCCTTCTGTCTACACAAGTCTATATCCCTCCATTCCCTGCATATTCATGTGCCTATCTCAGAATATCTTAAACGTTTCTATAGTATTTGTCTCCACCACCACCACCCCTGGCAGTGCATTCCAGGCACCCACCACTCTCTGTGTAAAATAAACTTGTCCTGCACATCTCCTTTGACTTACCCCCTCTCACCTTAAATGCATGCCCTCTAGTATTAGACATTTCAACCCTGGCGAAAAGATACTCTATGCCTCTCATAATCTTATAAGCTTCCATCAGGACTCCCCTCACCCTCTGCCACTCCAGACAAAACAACCCAAGTTTGTCTAACCTCTCCTCATGTCCTCATGCACGTGCCCTCTAAATCCAGGCAGCATCTTGCTAAACCTCTTCTGCACCCTCTCCCAAGCCTCCACATCCTTCCAATAATGGGGCAACCAGAATTGAATGCAATACTCCAGATGTGGCCTAACCAAAGTTTGATAAAGATGCAACATATCTTCCTGACCCTTGAATTCAATGCGTCAACTAATAAGGGCAAGTATGCCATATGCCTTCTTTATCACCCTATCAACTTGTGC